>NW_024424119.1:57318703-57321942 GCF_017311325.1 Ursus maritimus | reverse complement strand
CCCGCCCTCCTCTCCTCTTGGGCGTGCCCCCCCCGTTTCCCAGCAGCCTTTGGGAGGGAAGGCAGGGCATGCGTGTTTGTGTTCCGTGCACACATGTACACATGTTGTATGTGTACACGCATGTTGCGTGTCTGCACGTGTGTGTCATACGGCGCATATCTGTGTGCGTGTGTGTGTGCTGTGCTGGGCCTGTGAGCTTTGCGTCCTCAGTGTTTGCCGTGGGCTTCTCTGTGGAGACAAGGGGCTCCTCGAAGCCTTACGTTCTCAGGGTGCTTTGCGAAGGGGCAAGGCCTCCCTCGTCTTGCATTTCCTTCAAAAGAAAGTTCCTCATGGTAGCAGCTGTGCGTTTTGGGAGAAATTCGGCGGGATGCTGGCAATTTGGAGCCTGTGGAATCCCAGAACATGTCGAATCCCCTTGAAAAGATCAGATTGGGGGGTGGGGAGCAGCAAGGAACAGGGCGTCCAGAAATGACCCCATCCCAAGGAGCGGGAGGCAAGGTTCGGCGCCCTGGAGCCCCCGTGCCCTGCCCCAAGGACTGTCCTGATGTCACAGAGGCTGCGAAGACCAGGGCTGGGCCCTGTCCAGTATGTGGACCCCTGAGCCAGCCTTGCCACTGTTTACAAAACATTCCGGTGTTTGTAAAGTTTGCAAACACAGCACCTGCCTGCGTCCTCGTCCTCGCGGCCCCTTCCCACCTGCGAGCCCTCGGCCGTGGAGGACCCTGATGCTGCCTGGCGGGGTGGGGGGCGGGGGGCAGGCGTGGCTGTGGGAGGACCAGGGTCGCGCTCCCTTCCAGAGCCCCAGACCCGTTTGTCCACTTTGTTGACTGGGGAACGAGGCTCTGGCGACAGAGATCAAGACAGGAGTGCCGGCCTCTCCCCTTTTCTGGGGGGGGGGGTGGGACAATACACATGGCACCCAAGTGACCGTTGAACGCTCAGAAGCGTGCAGCGCTGTGGCTTGAAGTAAATCCGCAGTGTTGCTCCATCGTCTCCACGGCCCCTTTGCAGAAGATTTCCATCAGCCCTAAAGGGAAGCCCAGACCCTAGCAGCAGCCGCCCCACCCCCTCCTGCCCAGCCCCCCGCCGGCCCGGCCGCGCTCGGGCCCTCGGGACTCGCCTCTTCCGGATCCGGCATGGAGGTGGAATCCCGCGGCCTGTGGGTTTGGAGTCTGGCTTCTTTCGCTCAGCGGGACGTTTTCAAGATCCGCCCGCATGGCCTCGCATGTCAGGACCTTATCCTTTCTCACGGGCGAGTGAGAGCCTCCTCGACAGGCCGCAGTCGCTCTGCCCGCGTCCCTGCTGGCGGACGTCGGGTGTGGCCGCTGTTGTGAACGTGGGTGCGAGGATCTGTGTGAACACCCGAGTTCGTGTCTTTGGGGTACAGACGTCGGAGTGGCATTGTGGGGCTCGGTGGCGATTCTGTGTCACACGCATCGGGGCCCGGCCTCTCCGCCCGGGAGCACAGCCCGGCCACGTCCTGGGGTTTCGGGTCTGACACACCGAAGCCGAGCTGCCCATGCCGGCTGCGGCTTTGTGTTCCGGGACTGCCGGGAAGCTGTAGGCCCTGCTCTTCGGGGCGGTCCGGGCCGCGTGGGGGCTCGGGGAGGAGGGCTTTCCTGAGGGAGGCCACGTTCTCCCTGGGACCCGCTGGGCCCACGCCTGCCTGGCATCGCTGTGTCCTGTCTCTCTTCCTTTCTACCGAGGGCTCTGTCTCCTGCTCCCCCTCACTCCCAGCTACCCCGCGGCCCTCCGTGGCCTCTCCGAGTGACATGCTTAGCCGCCACATCTCTGTGACCACCCCGTGACCACCGTGGCTCGTGGACGTGGCCTCTGTGTCCCAGGTCCAGAATCTGCGCATCTCGATGGGGCCAGGTGCTGTCCAGCCCGTCCACGGTGGCTCTGCTGGGGGGCTGGGGGGCAGGAGGGATCCTGAAGGGGTGGGGGGTGGATACCGGAGGGAAATGTGTCCGGTCGGGAAGGGTCGCTTAGTGTCTTTACTAGCCTCTGGGTTCTGTGCTTCCTTGACCATGGCCAGTGAGCAGGGTTGGGGCTGGGGAGCTGGTGGGGGTCCCTGGAGCAGCTCCAGGAGCTGGGGGTGGGGCGGGCTGGCATCCGTAGCTGGGTGGATAGGGAAGGAAGCTGACAGAGATGGGGTTCTGTGAGGCAGGAGAGGGTGCTGGCAGGGAGCCGCCGTGCGGGCCCACTCTGCACTGCGGGGCCGTGAACGAAGTGCCCAGGGGCTACTTCGGGCCAGATGTGGGTGGGCTTGCGGCTCTCCCTGCAGCTCTGCTTCCTCTGCCCAATGCATTTCGTACAGGCCTCTGTCCCCTCCCCCCCAATGCCACCAGCGTGGGCCCCTTCTGTGGCCTCCACAGCTCTGAATCCTCGGTCAGCTCTCTGCTCTGTCCTCCTGACTCTAGCACACCGTGCACCCTCCCTCCCTCCCCAGGGTCCTGGAGCCCCAGCCTCCCCTGGTTTCCCCCTCTGGCCCCTCAGCCGGCATTCTTTCTCTCCGCCCTCCCTGCCGGAAGCCTGATGGGCATCTGACGTGGCCAGCGTGATGTCCCAGGGTCCTGGCCTCCCTGCCCGGCTCTGTCCCTCCCAGAGGCGGCTCCTCCCTGAGGCACCCGCTCTTCCTCGGTCGGATCTGTCTGGGTGGCTGTCAACAGGGCCATCTTCGATGTCTAGAGACATTTTTGGTGGTCACAAGGTGAGGCATGGGGCTGCTCCTGGCATCTGGTGGGTAGAGAGTGGGGGACAGCACCCGTTGACATAGACCATCCAGCCCCAGAGTCCACTGGCGAGGATGAGGAACCCTGAATTATATCCAGACTGACCACTGTGAGCCTCTGCTGCTGGCGGCTGGGTCAAGGTCATACCTGGGGCATTTCAGCTCTCCCTCGTCTGTTTTGTCTGTTGCCACCCATCTTCCCACCGCTGCCTCTAACCTCTTTCCTAACCATTCTGAATGCAGTCCTATTGCCCCCTTCTCTGCTCAGACCCTCCCTTGGTCCTCTCATACTCCAAGGAATGCCCAGCGTCCCCACAATGGTCATCACAACCCAGGGGCCCAGCCTGTGCCGTCCCTCAGGGCCACCTTGTCCTGCATTGTCCACCCTGCCCGGCTCTGCTGGCCTCTCACAGCTCCTCCGTGGAGCCAGGCTACTCTCACCCCAGGACCTTTGCACTTCCTGGTCCCTCTGCCTGGACTGTACTTTCCCCAGATAGCTGCACGG
>NW_024424119.1:57317344-57318693 GCF_017311325.1 Ursus maritimus | reverse complement strand
GGGGCGGGCTGGCATCCGTAGCTGGGTGGATAGGGAAGGAAGCTGACAGAGATGGGGTTCTGTGAGGCAGGAGAGGGTGCTGGCAGGGAGCCGCCGTGCGGGCCCACTCTGCACTGCGGGGCCGTGAACGAAGTGCCCAGGGGCTACTTCGGGCCAGATGTGGGTGGGCTTGCGGCTCTCCCTGCAGCTCTGCTTCCTCTGCCCAATGCATTTCGTACAGGCCTCTGTCCCCTCCCCCCCAATGCCACCAGCGTGGGCCCCTTCTGTGGCCTCCACAGCTCTGAATCCTCGGTCAGCTCTCTGCTCTGTCCTCCTGACTCTAGCACACCGTGCACCCTCCCTCCCTCCCCAGGGTCCTGGAGCCCCAGCCTCCCCTGGTTTCCCCCTCTGGCCCCTCAGCCGGCATTCTTTCTCTCCGCCCTCCCTGCCGGAAGCCTGATGGGCATCTGACGTGGCCAGCGTGATGTCCCAGGGTCCTGGCCTCCCTGCCCGGCTCTGTCCCTCCCAGAGGCGGCTCCTCCCTGAGGCACCCGCTCTTCCTCGGTCGGATCTGTCTGGGTGGCTGTCAACAGGGCCATCTTCGATGTCTAGAGACATTTTTGGTGGTCACAAGGTGAGGCATGGGGCTGCTCCTGGCATCTGGTGGGTAGAGAGTGGGGGACAGCACCCGTTGACATAGACCATCCAGCCCCAGAGTCCACTGGCGAGGATGAGGAACCCTGAATTATATCCAGACTGACCACTGTGAGCCTCTGCTGCTGGCGGCTGGGTCAAGGTCATACCTGGGGCATTTCAGCTCTCCCTCGTCTGTTTTGTCTGTTGCCACCCATCTTCCCACCGCTGCCTCTAACCTCTTTCCTAACCATTCTGAATGCAGTCCTATTGCCCCCTTCTCTGCTCAGACCCTCCCTTGGTCCTCTCATACTCCAAGGAATGCCCAGCGTCCCCACAATGGTCATCACAACCCAGGGGCCCAGCCTGTGCCGTCCCTCAGGGCCACCTTGTCCTGCATTGTCCACCCTGCCCGGCTCTGCTGGCCTCTCACAGCTCCTCCGTGGAGCCAGGCTACTCTCACCCCAGGACCTTTGCACTTCCTGGTCCCTCTGCCTGGACTGTACTTTCCCCAGATAGCTGCACGGCCTGACCCTCCCCTCCTTCAGGTCCTCACCACCCCACTTGCCTTGTTCTGACCACTCCTTCCTATACTCTCTCCGTGTCCTCAGCCGTGTTCCCTCCAGAACACTGATAACCATCCTATTAATTGGTGTATGTCATTCTCCCCAGAGAACACGGACCCCACAAGAGCAGGGCTGTGTCTCTTGTCCACCTACAGATCTCAAGAACCAGAG
>NW_024424119.1:57315262-57317334 GCF_017311325.1 Ursus maritimus | reverse complement strand
GGGGCGGGCTGGCATCCGTAGCTGGGTGGATAGGGAAGGAAGCTGACAGAGATGGGGTTCTGTGAGGCAGGAGAGGGTGCTGGCAGGGAGCCGCCGTGCGGGCCCACTCTGCACTGCGGGGCCGTGAACGAAGTGCCCAGGGGCTACTTCGGGCCAGATGTGGGTGGGCTTGCGGCTCTCCCTGCAGCTCTGCTTCCTCTGCCCAATGCATTTCGTACAGGCCTCTGTCCCCTCCCCCCCAATGCCACCAGCGTGGGCCCCTTCTGTGGCCTCCACAGCTCTGAATCCTCGGTCAGCTCTCTGCTCTGTCCTCCTGACTCTAGCACACCGTGCACCCTCCCTCCCTCCCCAGGGTCCTGGAGCCCCAGCCTCCCCTGGTTTCCCCCTCTGGCCCCTCAGCCGGCATTCTTTCTCTCCGCCCTCCCTGCCGGAAGCCTGATGGGCATCTGACGTGGCCAGCGTGATGTCCCAGGGTCCTGGCCTCCCTGCCCGGCTCTGTCCCTCCCAGAGGCGGCTCCTCCCTGAGGCACCCGCTCTTCCTCGGTCGGATCTGTCTGGGTGGCTGTCAACAGGGCCATCTTCGATGTCTAGAGACATTTTTGGTGGTCACAAGGTGAGGCATGGGGCTGCTCCTGGCATCTGGTGGGTAGAGAGTGGGGGACAGCACCCGTTGACATAGACCATCCAGCCCCAGAGTCCACTGGCGAGGATGAGGAACCCTGAATTATATCCAGACTGACCACTGTGAGCCTCTGCTGCTGGCGGCTGGGTCAAGGTCATACCTGGGGCATTTCAGCTCTCCCTCGTCTGTTTTGTCTGTTGCCACCCATCTTCCCACCGCTGCCTCTAACCTCTTTCCTAACCATTCTGAATGCAGTCCTATTGCCCCCTTCTCTGCTCAGACCCTCCCTTGGTCCTCTCATACTCCAAGGAATGCCCAGCGTCCCCACAATGGTCATCACAACCCAGGGGCCCAGCCTGTGCCGTCCCTCAGGGCCACCTTGTCCTGCATTGTCCACCCTGCCCGGCTCTGCTGGCCTCTCACAGCTCCTCCGTGGAGCCAGGCTACTCTCACCCCAGGACCTTTGCACTTCCTGGTCCCTCTGCCTGGACTGTACTTTCCCCAGATAGCTGCACGGCCTGACCCTCCCCTCCTTCAGGTCCTCACCACCCCACTTGCCTTGTTCTGACCACTCCTTCCTATACTCTCTCCGTGTCCTCAGCCGTGTTCCCTCCAGAACACTGATAACCATCCTATTAATTGGTGTATGTCATTCTCCCCAGAGAACACGGACCCCACAAGAGCAGGGCTGTGTCTCTTGTCCACCTACAGATCTCAAGAACCAGAGAGTGTCTGGCATGTAGTCCTGGCCCCATAAAGGTTCGTAGGATGAGTGAAAGAGGCCTGACATGGAAGCGGTTTCTGGAGGACTGCCTCCCGCGTCCTTGCTGTCCTCCCCAAATACACAGGGCGGCCTTCGGGGGGCCTGGTTCTTTCTGAAACATAGCTGGTTTTTACCGTTCCTTCTCTGGGCTCATGAAACAACCCGCAGCTCCCGGCAGAACAGGAGGTGGGGCTGGGCCCCAGGGGGCTCGCACGCTCTCTCTGGAAGCAGGAAGCGCAAGCCGACCCTTTTACTGACTTGTGCGTCTCGCGCCGGACATCAAGCTCCAGCTGGAGCGTCCGAGCCGTGATGCAGGGAACGCGTGCGAGTGCCCCGCTCGGGAGCGGGCCGGCGCCCCCCACACTCACCTGCATCTTGCTCTCCATTCGCTAGCGCACATACGGCAGCTTGGCAGGGCCGGGACGTGGACCGGCTCCTCCAGCATCCCTGGAGAGAGTGTTCAGAGCCCGTGGTTCTCAGAGGACCCCTGCCAGGACTGTGTCCCGCCGGCGGGGACTGTTTGCACGCACCAGTGGGGGCTCGCTCAGCGCCGTGGCAGCTGCACCTGCGAGCAGGCCTTCCCGGTGAACACGGCTCTCTGCACGGGGTCTGGAACGTGGACCCAGCCTAGCGGAGCGGCCTGTGGTGTCTGCCGATGACGTGTCGCGGTTTAGTCTGGGGCCAAAG
>NW_024424119.1:57309191-57312045 GCF_017311325.1 Ursus maritimus | reverse complement strand
CTCCCTGCCCGGCTCTGTCCCTCCCAGAGGCGGCTCCTCCCTGAGGCACCCGCTCTTCCTCGGTCGGATCTGTCTGGGTGGCTGTCAACAGGGCCATCTTCGATGTCTAGAGACATTTTTGGTGGTCACAAGGTGAGGCATGGGGCTGCTCCTGGCATCTGGTGGGTAGAGAGTGGGGGACAGCACCCGTTGACATAGACCATCCAGCCCCAGAGTCCACTGGCGAGGATGAGGAACCCTGAATTATATCCAGACTGACCACTGTGAGCCTCTGCTGCTGGCGGCTGGGTCAAGGTCATACCTGGGGCATTTCAGCTCTCCCTCGTCTGTTTTGTCTGTTGCCACCCATCTTCCCACCGCTGCCTCTAACCTCTTTCCTAACCATTCTGAATGCAGTCCTATTGCCCCCTTCTCTGCTCAGACCCTCCCTTGGTCCTCTCATACTCCAAGGAATGCCCAGCGTCCCCACAATGGTCATCACAACCCAGGGGCCCAGCCTGTGCCGTCCCTCAGGGCCACCTTGTCCTGCATTGTCCACCCTGCCCGGCTCTGCTGGCCTCTCACAGCTCCTCCGTGGAGCCAGGCTACTCTCACCCCAGGACCTTTGCACTTCCTGGTCCCTCTGCCTGGACTGTACTTTCCCCAGATAGCTGCACGGCCTGACCCTCCCCTCCTTCAGGTCCTCACCACCCCACTTGCCTTGTTCTGACCACTCCTTCCTATACTCTCTCCGTGTCCTCAGCCGTGTTCCCTCCAGAACACTGATAACCATCCTATTAATTGGTGTATGTCATTCTCCCCAGAGAACACGGACCCCACAAGAGCAGGGCTGTGTCTCTTGTCCACCTACAGATCTCAAGAACCAGAGAGTGTCTGGCATGTAGTCCTGGCCCCATAAAGGTTCGTAGGATGAGTGAAAGAGGCCTGACATGGAAGCGGTTTCTGGAGGACTGCCTCCCGCGTCCTTGCTGTCCTCCCCAAATACACAGGGCGGCCTTCGGGGGGCCTGGTTCTTTCTGAAACATAGCTGGTTTTTACCGTTCCTTCTCTGGGCTCATGAAACAACCCGCAGCTCCCGGCAGAACAGGAGGTGGGGCTGGGCCCCAGGGGGCTCGCACGCTCTCTCTGGAAGCAGGAAGCGCAAGCCGACCCTTTTACTGACTTGTGCGTCTCGCGCCGGACATCAAGCTCCAGCTGGAGCGTCCGAGCCGTGATGCAGGGAACGCGTGCGAGTGCCCCGCTCGGGAGCGGGCCGGCGCCCCCCACACTCACCTGCATCTTGCTCTCCATTCGCTAGCGCACATACGGCAGCTGGCGGTGGGCCGGGGACGTGACCGGCCCTCCAGCATCCCTGAGAGAGTGTTCGTGAGCCCGTGGTTCTCAGAGGACCCCCAAGCCAGGACTGTGTCCCTCCGCCGGGCGGGGACTTCCCTCGTTTGCACGTGCACCAGTGGGGCTCTCGGCTTTCAGCGCTCGTGGCAGCTGCACCTCCCGCGAGCGGCCTCGGGAACACGGCTCTCTGCACGGGGTCTGGAACGTGGACCCAGCCTAGCGGAGCGGCCTGTGGTGTCTGCCGATGACGTGTCGCGGTTTAGTCTGGGGCCAAAGTACATCAAGGATGTGACAGCGCTTTGGGGAGTTGTTTCAAGGCGGCCTCTGCGGTAGAAAACTGGCGGGGACGGAGTGTCACAGAGCGGGGGCAGCGCCCCCTGCACGTGCGTGGTGGTTCCATGGGTGTGTGCGTTGCTCAGCGGCCCCCGCTGGCAGGGGGCTGAGCCCACGGCCGGCGCCCACTCCACGTGCCAGCGGTAAGTTCCAGGCCGTCCCCTGTGCTTGTGGATGACGGGCGGTGGTTCAGGGTTCCCACCAACCCCTCCTCAGGCTCAGAACTGGCGAGAAGGGCTCACAGATCTCGAGAAGACAGTGTACCTACTAGATTCTGTGTATCACGGAGGACACAGCTCAGGAGCTCCGGAGCAGGCGGAGGGAGCGGTAACTCCATGCCCTCTCCGGGAGCGCCACCCTTCCCGCACCCCCAGGCGTCTGCCACCCCAGGAGCTCTCAGAACCCCGCAGTCAGGGGTTCAATGGAGACTTTGGCACGATCCAATCGGTCACAGACTGTCTCCAGCCTCTCTCTCCTCCTGGGAGGATGGGGGCCGGGGCTGCAGCTCCAAGCCTCTGACCACGGCGTGGTCTTTCTGGGGACCAGCCCCCTCCTGAACCATCCAGGAGTCCACCTAGAGCCACCTCATTAAAACCAGTGGTGCTCCTGTTACCCAGGAAGTTCTAAGGGATTCCAGAGCTGGGGCAGAGACCGAATATATGTTTCTTCCGCTGACCTGGGGATCGGGGGTCCTGGGGGACAGCACACTGTCCAGCGTCCGCCGTCATTCTCACAGGTGTATACACATTGTTACCTGGCTCATCAGCGAGAAGACCTATCAGTTACAGTAGCTTTTGGGAGAAAATTGGTCCCTGAAAGTGCGTCTGGGGCTGACCGAATGCACGTTCCTCCGGGCGCTGCTGTAAACCATCCTTCTCAAGCCTCAGCGGGCACCAGAAGAAGCCGGGGGAGCGCGTCTATACACGCGAGGCTCGAGTCTGCCTGCGGTGGATGGTCTGGACTGGGGCCCAGGGCTCGGAATTTTTCACCAGCACCCGGGTGGTGCGACAGGCTGGGCCGAGACTCACTCCTTGGGAAGCCCTGACACGAGGCTTTGGGCCTCGTCTCCACCAGGGGGCCGGCTGGGGGCGCAGAGTCGCCTCCAGCACCTGCCGGCCCGGGACGGGGCCTCGGGACCCTCGGGACCACCCGTTGGTACAGTGGGGAGGGGTCCACAGACGGCGGAGGA
>NW_024424119.1:57302032-57309181 GCF_017311325.1 Ursus maritimus | reverse complement strand
CTCTTGTCCACCTACAGATCTCAAGAACCAGAGAGTGTCTGGCATGTAGTCCTGGCCCCATAAAGGTTCGTAGGATGAGTGAAAGAGGCCTGACATGGAAGCGGTTTCTGGAGGACTGCCTCCCGCGTCCTTGCTGTCCTCCCCAAATACACAGGGCGGCCTTCGGGGGGCCTGGTTCTTTCTGAAACATAGCTGGTTTTTACCGTTCCTTCTCTGGGCTCATGAAACAACCCGCAGCTCCCGGCAGAACAGGAGGTGGGGCTGGGCCCCAGGGGGCTCGCACGCTCTCTCTGGAAGCAGGAAGCGCAAGCCGACCCTTTTACTGACTTGTGCGTCTCGCGCCGGACATCAAGCTCCAGCTGGAGCGTCCGAGCCGTGATGCAGGGAACGCGTGCGAGTGCCCCGCTCGGGAGCGGGCCGGCGCCCCCCACACTCACCTGCATCTTGCTCTCCATTCGCTAGCGCACATACGGCAGCTTGGCAGGGCCGGGACGTGGACCGGCTCCTCCAGCATCCCTGGAGAGAGTGTTCAGAGCCCGTGGTTCTCAGAGGACCCCTGCCAGGACTGTGTCCCGCCGGCGGGGACTGTTTGCACGCACCAGTGGGGGCTCGCTCAGCGCCGTGGCAGCTGCACCTGCGAGCAGGCCTTCCCGGTGAACACGGCTCTCTGCACGGGGTCTGGAACGTGGACCCAGCCTAGCGGAGCGGCCTGTGGTGTCTGCCGATGACGTGTCGCGGTTTAGTCTGGGGCCAAAGTACATCAAGGATGTGACAGCGCTTTGGGGAGTTGTTTCAAGGCGGCCTCTGCGGTAGAAAACTGGCGGGGACGGAGTGTCACAGAGCGGGGGCAGCGCCCCCTGCACGTGCGTGGTGGTTCCATGGGTGTGTGCGTTGCTCAGCGGCCCCCGCTGGCAGGGGGCTGAGCCCACGGCCGGCGCCCACTCCACGTGCCAGCGGTAAGTTCCAGGCCGTCCCCTGTGCTTGTGGATGACGGGCGGTGGTTCAGGGTTCCCACCAACCCCTCCTCAGGCTCAGAACTGGCGAGAAGGGCTCACAGATCTCGAGAAGACAGTGTACCTACTAGATTCTGTGTATCACGGAGGACACAGCTCAGGAGCTCCGGAGCAGGCGGAGGGAGCGGTAACTCCATGCCCTCTCCGGGAGCGCCACCCTTCCCGCACCCCCAGGCGTCTGCCACCCCAGGAGCTCTCAGAACCCCGCAGTCAGGGGTTCAATGGAGACTTTGGCACGATCCAATCGGTCACAGACTGTCTCCAGCCTCTCTCTCCTCCTGGGAGGATGGGGGCCGGGGCTGCAGCTCCAAGCCTCTGACCACGGCGTGGTCTTTCTGGGGACCAGCCCCCTCCTGAACCATCCAGGAGTCCACCTAGAGCCACCTCATTAAAACCAGTGGTGCTCCTGTTACCCAGGAAGTTCTAAGGGATTCCAGAGCTGGGGCAGAGACCGAATATATGTTTCTTCCGCTGACCTGGGGATCGGGGGTCCTGGGGGACAGCACACTGTCCAGCGTCCGCCGTCATTCTCACAGGTGTATACACATTGTTACCTGGCTCATCAGCGAGAAGACCTATCAGTTACAGTAGCTTTTGGGAGAAAATTGGTCCCTGAAAGTGCGTCTGGGGCTGACCGAATGCACGTTCCTCCGGGCGCTGCTGTAAACCATCCTTCTCAAGCCTCAGCGGGCACCAGAAGAAGCCGGGGGAGCGCGTCTATACACGCGAGGCTCGAGTCTGCCTGCGGTGGATGGTCTGGACTGGGGCCCAGGGCTCGGAATTTTTCACCAGCACCCGGGTGGTGCGACAGGCTGGGCCGAGACTCACTCCTTGGGAAGCCCTGACACGAGGCTTTGGGCCTCGTCTCCACCAGGGGGCCGGCTGGGGGCGCAGAGTCGCCTCCAGCACCTGCCGGCCCGGGACGGGGCCTCGGGACCCTCGGGACCACCCGTTGGTACAGTGGGGAGGGGTCCACAGACGGCGGAGGAAACGTTTGGGGTGATGGATGTGTTCACGGCCTGGATTGTCGATGGTTTCACGGGTGGATAGCTGTGTCAAAAGTGATCGAATTTAACACTTTAAATACACGCTGTTTGGTGTGCGTTGATCGCACCTCAGTAAATCTGCAAAATCGGCTGCAGTAGACCGATCGTTTCTTCCGTGGCTCCAGCCCCAGTTCGGGTGCTCAGTGGCCCCATGTGGCTGGGGAACCCCGTATTGGGCAGTGCAGACGCAGCATTTCCCTCATTCCAGAAAGTTCTAGGGGGTAGTGCCGCTCTGGAGCAAGGCGCTGGGGACAGGTTCGTGAGTGGGGCACGCTCTTTTTTTGTTGTTTTTCTTTATGAAAAATTTACCTCCGTGACTCTGAGTGCGTGAATATATTCCCTTCATCAAACGCTGGGACAGTGGAGGCAGGCCCTGTGCTCCTGGGACGCGGCTGTGCCCTGCCCGACCTCCCTCCCGTAGCCTGCTCCGATTCTGACCGCCCCAGGACCACGACACTCCCAGCTGCAGCTTCGTTTCTGGCTTGTCCCACTGGTGCGAGTGAACACACGGGTGTCAGATGTCTCAGGATGGCCTTGCTCTTTGCGGGACCTGGGTAGACCTCCTCAAGGCCTTGTCCGTGCTCGTGCGTGCTCTCGTCAGACAGCTTCCACTCACTTCCCCCATTTCTCGTGACGTTGGCCACATGACTCACTGGACCTCGGTCCCTCATCTGTAAAGGGGGGGTCAGTTTGGGTTAGGTTAGCTCGCGGCACTGTGCTCCTTCGGTCCTGCGTCTTCCATGGAAGCCCCGAGCCTATAGCCTGCATCAGCTGGAAGGGACTGGCTGCTTACAACAAAACCCCACACAGCAGTAGCCTAAATCCACGAGGATTTACTTTGTCCTGCAAGGAAGTTTGGAGGTAGACAGGGCAGGGCAGGGCAGGTGTGACAGCGCCATAGAGTCACTGGGGATCCAGGCCCCTCCTGTCTTTCTTCTCTGCCTCCTCATCACTGGTTTCCTTCCTCAGGGTCATGGTCCAGAATGGCTGCAAGAGCTCCAGCCATTTCTTCTGAATTCCGGGCAGTATGGAGGATGGTGAGGGGGAAGCAGACTCACTTATGCAGACTTTGTTGAAATGCTCTCACCACTCTAGTTCCTCCTTATTGGCCAGGTGGTAGTCATGTGACCTCACATGGTTACAAAGGAGTCTAGGAAGTGTGGTCTGTTATATTGGGCCGTCCCTGGCAGTGTGGGAGTGCACCCTACAAAGCTGAAGGCGAGGATGGAGAGGGGAGGCCACTAGCTGTCCCTGCCCTACAGGCAGCTGAGTTTAGAGGGAGAGTGAGTTTATAAGCTTATCTGTGTTGCTGTACGTAAGGAATTTAAAGTTAACGCGTGTTTGGGGTGGAAGACGGCTTATTGATGAATAGGAAGAAGGTCTGCAGGTGCAGCTTCAGAATCAAGGAGAAGGTCTGGTCTGAGTGCTCCTCCGGCCCAGGGCCCCCCGTGTGTCTTCCTGCAAGCCGCCTTGGCCCCTGCCCTGTCGGTGCCCGGGATTGGGGACCTCCTTCCACCCTCGCTGATGTAGTGAGTGCCCACACTGCCAGGCACTGTTCTAAGCATTTTCTGCATGTAGCTTGTTGTGGTGGGTCCCCTAGCTGGACAGCGTTTCCAGACATTCATGGCTGTGGACAGGCAGGTGAAATGTGAATGGGGGGGTGGGGCGGTGAGGGGTGCCATGCCCCGGCCTGCCCCCTCCAAGCTTGCCGCACAATTGTCCGTGGGCACAGAGTCTAGTTGGCACGTTGACCCATGTTGCAGGTAAGGAGACTGAGGCCCAGGGATTGCTGGGTTCTCAACCCGTCCATCAGTCACACAGCTCAGCAGTGGAGGAACTGGGTTTTGAACCCACTGGTGGGCTCTAGGGCGCAGACTCAGCCCTGGGAGTGACTCTGAGGCCAGGAGCTCTGAAGAGGTGACCGCCTTTCCACCTTGCCCTGCGGAAGACAGACGAGATGAGAAAGCCCAGCCCAGCGTCTGAGTGTCCAGCTGTCTCCAGCGGGAGACGGCTTGTTGGACTGATTCAATAACCGTTTCTTAATACACGCTTTCTCGGCATGGGTGGGGCAGAATTGTTGTTCACCGCGGATTGCTGTGGGTGCCTGGATTTGGGCCAGCCTTGCGGTGTTCTGACTCAAACTTCAGTTTCTGAGCCGGATGTTCATATCAGCTCACAGGATTCGCTGTGACTTATTCCTGGAGTGCCTCTCCTTCTGGAGGTAGGGGTGCTCGTCTTGGGATCCCAGAGGCGGAGACGCTCGGCAGCTCTGCTGGGCCACGATGCCCTGGCCGTCATCGTGATGCCGGTGACTGGGGCCCGCCTGGTGTCCACGGAGCCGCAGGGGCCGCAAAGCAAGCCTGGGGGAGTGGGCGTGCTCCTGCTGTCGGACGGGGGCTCCCAACACCTGATTTGTGGATGTGTTTGCCTCAGAGGGACCCAGAATGGGATGGTCCCCTTCAGGGCTCCGAGTTAACTTGAAGCCACCACTTCCTTGAGTCTTCCTGGGCTATCAAGTGTAGAGGTTCCGGAATTTTCCAGGAAGGCGTTGGTCTGGGTGCACAGCTCTCCTGGCCTCCGGGGACTTGCCGTTTTGGGAGTCTGGCTTTCTGTCTGGGGGAGGTGACAACCGCTGTGGGGTCCCCGGGGTCTCTGGTATCATACTTGGGGGGTGGGAGCTCCGTGCCCACGCTGATCTCCACATCCGCCCACCGTGGCTTGTCTCTGGGGAACCCCTGGCAGATGCTTCTCTGTGATACCGAGTGCACGGTGCCCACGTGCCAGATCTGACGTGGCCTCTGGAAGAAAGGACTCAGCCATTCGTGAATTAGCACCCCTTTTGCTGTGCAAACAGTTTGACATGGCTGTCAGGTAATGCCGGAAAAGGAGAGTAACCACGGTCAGGACAGTGATAGCCTGGGAGGGACATCGGGGACGCGGGACCGGCCCAGAGGCCCTTCACGGCACCCCTGACTGTGCACTCTTGGGTTCCGTGCTCTCGACGGCTGAGGTGAAGGAGGAAGCCAGCGTGCTTGGTCCCAGCTCCTTCTGAGGGGATGTGGGCTGGGGCTCCGTGGAGGGTCCCTCCGGGCACCACTTTCCCGCTGTCGCGGTGTCTCATTGCACGCTCCGGGGGGCGCTGTTCCCTCCTGGGGGTCTGCCTGCATTCTCTCTAAACAGGATGCCTGATGCCTCTTTGCTCTTTGTTTCTTGCCGTCTCCTTGTCCAGCTGTCCTGTTCCACAGAGACCGTTTCAGAAAGTTTCACCCTCCTGGGACAACCAGGTGTCAGAGATGGCCATGGGCCACGGGCCACGGAGGGGAGGGAAAGGGATTACGCTTCCAGTCATTTCCCCCCCTCTGGGCTTCAGTTTGGGTTTGTGGGCTCATCCCACATATTTGTTGCTTGTGTCCTGCCTTACATGGGACACTGCCCTGCTCTCGGGGAGCTCAGAGTGGGGAGGAGGTGTCAGGGATGCCGTGGCCACAGTTGGGGCTGGGACGGGCCCTGGGGGTCCTGGTCTGGTCTGGGGGCGTCAGGGAGGGGGACGCGTGAGAGGTGACAGGTTAGTGAAGAGGGCATGCGGTTTTTCTTCTGCCTTTTCACAGTATCAGGCCGGGCTCCCCCTCCTCCCTGCCCACAGGAGGGCCAGGCGACCCCAGACCCCTCTCTCTGGGGCCTCCCCCCTTCCCTGCTCTCTGGGGTGGGCAGCGAGGGGGTGGGAGGGAGGCGTCCCCCCTGGACCCGCTCCACTGCTTTATTTGCGCCCCTGTGATCGTCTGAAGCCCGGGACGGCTGGGCGATGGTCCTTCTCTTTGTTACTCTCAGCCTGGTGGTTTCCAAACTCATTAGGCTTGGCATTCATTTACAGAGGCTGGCACAGCCCGATCCGACGGAGAGCGCCGAGAACAGGAATTGATTTACGAGGGTGGCGGCGGGATCTAGGAAATGTCAGCCTCCCCTCCAGAGTCTATAAATCAGTTTTGATCCCAGCGAGTTTTCTCCCGTCCTGTAAATCTGCTTCGAGAGGCTCTGCGAGCCTGGCGAAGTTGGAGTGAGCGCCCGGTGACTCAGTTAGTCTCTTGGCTTTGCTGGACCAGCGGGGTCGACCCCGGCTCCTGGTCACCCAGGCCAGCCGGGGCGAGGCTGCGGGGACTTCAGCCCTCTGTGTGGGGACCAGGCTATGGCCCCAGTCAGCCTGAATTGGGAGCAATGACCGGGGACAGGGCGGCCAGCCCCTGGACGGCACGCAGGGTCTTCAGTTGCTCCGGGGAGGAAGGCTCCTCCCTGGACTTGGAAGTCAGATGGTTAGGTCCCTTGGCCCTGAATATGGGACTGATATCGACGGAGGACCCAGATGCAGGCCGGGCTCTGCGCTCCAGCCGGGCCGTCGTCGCCTGTCTCCTTGGTGTTCTTCGGGGCGCGTCCCGTGCGTTGGTGGAAGGAAGGATGGGTGCGAGGTGGGAATGCCCCGGCAGCCACGCCAGGCCCGCCCCTCCGCCGCTCACTGCCCGGCCAGCCTGAGGTAGGTCCCGGAGGGCGGAGCGGGCCTACTCACCCTGGGGGAAATGTCGTTGATTCCGGGAGCAGGAAGTGTTTTTCGGTCCCTCAGTATATAATTTGAAGACCCTGAGGCCCAGAGATGTCCCGTTTCTGACCTCAGTGTTTGGGGAGGGGTCATTGGGGAAGCGTGGGCTTCACAGGTCCTTCTGAAGGGCCGACTCGGCAGTGGCCCCGAGACCCCGGGACAGTAGGGACACACTGAGGGGTACGGGAGAGAGTGCCGAGGGCCCTGGCTGCAGGCTTGGCACCTGACGGTCCCTTGAGTGGGGGGAGCCTGGGCCCTCCTGGCCTTGCATTGCAGGTGCGTGGCCAGAGGGAACCTGCATCAGTGTCCTCACCTGGAATGGTTTTGACCGTGGCCTCCTCCGTGGGCACCGATGGGTGAGGGAGGCAGGGATGAAGCTGGTCCGAGCCAGTGCCTGGTACACAGCTTGTGTCCACAGAGGCCCCGGCCACAGTCGGAACATGGGGTGCTTTATAGGTGATGAGCAACAGAGACCAGGGGGCCTCCCTGAGGCATTAGGAAC
>NW_024424119.1:57290990-57302026 GCF_017311325.1 Ursus maritimus | reverse complement strand
GTGTGCCACACCCACGTGAGGCGGGGACAGACTTGAGCTCCACGCATGCAGGGCTCGGGTCCCTGCAGGGGCATCTGCTGCCCCCGGGGCAGACACTCACCCACCTGCTTGCGGGGCCGTTGTCGGGAGTGACCGGAAGTGCTTCCTGGTTGGAATTTCATGGAGCCCTGGAGGACAGGGACCCAGAAGATGAGGCATGAATCGTCCCTTTTTATTGGGGTATCAGATGGGTTGAGGTTTTGAAGGGAGGCTTTGGGATTATTTTCTGCTTTTGCAAGCTCTTCGAGCATCTAGAAAAGGGATTTGGTGTTCCAGTCTCTAGAGGGGTCACCCCAGAAGCACGAAGCTGTGTGTGGCGGAAGACCCCCCATTAGAATCCAGGGGCCACAGGTGCCCTGGCAGCCACAGGCTCCAGGCATGCATTGTGCTTTGGGGTACACGGTCTGCCCGCATAGGAAGAGATGGCACATGCCAGCTGGTTTGCCCTTTTCCGAGTGAGGGGATTTTACATTTCTTGGTCAATGTGATTTTATAAGCTGATAAAATAATCAAACATTTACTTAAATATTTAATTTTTTTACATCTTTAAAAACACGTTAAAAATAACATGTTATTATGAAATTGCTCTTTTCTGTTCACAATTCATGAAATGGGTTTCTTCAAACTCACCCTGTTGTCTTCAGCCAAGGCCCTTCACCTCCCTGTGGCCTCTGGGCCCCTCACCGGGCTTGGCTGGGGACCCACGAGGTGGATTTGTGGGGGGTTCGGGGAATTGCTCCGAGCACCAGCACCCCCTCCCTCCCCAGGACGCCCCCGTCGGGAGCCTGCTCAAAGGCTGTTTTTCAGCAACACCCCCCACTTGCAAGGTCAGACCCCCAGGAACACGAAGTGGATCCGTGCCAAATGTCTTTGTCTTTCTTTTCCACACCAAGTCCACGGAGTGACCCCCGTGAGCCGCCAGGCCTCTCTCCCCAGCAGTGCGTGCTGTTGTAATAAAACACTTGGCAGGACTTGGTAGCCTGAGGGCCTGCATTGAGGCCCTCGTTGTTTCCCGGTGATACTTTGGTGGGACAGACGGCTCCCGACGTGCAGATGTAGGGGGGCTGTCTCACGGGCTTTCTGGCCAGGACGTGGGGTCCCAGGGACGAGGCCGACTTGGCCACACTGCACAGAGCTGTGGTGGAGAGGAGTGAATAATCCTGATGTGGGGCGGTTGGGGGACACGGGGCCCAGCAGGGGGAGGGGGGGCTGAAGGACAGCAGAGGGGCCGAGGGAGACGGCCACCCGGCACGGACCCCAGAGGCGACTTGACATCTAGAAGCAGAGGCTTTGGCTGCCCGCGCTGCCTGTGGACATGTCCCGGCAAGCTTTCCGTTGGAGGCCGTACCCGCCTGCGCTGCCTGGGCCGCCGTGACAGCGCACCGCAGACCGCGGGCCTGACCCAGCACAAGTTTGCTTCCTCATGCCGCTCAAGGCCCGAAGTCCACGAGCCCGGTGTTGGTGCCTTCGGGGCCCTGTCCTGGGTTTGCAGATGGCTGTCTTGTCCCTGCGTCTTCTCATCTTCTCTCTGTGCGTGTCTGTCTCTGTGTCCACTGTCCCCTTTTTGGGAGGACACAGTCCTGTTGGCGCAGGGCCTCCCCGAAACACCTCATGTCAACTCGGTTACCTCTGAAAAGACCCGGTCTCCAAATTAGGTCACGTTCTAAGGAGCTGGGATTGGGACCCTCGTGTATCTGTTTTTGGGGAGGGGGTGGTATTCAGTTCAACCCCAAACCCTCCTCTGTTTTCATCCGAGAAGATGCACATCTTCCCTCTTCACCTGAATGTGGGCATCTGTGTTCACAGCCTGTCCCTTCACCGCACAGAGAGCCGAGCCCATAGACCCTGGCCCTGGACACTGCAGGAGAGCCTGGCAGAGATGGGCCAGAGCTGGGGGGGCAGGAATGGAAGTCTCAGCCCGACCAAGTGCGGCTTGGTTCTCGTGCTCCTTGAATCCTGGCGCGTGATGGTCCCACAGGCATGGCTGTGTCTGCACGTGAGAAGCGTGGCCAAATTCGGAGGCTTGTTTGCTCACGGTGCTGGGGGGCTCTCAGCATGTGCTGGGCATCGTGCGTGGTGTACGTGCCCCTTCCTGATCCCCCAGCGGCCTCAGCAGGTGCCCATTTCTGTCCCACTTTACAGTTGAGGAAGGCGAGCCTCAGGGAGGTCGGCACACCCAGGCGGGAGGTGGTGCCCTCGAATCTGGCCTGCCCTCATCCTGCCAGGTCTGCGGTCCCTTTGGCCCAGAGGGGTGGTCACGTTCTGGTCTGAGGCTCTGAGACATTCACAGAGCCACCCAAGGTCATGATGGCTATAATGTGGTGGAGGTGAGACTCAGACCCAGCTCCGGGGCCCCCGGGGCAGAGCTGGCCTCCTTCCCCCTGCTCCATCAGAGGGCAGCGTCCCGTTGCCCGGTGCCCCACCTGTGCCAGGCTCGTGGGCAGAGGCCGGCATTGCAGGGAGTGGCTGGGTTCTCTGTGTTCGAGAGAAGGGCCCAGTGAAGGAGTCCTAGAGAAACACCCGGGAAAGTTGGGCCTGGCCAGCTTCTACCGGAGACTGAGAAGGCCCCAGTGGGAGCAGGTGAGGACCCCTCAGGGCAGCGCTGGGCCTCTTCTGGAGGGCAGAAGGGCACTTGGGTTCAGAACCAGTGGGACAGTGGAACTCAGGGTCTTGTCCTTCCCCTCGGTGAGGATCTGGCCACGTTTGCAGAGCTGAATGCCACAACTCAGTCCGTCCCTAGTATCACGTCGTCAGCGGAGGGCAGACGAAGGCAGATAGCCAAGTGGCCACTTAGCCTAGGAGCCGAGCGGGGCGGCGGTGCGGTCCTGCTGTGGCCTCGAGAACCTGATCAGCAAGCTATTGCTGCGTAACAAATTGCCCCTAAACACAGAAGCTGAAAACAACTTTTACTGTATTTTTTGGGTCAGGAGCCGGGGCAGGGCTGGTCCCTGGATGGCAGTCGTCTGGAGGGTGTGTGATGGCTTCACACAGCTCGGGGGTTTCCTGGGCCTGGCGTCCTGGCGAGGACAGCTGGGTGTCGGGCCTTGGCAGGTCCCTGTCCCCCTCGATGAGGCTCAGGGCCTCTCCATGTGGCTTCTTTGTTGGTGTAGTGGGCTGCTCAGGACTCCAGGAGACCAGAGCAGAAGCTTCTAGGCCTCCTCAAGGTCAGATATGATGCGGCCGCCATGTCACTTGCGCCACCCTGCCCTGGTCACAGCGGTCACGGGCCCACCAGGCACGGGGGTGGGGGGGAATCTTTTGCAGCCATCTTTAACCCGCCTCAGTGTTCCCACTGTAAGATGGGGACTTTCACTGCCACTTTGAAGGGGTGCTGACAGAGTCCTGGAGGGGGTCTGTGGGAGGCTGGTGGCCCGGGGCCCGTCCAGTAGCAGGTGCCCCACATGGTCGCCACCATGACCGCCAGGCCTCCGGAGTGGCTCTTGATGAAATGCTCCCCAAACTGCCCTGTGGTTCTGAACGTGAGCAGAGAAGACTGAAGAGGGTCCTTCTGCGGGGGGCCGGGCAGGACGCTGCCCAGGAGCCCCTCTGGCCACTCGGCCGGTTCCCGCGCCAGCTCGCACACGGCTGGGCCCCTCGCCACCTGAGAACTTCTCCCACGTTCGTGAAGACGTGCGCGGGGCTGCTCACCACGGAGGCGGGGACTGCGCCCGCCCGCTCCGGCGGCGTCCTCACTCTAATAGCTCGGCGGAGCCAGAGCTCACGTACGAGGGAGCTCACCCTCGTGAAGCGTGCGGTCGGCGGTGATCGCGGAGTTGTGGTGGTTCCAGGACGTCGCACCGTGAAGCCACCCTCCCCGGCCCCCGGCAGCCGCGAGTCTGCTTTCTGGGTCCGTGGACTTGCCTCTTCAGGACCGCGCAGGGAATGGATCACACTGCGTGTGGCCTTTCGGGTCTGGCTTCTGTCGCTCAGCGTGACGTGTCTGAGGTTCATCCCCGCGGTCACGGGCTGGTGTGTCTCTCCTCTTTGTGGCTGGAGAGCGTTCCACGCTATGCCTTGGCCACATTTTGTGTCCCCTTCACTCGCGGGTGGACGTTTGGGTTCATAGTGTCAGTTTTATTTATGTTGGTATTTTTGCCAAAGTAATTATATATGCACGTGGCAGGAAAACAGCCGAGTCGCACAGGAAGTGTTGGAAGGAAAGGCGCAGCCCCTGCCCCCTGCCCCTACCAGCAGCCCCCACCCTGGGGCTGTGCTTTTAACTGTGTCTTCAGCTGTCCTTCGGTCACCTTGGTGGCTCTCTTGGTGACACGCTTGTCGCCCTGGCTCTTCATTTATTGACTTTAAACCTCTGGCTTTTGCTCTCGAAGATCGGCACCTGCCCTCCTTCCTTCCCTGATGGTTTTCCCACCGTTGTTACTTCCCTCTTGTGCTCCCGTCCCCTCTCTCAGCACCCCCATTCCATCTCCAGAACACACCCCCCATTCCATCTCCAGAATGTGAGGCCCCTGCCCCTCCTTCCCTGACCCCCATTCTCCCCACCTCCCCCATCTGACCTGTAAAACCGACGGCATTGATTTTCGGTTCTGACCATGGGGTCTTTGATACCCCGCCCCGGGGGCCGGTGCCGCCGCCGTGTGGGGCCCTGCTCAGAGCCGTGGCTGTACCTGGCAGTACCTGCCATCGTGTAGGCCCAGGTGGGCGTCAGGTGCGGGTCCTCCTCTGGGGCCGCAGATCGTGAACTCCTCTCCCTGGGGCCAGGGTCTGGGGCCTCCGGAGCGTACTGCGTTCCAGCGAGAGGCCCCGGAGTTCAGAATCTTCTCGGAGGTGGTGGGGTAAGGTGGCCCTCTTTCCCCCTCCCGGCCCCACCCTGCCAGGGCTGTGGCCTTCCCCACACTCTCTCCTTTTGAACTTGGCTGGCCTCAGGTAGATCGTCCTTCTCGCCTTGCTGGACAGAGGGAGGCCTCCGTGGCCGTGCCGTCCTGAAAGGCCTTCCCCAGAACAGATTTCTCCAATGGCCACTTGTGTGAAGAGCTGCCTGGGGAGGCCCCAGCAGCACTGGGGGGCCTCTCCTCTGGGCTCAGAGGGCGTGAAGAGTTCCTGCCCTGGCAGGGCACTTGGTCCCATAGCTTTCTCCTGGCCGCTTCCGTGTCCTCCGTGGGTCAGTTACAGCTGGCCCAGGCCGGCTGTGGCTGGTGCTGTCAGCAGTGTCCCTTTGGGGCAGGTCACCTTTGCTTTTGCAGTCCCTTGTGTCCCCCTAGGGGGCTTTAAACTCTTAAGGCTGCGGCTCCCCATCGAGTGGGGCGGGAATGATAAAACCGGGGGTTGGGTGAGATGACCTCTGGGGTCTCCAGCCGTCCAGCTTTCCAGAATCCTGGTGGGCGGTGGAGTCCAAGGTTTAGGACGGATTCTAAACACCACCCCAGTTCCGTCCTGGCCGGAGGCCCCCGGAGCCCTGCCAGGCGCGTTGGGCAGGACCCCTGGCATCAACCCCCTGTCTGCCTGTTGCCTCCGGCCCTGCCCTCCATGTCCCTGCCCATCGGTGGGACCCCGGAGGGGCTCTGTGAGGACCGACGCCAGGATAGCAGACTCGCGTGTCGGACCCTGAGCCCCGGGCTGGTGACCTTCCCTGGGCAGACAGCGGGGTGGGGCAGGTCAGACGCATCCTGCCTTTCCTGCTGCTGCTGCTCGTGCCGCCACCACCAGGGTTCCTGCCCAGACTGCTACTGCTGCTGCCATTGCTCCTCTTAGTGCAACGACCACTGCCTCCTACTGCTGCCGCCGCTGCAGCTCACGCCACTGCCACTGTTACTCCCCCTGCATGGTTTCTCCTGCCGCCACTGTTACTCCTGCTGCCACCGTGACCACCACCGCTACTACCACCGCTGCCACGACCACCACTGCTGCTGTTCCTGTCAGCACTGCTGGCCTCCACCCCCTGCCACGGCCGCCACCCCTGACACTGCCTCGGTTCCTACCACAGCTGCTGCCCCCACGGTGTCAGGACGCCACAGCCTTGGCGGCTCGTCGGAAGGCTGTGTCTGGCCCCGCACGGGTCACGCTGAAACGAGGCCGCCGACAGCGGGGTACGGCTGCGCTTCTTTCCTTTCCTCCTTACAAGAGCCTAGAAGTGTTCTCAAGGGCGGAAGCTGAGCCCAGCCCTGGTGTCCGCATCCCGGTGACCTCTGAGCCCCGGCCCCGTGTGACCCCGCTGAGGCTTCCTCCCGTCGGTCCAGCCTGTGCCGTGGTCCTGGGCTCCTGCCTTCTGTCCTGAGGTGGCCACCCTCTGCCCTGATGTCTAATTCAGGGCTGGAAACCTGGGACCCATGTCCACCGCCCTTTGGCCTGGCCCTGCGTCAGGTAGCGGGAATCCCTGGGAATTGGGAAGAGTCCCAGGCTGACTTTAGGGGACCCCGGGGCCAACTCACCGAGTGACCTTGGGCAAGTGACTTAATCCTCGGGGGAGTGTGTGTTTCCGGACTGCCTTGTGAGGCTCTCTACAGGCCGTCAGCGTCTCCTCCCGGCCCCAGCCTCCTCCACGTTTCCAAAATAAACAGAGGCCTGTGTGTGTTCAGAGCTCTCGGACCACCTGCCTCTGCTCCTGAGCCAGGGTGGCCTTGAATCCAACTGCATGGCCCCGCAGACTCACCCTGGGATGGCCTCTCCCCTCCCTACCTGGGTGGGCCCCTGGCCAGGCCCTCCCACAGGGTCTCCTGTCTTCCTCCCTGCCCTCCCTCCCTCCCCAGCAGCCCTCCCCTCCACCCCACCCCTGCATCCTTCCCTGCAACCCCCCACCCTCCCCTGCATTCCTTCTTTCCACCCCATCCCTGCATCCTCCCACACCCTCTCCTGCATTCTTCCTCTCCACCCCACCCCTGCATCCTCCCCTGCCTCCTTCCTCTCCTTCCTTCTCTTCCTCCTTAGCACCACCACCCCTAGCTCCCCTGCACTGCCTCCATGCCGGTCCTCCCTTTGTTACCCTGCTGCCACCCCTGGGCACCGAGTGGTGGGGTAGGGCCAACTCCTACCATGGCCCCCCTTCTTAAGACGACATGTGCCTCCTCCTGCCTCTTTGTTTTGCTTCTGCTGTAGTTCCTGCTCCCTGAGAGGCCCAGTCCTGGTGTGGGGTATGGGAACTGCATCCGGAATGTTCTCCATTGATGACAGGACAAGTAGTCTTGTTTGCCTTCTGGGCCACCTAGACTGAACTCATGGGCACAGCAACCCCTGGGGAAGCCTCAGGAAGTGGGTCGGGTGAGTCCAGACCTCCCGGGAGGTGGCTGGCAGTCTCAGGGTACCCCCGTGGAAGGATGGCCTTGGGTCCTGCTGGGTCTCCTCATCCTCCCAGTGAACTTATTCTCTTTAGACCAGAAAACATCCAAATAAATATTAGGAGATCTGAATATTTTTCTACACTGGGTATAAAAGATGGCTGATCCTTGCTGGCTGGAGAGGACAAATGGCTCGCGGTGGGAAGGGCGAGGCCGCTGAAACAGGAGACCCTGTGAAAATGGCTGAATAGGCCGGATGCTAGCCCCGCATGGGGACCCCGCCTCATGGTGCAGGAAGGCTGCTCAGACTCCGCCATTGCATCTGCATTCCATTCTGTGCATCAGGGAAGGAAAAGGGGGAGGTGGGGTTTTTGCTCAAAGAGCAGGGGCCTGCCTCACAGCCGTGCGTTCCTATGTGCTGCCCAGACCGTGGTGACGAGACCATGTCTTGCTGTGGTGGGAATGGGAGGCGGGGGTCTTTACCCAGGCAGCTCAAGGCCCTTCTCAAACTCGTCTTCCACGGAAGAAGGAGAAGGGAACTGGGGGGCAGCGATGGCCAGTGCCATTGCCACAGTAGGGACAGTGAAGCTCCTGTTCCCACCCTCTCTTGGGTTTTTTCCCTCGTTTTCCTCGAAGGGAAGAAATCGGGTCGGGGCCTGGGAAAACACAGTGCGTTCCCACTGCTGGGCTTGTCGCCTCTATTACTCCTTGAGATGGTGTGAGGTGGGCTCCCGCAGCCCCTTTATGACAGACGGGGACACCGAGGCAGAGCATGCCATGTGTGGTCGTGTGGGGCTGGCTTTGAGGCTTGGCCTGCCTGGCTCCGTGGAAGGAACCATTGCCTGGGCTCCTGGCTTTGACTCACTCCCCGTTTCATCCCCTAAATCCTTGGCCTGCATAGAGCTCCCTGTCTGCACAGCCCTGCGTTAGCCGCAGCGCGCTCCCCCCCGCTGGGCGGGCAGCTCCCTCCTCTGCAGAGATGATAATTCGTGGGGTCATCCCAGGAGTGGCCCCTCCGGGTCATGTATTATTCATGGGCAGTACTAAATATTCCAGCCCAAGTTCTTTGACGGAGGCTGCAGGGTCCCCGGCCTTGTATCAACATTAACACGGAAGCCTTAATAAAGCAGTGTCGTGTTTGCAAAAGCCTGATGAGGTTTAACGGGGGCAGAGAAGAAAGAAGAAACCAACGTTTTTCCAAATGAAACGTCTTATAAGCAAACGTCTGTGTTTCCATGCCTCGGGGACGGCTCTGGGTGTCCTACTCCTGAATCCTCCTTGTGCCCAGCAGTGTGGGGGCTGTGGCTTTTCTCATTTTCTGGGTGAATAACCGAGGCCAGGCAGTGGGAGGCAACGTGTCTGGGGGTCCCAGGGCATCCGTTCCAGGCTTTTCCGGCCCCTGGTCTGAGCCCTTGCCTCTCTAGAGCCTTGATTTCCCTACATTGAGGGCAGAGTATAGGTGATACTGCTCCCTGTCGAGCCCAGAGTCCAGCACTGCCCCCCCCCCCCGACTGCACCGTGGGAAGGTCGGAGGTGAGATTTGTCCTGGGGACTGTGGCTTTCAGGCCTGACCCCTGCGTGGTGCTGGCGGGGACTTCCTCGGATGGCCCTGCGTCTGAGCGCTGGCGACGATCTCCTTCCCAAGTGACTCACCGTCTCGCCACCCTGCATCCTTTCTTTGGGAGAGCTGTCACTTCTGTTTCTGCGGGGAGGGCGGGGGATTAAATTGTGTGTGCCTGCAATTAATCTCGCTAATGGCAGCCTCTCTGGATGTGGAAATCAGACGTTAAGTATCTTGAAGCCAGCTGATGGGATGGCGCCCTTTGGAACGAATCGATTAGCTCAGGCTCATGATACTAATTGGGGTAAAATCCAGGTTTGTTCAGTGTTGACACTTTGGAGGATGCTGGTCTCGTCCTGCTGCAGCGAGCCTGGGACCGGAGAGGTGAACGCCGGGGGAGCCTGCCCCCGTCTCGCAGAGGGTCACAGTGGTTTCCCCGGAGGCTGCTCCTGCTCCGGGTGACTCCAACGCTTGCCTGCGGGCCCCCCAGGCCTGGAGGGAAGGGGCACAGTGCGTCCCTGGCCTTTGTTCAGGAGCCGGTGCGCTGGAGGGGAGGGGTGTGTGCACTCCCGGCGGCAGCTCTCTGTAGAGACGCATGACGGTCGGTCACCTGCCCACCACGCTGAGGTGCGTGCTCATGTCGTGCACCCGTCACTGCCATCCAGGAAGAACCAGACCCGGATGGAAGTTACGGTGGTGAGGACAGGTATCTCGGGACTATGAGATAGTGGAGGAGGGACCTCAGCACAGAACCGGGCTCAACTCTGAATACAGCCCGGCTGGTGGGGAGTTAGAGCCTGGGAGCCGGTGCGGGTTGGGGATAGCAGATCCATGGGCAGGAGGAGACATGGGGGACGGGGTTGCTGGCTACGCTGATGGAGCCCAGCCAGGGCACCTGACATCGCCTGGGGGGGTCGCTGGGCGTGAGGACCCCGCTCAGACATCCAGGGTGTCCCCCGGGACCCCACGACAGGGACCCCAGGATGTGCTCATCCCGTCTCAGGGATGACCCAGATGCCCGGGAGGGGGTGGTGAGTAGCCTGTGGGCGGTGCAGCTGGGACCTGAGCCTAGGTGTGGCCGTGCTCCCTCTGGGGCTGAGTTTCCAGGACTTTCCTTGTCCGAATCATCGGATAACAGAGTAATCGGTGTGACGGGCTGGGGGGGCTCACTGTGGGTGATTTCCCCTTCAGCCTGAGCCCCGAGGTGGAACAGCGCCCCCTGCAGGAACGGCAAGGGGTGCGTTGTTCACTCTCTGCTTCCGAGGGTGCCATGGGTTTGCTCCAGGGCCTGGTGGCAGGAGGCTGGTCAGATGGCAGCCTCCCCGTCCCTCCTGCGTCCGGGGCCTGTCCTGGTGGGGAGCAGGGGGCCTCGGGGTGGCTTGGATGCTCTGTTGCCCCCACACCCGGGATGACCTCCGGCCTCGGTTCCCTCCTCTTTCGGGGGGGCTCACCCCTCCCTGGGGCTCCTGGGCGCTTAGTGGGGGAGTGAAGACGGGCCGCTGCCTGTGCTCCTCCCACAGGAGATGCTGCGGGCTTCACAAAGGGAGGTGGGCTCCCGTGGCACCTCCTGGGACGCGTGTGGGGCCCGTATGTGTGTTTGGGGGCTGGCAGTAGGGTCTAGTGGGGCAGGGGGCTGCCGGATGGCACTTGCTGTTTCTAGAGAGGTGTGTTCATAGGACCCAGAGAGTTCCCTGGGCCCAGATGTCCCCATGTCTGTGATCCTGGTTTCCTTCCGGGCACCCCCTTCCTGGGAACGGTAGGTGGGTGGGCTCAGAGCAGCTGAGGCCTGCTTTGTTCCCCATTCAGGGCGCCTGTGGGGGCCTCAGTGTCCCGCCCCCACGCTGTCCCTGGGGCGTGTTATTTATGCTTCCAGGCAATTAGTTTCTGCAGGGAATCCCTGAGGGCTCTGTGGGGTGGAGAGGTCACTTCCAGAAGAATGGGCCTGGCAGATGGGCCCTACCCTGCCCCCACCCCTTCCCACCCCCCAACCCCCCACAAAGGAGGGCGTGACTTCAGTGCTGGCCCTGCTGTTCTTGGCCCCTGCTGGGAGGTTACCCACTGGCTCTCTCTTCTGAGCGGGCCTGAGCTCCAGAAACCCGCTCTTGGTTGAGCACCCCCACCTCCGGGCACTGGGGAGGAGGAAAACGGGCCTTAGGGTCCTCAGCACCTGCCTTGGTGTCCCCCATCGTCTGTGTCCCCCCCCCCCC
>NW_024424119.1:57288620-57290980 GCF_017311325.1 Ursus maritimus | reverse complement strand
CCCCCCCCCCCCCAGTCCCTACCAGAGCCCATCCTCTTTGTGACATCCTGCCCTCTTGGAGTCTGCAGGGCAGGGCCAGCCCCTAAACCGGCCTCTGCATTTTTGGAAACCTGACCACACCGCTGCGCTGTCCCCTGCCCCAGGCCAGGTGGCTCCGAGATCCCAACAGATTTCCTGGAGCGCCTGCATGAAAACAGACTCCGTGCTTGGAGAATTCATCTCTGGGTGACTGAAAGCTGCTGATGGGCCCACCAGGTTCTAGGTCAGTGTGTTACCAGCAGAGGATTAACTTTTCCAAGGGGAATGTACTGTGCCTGCAGCTCCCCGAGGAGCCCCGCTGGCTCCTTGCTTCCCACGGTGTCCAGTTCCCTTGTCTGTACCCACCGGCCCCTCGGCTCTTGCAGACCCCGACACCGGGCCCAGGCACAGAGGGGAACGAGGACACGGCCTGGGGTCTTCCCATCCGGGGCTGCCCCTTGGCCGCGGTCAGGCCCGAGCTGGGCCCTGGCCAGAGCTCAGACTGACCAGGGTTTGAGTCCTGGATCTGCTGCTTTCTAGCGGGGTGGCCGCGGGGTCGTTCACTAGCCTCTCTGACTCTGAGTCGGCCGTGCTAAGGGGGCTAGCCGGTGCCCTGTCCGTGGGAAGCTCGGGGGGATTAGCAGGGAGCCCCATTGTGTGTGTTTTCCTCAAGATTCCTCCTTCTGGTCAAGGCTGGTGCTGGGACACACGGCCTCGGAGATGGGTGGCGGCCTGGCTGCTGGCTCCTGGCTGTGGTTGATGGGGCCCCGATCTGCTTCCTCGTCCCCTAGGAGCCTTGCAGATAGATCTGGGCCTGGTAGGGCTCCGGGCACAGTGCTGGGCTCATCGTTTCATCCAGCTGACCCGGCATCTCCTGCTGTGTCAAATGTTGGCCCCGGGGCCGCTGCCTCCACTGGGGTCCGAGAGCCCAACCTGGGGAGGGGAGCCTCCGTGCCAGGCAGCAGGAAAGCGGGATGCAGGCCAGGGTCCCGGGCCCAGGTGGCAGCTCTGGGGGGAGTGATCTGGCCCTTGTGCTGCTGCCGTCCATGGGAGGGCCCCTCGCAGAGCCTGCCTGGCAGCTGGGTGGCTTGGAGCTTGAGTCCAGCAAGGTACAGAGCCTCTTGAACTCACTTGCGGTGGCTAGAAATTCATGGCAGCTCATCGGAGGCGGGACTGAAAGCAGCCAGTCAGCGCCTCGCGCTGGGTCCCTGTGCCGTGTGAGGTCAGGCAAGGGGGGGCCCGTGCTTGCTTGCACCTCGGGGCCCCTGAGCATCACGGGTCATGGCTCACAGAGGCCCCTCATTTCTCACTCGTCGGATGGCAGTGGGGGGCGGGGGGGAGGAGACATGGGGAAGGTCACATGTCGCTCAGGGGCCATGCCTCAGGAGGAGGGCCGTCCCGGGTCACGTCTGACCTGCAGGCTTGGGAGGAGCGACCCAGGCAGGGTGCGCGCGGGCACCGGGAGAGGTCATTCCAAGCCCCTCGTGCTCTGTGATTTCGCGGGACACCGTGGAGCTCACGGCGGGCTCGCGGGAGGTGCCGGCTGCTGCTGTGTCGCTGGAGAGTTGGTGCCCTCAAGGCAAGACGTGTTTGGGGGAATTGAAGAGCTCTGAGCTGCCCCCACTTGCTAGGCCAGGCTGCTCATCGATGTGACAGGGTGGCCTGAACATTAGGCCTTGGAATCGCAGGGAAGAAGCAGGGGAGAAGCAGGGGTGGGCAGCGCGGGTACTCCCGCTGCTGCTGGGCCGGCTGGGACCGTGTGCATTCCCCGCAGCTTGGCCGCCCCCCACTGAACGGGCTCCCGGGTTCAGGAGAGATTTCCATGCTGGAGGCGAATGGCTGTGCCTTCCCAGCCTCTGCAGAGAAGCGTCTGGAAGAACCTGGATCATCCCGCCTCTGCCGGTCGTCCCGGACACCTCGGGCGGGCGGTGGACCTGAGGTGGACAGGGCCCCTTCTGGAGGAAGTGCAGTCCCTGCAGTTGTGGGAAGCGGGGTGCACGCTGTGGACACCCCCCCACCCCCATGCGGTCGCTCTCGTGCTCCTCCGGCTGGACTGGGGTGGGGAGGTGAGGTGCACCTGCCAGCAGGCCCGGGGTGGCCCCAGGCAGCCCACCCGCCCAGTCTGTGGACAGCTCCGCCCCCTCACTGAGCTTCGATTCATCGGAAGCCTCAGAGCTGTACGTTTTCCAGCGAATAAAGCCAATTAAGTGTCTGTGCAGTTTCTAGATTTAAAGCTGGAGGGTTTTGTTTTTTTTTAACGTAAATTTTTCTTGAAGTGTTCCGCTTTCACAGGAAAAGGCATTTATCGTAAGTGGACAGCCTGGTGAATTTTCAGTAAGTAC
>NW_024424119.1:57266934-57288610 GCF_017311325.1 Ursus maritimus | reverse complement strand
CCCCCCCCCCCAGGTAACCAGCTCGTGGTCGAGAGACAGCCGTGGCCTGCATCTGTCGAGCGCCGTGGCATTCTCACCGCAGCCCACGTGTGGTGGCTGTGCGAGTCCGTCCACAGAGTGCGTTGGGGGACGCGGCAAGGGCAGTCAGCGGACTCCAGGGAGGGCGGAAGACGCTTTGGAGGAAGCTGGGGCCGGGCAGGGGCCAGGGGAGGGCACTCCGGCCGAGGGAGCGCGACGCAGGTGCACGGAGGGGCTCGGTGAGCCCCCCTGCTGGTGTTGGTGCGCGCGTGGACGTGTGTGTGCACGTGTCCTGAAAGCTTACCACTCATTTCGACTTTTCTCTGCTTGTCCATGACAGCTGCTAGAACCGATTTAAGCCAAGCTGTCAGTGGTCTGTGGGCTTCAGCTGAGGGTTTGGGGTGCACGTGGCCTTCAGAGGAGCACTGACCCGGAAGTCTTCTTGTCTGATCACCTGTACAATGCCAGCATCAATGTATTACATAGCTCCGGGCGATGGGGTGCTCACTACCCGCAGCAGCCTGTGTCCCCATGGACTGCTCTGGCTGAGCCCCAGCCTGCCTCCTGCCTGGCAGCCCACCTGCCTTGGCTGGGGACGCAGGCCCTCAGTGGAGCGGGTCGCTCTCGTCTCCACATTGGTTCAGTATGTTCCCATGAATTTGTAAGCACCTGACCTCGGGCAGCCGGTCCGCGGCTGGCTCTGTGCTCCCCTGGTTGACTCTGCTCTTCCCGCTCCCCCTTCACGTTGCTCACACTCCTTAGCTCACACCTCACTGCCCCCTGGACAGGGGCACGCCCGTCTCCCCGCGTGAGGTCTCCGGGTCCTGCCAGCCATTGACTTTGCGCAGAACGGCGTTATCAATTAGCAGCACTCGTTTCAGATCATGAGGGGAGCATAAAAGGAGCAAATGATAAAGGGTCCATCTGCTTGAAGAGTGTTGCGCGGGGACGTCGGGCATTTGCAGGCTCAGGGCCCGCCCTTCCCTAGGACTCGGGGGAAGGAACCGCAGAGAGCGGAGGGGAGGGGGCACAGGGATGCGGCTGAGGGAGATGTTCCCGGGGAAGGAGGGTTGCTGTGGGGCCAGGCCCAGCATGAGCCGGGTGTGGGGACGCTGCTCGAACCCGGGGTGCCGGGGGCCTCCAGGAAAAGCCGAACTGATGTTCAGGTCATTGTGCTGTGCTGTTCCACCTTGTTCATGGGCAGAGCTGTCCTTGTCTGTCTGGGCCTCAGCCGTCACCTCCATGGGAGCCGTGCCTCGGTGACTGACTGCCCTCTCCTACCGAGGGGGGACGTGTCCCAGGGTCCCCGAGTGTCACCTTGTGGCATTCTTTTTTTTAAAGATTTTGTTTGAGAAAGAGAGTGGGGGAAGGAGCAGAGACAGAGGGACAAGCAGACTGTGCACTGAGCTTGGAGCCCAGCTCGGGGCTCAGCCTCACGACCCTGAGATCATGACCTGAGCTGAAATCAAGAGTCGGAGGCTTGACCTACTGCGCCATGAGGCGCCGATCCTTGTGGCATTCTAACCCCTGCACCTTCGGGCGGCTGTCCGCGCTGAAGGGGGAGCGCCCCCCACCCTGGCTCTGGGGCTTGGGACTCAGGCTCGCACCAGCATCCCCGGGACTGCCGAAACCAAGCACCACACCTGGGGAGGGCTTGCAACAGAAATCCGTTCTCTCCTGGTTCTGGGGCCATACGTCGGAACTCCAGGTGTCCCAGGACATGCTCCCTCTGCAGGCTCCGGTGGGGGGGGTCCTTCCTGCCCCTCCCAGCCCCTGGCAGCTCTGGGCGCTCCTGGCTGTGGCTGCGTCCCTCCCTCCGATCGCTGCCTCTGCCGTGTGGCTTCTCCGCCTCTCCCTGGGACTCCTGTGTCTCTTCTCCTAAGGACACCAGTCACGTTGAATTCAGGGCTCACCCTACTCCAGAATGACTTCTCCTAACTAATTATATCTGCAGCAGTCCTTTTTCCAAATAAGGCCACCACCTGCGGCTTGGGGAAGGACGTGAGTTTTGGGGACCCTCAGACGCAGCACAGACTAGCAGCAGTATATTCCAGGGACTTGTCCTTTGTGCTAGGTGTCACAGGGCTGCCCTTGGGGCTGTGAAGACAGCACGCAGGCCGTTAGTCCTTGGGGAGCCCACGCTTGTGGGCTGAGCGGGGGTGCAGGATGAATGGGCGGTGCTCGTGGCGGGGTGCCCGAGCCTGGCCTTGCCCTGCGTCTCTCCCGAGCTGCATCCATCCTATGCCTCCCTCTTGACCTTTCTTGCCTTCCCATGACCTCAGGGTGACGTCCAGCCCCCTTAGCTGGTCCCGTGCAACCCAAGCCCGGCCACATCGACCCCTACCCCACACGCTCGTTCTAGAGGGGCCATGTGAGGACGGCCGGCTCCCCTGGCTGCGGCTCTGTCTCCTGTTTCCTCCCCTCCCCCTGCTCCCGGCTGTGGGTCCTGCGGTCCCTCACCTCCATCTGCTGCCTCTAACCGTTGAAGGAGAATCTCAAGAATGCTCAGAGGCTCGAGCTGCCGTGAACCCGCAGAGCCTGGTGCAGAGCACCGTGTCCCTGGGCTGTGTTCCCGAGCCGCTGAGTTGGTGGGTCCTGTTGGGAAGTTCCCTTCCCATGGGGAGGAGCCTTGCAGGTACAGGGAGACCCAGCACATGGCCCAGCTGTAGACAGGCACTGTTTGGGCCTGCGGAAGCCTCTGTCCCACTGTGTTCTGGAGCCCAGTGTAATTCTTCCATCTGCGCCGTGGACAGGACAAGCCGGTGGCCTGGTTCAGAGCCTGGCTCCGTTACTCTGGGCCGTGGGCCCGGACGGGCTACTGGCCCTCTCTGGGCCGCTTGGTGACGAGGGTGAGCCCTCCCTACCCAGGGTCCCGTCAGGTCCCCCTGTTCCCTCTCGTCATCATGTCCCCTGGGGCTCCTCTGGGCTGTGGCAGTTGGCAGCCCTCCCCTTTGACTGTTTTAAGGACAAGATTCCTGCTGGAGCTGGAGAAGGCTCCCCTGTGCTTCTTCCCCTGCCACGGCCCTGGTGCCCGGCCAGGTGGGGAAGTGGCCAGAGCCTGGCAGTGCGGGCAGCAGGGGGGTCTGCACCTGGCCGTCCCCCCAGGCCCCGTCACCTAGCTTCCTCCTCTGCTTCGGGCCGGCTTGCTTCTTACGCACGCTCTCTCCCATGGTCGCAGAGAATCTGGTCCGGGCAAAGGCACCTTTGAACCCTAGCCTTAGATAAGAAAAAACCCATGGGGTGATGGGTACAGGAAGTCCCTTGACGGGCCAGGATTAAGCTGAAATCTAGATGAACCCCTCTTCTCAGAAGCAGTCTGGAGCTTTGCTGCAGCTGTTTTCCATCTGTTTCTGGAAACACAGTGCTCAAGAGAAAAAAAGTCACTTCAGAGTTTTTCCTGGTGAGGGCTAGCGTCGCACAAATTGGGCGTCCAGACACGGGGCGATGGGGTTTTTGGGCCGATACGGCTTCAGAAAGGAGAGCGTGCTTCTCAGGGTCAGGTGCTGACGGCCAAGGCGGGGCCCTGGGGCCACCCTCGAGGCCACGTTGTTGCAAGGTGGCCCTCATTTATGGTGAGGCAATATGCATGTGCTGACTCTCTGACACACGCTAGCCCATCACCCGGCTGACCCCTGTCCATCTCTCAGGTTGAGCAGCACCTCCTCCGGGGAGCCTTCCCTGATACCCCTGCTCAGTTAGGCCCTCCGCCCCTTGGCTCATCAGCCCTGTGCCCCAGAGTGTTGAGCACCCAGTGTGTCCTGTGAGCTCCAGAAGCCACCTCTGGCCTCTCGTCCCTAATACTTGGGACCCAGCTGCTCACTGAATGTTACTGAACACATAGGTGAGGAAATGAGAACTCATCGGGGCACTCATCCTGTGGTACAGGTCAGGGCCCAGGACCCTGGGAGCTTAGGGCATTGCCAAGATTTGGGGGACAGTCTGTAGCTGGATGCAGAGCCGGGTTTAGTGACTTCAGGCTGGTGCTCTGTGCCCTCTGGAAGGCAGTGCCACAGGCTGCCCTGAGACAGGGCGGGCAGGCACCTGGCTCCGGGGCAGGGGCAAGGCCCCCCCCCCCGCCTCCTGCAGGGTGTCAGAGGCTGAATTCCCATGATGCAAGAGGAAGCCGGGGAGGGCTCCACACCCGGTGGGCAGCTGCCACCCTTGGCCCTCCCCCCCACCTGCCCCCACCTCCGAGGCCTCGGCCCAGGTGGGGACTCCTGATACGGGGCCCTCCCTGCACCTGCCCCCATCTCTGAGGCCTCGGCCCAGGTGGGGGCTCCTGATACGGGGCCCTCCCCCCACCTGCCCCCATCTCTGAGGCCTCGGCCCAGGTAGGGACTCCTGATACGGGGCCCTCCCCGCACCTGCCCCCATCTCTGAGGCCTCGGCCCAGGTGGGGACTCCTGATATGGGCAGTGGGAAGTCTCCCGAGGTGTGGCTTCCTGGGGATTTTCCCAGGGCTGTTGGAGGGCAGGCAGGGACGTCCTCTGCAAGGCTGTGTCAGTCAGCGGGGTCTGCTGCTGTAACAAATGTACCACAGACCAGGCGCCGTAGCAGCAGACGTGATTTCTCACGTGTCTGGAGCCTGGCCATCCGACCAGGTGCCAGCAGGGTTGGTTCTGTGAGGCCGTCTTCCTGGTTTATGAATGGCGGCCTTCTCGCGGCGAGCTCCTGGGGCAGGGAGAGAGAGAGAGCATCCCTCTGTGTCTCCTCCAAGAGGGGCACTGATCCTGCCCTTGCGGGCCCCACCCCCGTGTCCCAATCACCCTGAAATACCCCACCTCCTAATACCCTCCCACTGGGGTTAGGGCCTCAGCACAGGAATTTGGGGGGACACAGACATTCAGTCCATAGCAAAGGTTGACCTCTGTCTAGCAACAGCCACAGAGACTTGGTGATGGAAGTGGGGGCTTGCCGCCACAGGAGGGGTCAGGGTGAAGCCACGGGGCGTGGATCCGTGTGGTCTCCTTGCCACGTGGGGCTTCACAGGTGAGGAGACAGACCGAGCTGCCCTCCCTTCCCTTCCTTGGCTGGGGATGGGGGGGACGCACATCTGTCAGGCTTGGAAGAGTCTTCCTAATGCTCAACCCTGTCAGATCTTTCCAGAAATGCCCACCCCCAAGCATTTTACAGCTGTGAAAGGGCTGGGATTTGCTGCGTGTCCTGTACTTGTGTGGCTGCTTGAGGTCGTCCTCGCACAGGTGCGTGGCTGCTGCACAGGGTGCTGACACTGTCCCTGACCCCTGAGCCCACTCCCCCGCCTTCGGAGGCCCGTGGAGGTGGCCGCCCGCCCGGGGCGCTGCTGGGACTGTCTGACACCCAGAAGCAGGAGCCGAGAGCAGAGCCACACCCTGCCTGGCTATCAGCTGGGGAGAAAGTACCGGGGTGGGGGGTCCGGGGGTGCGGGGGCCAGAGGCTCTCCCAGCCACTCAGGCCCGGGAGCACGGGGCTGGCGAGAGTGAGCCGACAGGAGAAGTCTCCTCACTCCGTGCGCTGGGTCGTACTTGCACTTACTAACCCAGTTACTAAGTATTCGCTTTAGAGATAAGCGTGTACATTGAAAAATTATAGCCGTGGTGGAAGAGATACAATTTTTGTTCCTCTTCCCGTTAAAATGGCCATTAATCAGGGAAGGCAGTGAAGCAGCCCCGAAAGCCGCCGGCCCTCTCAGGTAATGGCTGCTGTCACCTCTCCCCCATTAGCAAGCTGGGGTTGACCGATGGTGAAGGCCCAGACCAGCGCAGCTGAGCCAGAAAGGCGACGGGAGGGGCCCAGGGCGAGGCTCACACGGGGGGCGGGGGGTGCTGAGGCCGTTCTTCTGGATGCTTCCCTTTTAAGAGCACTGGGTGCAAATCAGGCCATCCAGGGTCTTGGCCATCTCAGCCACCCTGACCACTTGATCCTTCGTTTTCTCCTTTGACAAGGGGCACAGTATCACTGATTTCCTTGGGTGGTTGGGGATTGAGTGAGGTAGCAAGAGGCTAACTTTGGAGCCCAGTGCCAGGCTCATGATCAGGATTCAGGCTCGTGATCAGGACTCAGGCTCACAGACAGGACTCAGGCTCACGGTCAGGACTCAGGCTCGTGGTCAGGACTCAGGCTCACGGTCAGGACTCAGGCTCTCGGTCAGGGCTCAGGCTCGCGGTCAGGGCTCAGGCTCGCGGTCAGGGCTCAGGCTTACGGTCAGGGCTCAGGCTCGCGGTCAGGACTCAGGCTCGCGGTCAGGGCTCAGGCTCGCGGTCAGGACTCAGGCTCGCGGTCAGGGCTCAGGCTCACGGTCAGGACTCAGGCTCGCGGTCAGGACTCAGGCTCGTGGTCAGGGCTCAGGCTCACGGTCAGGGCTCAGGCTTACAGTCAGGGCTCAGGCTTACAGTCAGGGCTCAGGCTTACTGTAGCGGCAGCTCATTCAGGAAGCTCTGGTAGATCCTGTGTTCTGAGCACTGCTTCTGGGCTGTGACTCTGGGATTGGCAGGCTGGCTGGTGAACACTCGCGAGTGCCCAGGCATGTGGATCCCAGTCTTTGGGGGCTGTGACTTGGCATCCCTTGGGATTGTATGTGCAGGACTGCCACATCCCGGCCCCGGGTGCCCCAGTACTGGTTCTAGGCACTCCGAGGACAGTGAGGGAAAACCAGAGTCCATTCCTTGTTTCTGGCAACTCTTTAAGATGGGAGGCATTTCACTCCTCCATGGGAATGCAGAGGTGCTTAGAAAGGGCCGAGTCCGACAGCCAGCTTCAGTCCTGGGGCTGCCTCTGTGGTCGTGTCGTGGGGAGTGAGGTCCCCTGTCTGTCGGAGCCTCGGTTTCCTCTGGACAGTAGGGACGGTCGTCCCGACCCCACGCCGTCGTGGTGGAGCTGAACCACGCGTGCTCAGCTTGGATGTGATCAGAGTTAACGGGCAGAGACTGGCGTGGGCTCGTGGGGCACGGGACCCACTCGAGGAGCGGGCTGTGTAGATGCTTGCTTTCTGACCCTCGGTTCGCTGTCTCCGCTACAAGGAAGAGGGAAAGGAAACTTGTAGTCAGAGCCTTGCAGACAGGGTGAGGTTTCCACGTGGGACTGGGGCTCCTTCCTGCTCTGCCCTGTGGTGTCTGTGATGCCGTTGGCATCCAAGACCTGGGCAGGGCGCCTGGGCCTTGGGGATTCTTGTACCTCTGGGCAGTGATTCATACCCTGGGCAGCAGACGTGGGTCTTGGTTCGTGGCCTCGCCAGGATCAGAGGGGAGACGTGTTGCTGCTTGTCTGTTTGAGACGACACACCTTCATCCCACCTTTTACTTGTCTGGCGGTGGGGAGGAGGGGGGTCTTGCTTTCTTGCAGCTGCAGGGCGTGCCAGGGGGATGAGTGCGCATGCATTCACAGGTGGTGAGTGGCCCGCAGCCCGCCCAGCCAGCCAGCTCCCCAAAGCCATCATCGTGGTTGCACAGGCTTGCTGGCCCTACCCGATCCTGCCTGCCACTGTCGGCCTCCGTCCAGAGCCGCCCTTTCTGGGGCAGGGCTGGGGCAGAGAGCTGGAGCCCCACAGCCGGGTGCACAAGCCGAATCTGTCTCAGGTCACTACTGGTCTGTCACAAAGCCCCGGGCCTCAGTTACTCCTCCATAAAATGAGAGGAACAGCAGAAGCGTCTCGTGGGGTTTTGAGGGAATGAAATGAAATGAACCCAGGAGAAGCCTAGATACTTAGCCATTGTTGTTAACGAAGGTCTGCCAGCGAGAGCAAGAGCCTTGAGCACCAGATGCCACCTCTGTCTCTGGACGATTCTGCCTGGAAGTTCCTGGACGGCCCTTGGAGACCACTGACAGCTTCCTAGCTGGGTTTAGCTTTCCCACCTATAAAGTGAAGAATTTGGACCAGATGGTCACTAAGTTTCTTCCACTAAGGATTTTAAGTTTCCCTGACTGATTCCTGCAAACCTTCCTGGTCGGGAACAGCTGAAGCTCATGCCCTCTCCCTGCCCAGTGACCACGGAGCGTTTGACCTGATGTTACAGATCGGGGACAGTGGATGGTGCCCAGGGGGACTCTTGAGACTGCCAGGTCTAGGTGTTTCTCGGGGTGGAGTCAGGCCTCTCCTTGCATGCCAGATCTTTCTGACAGGCCGAGCTGGCTCTGAGCACTGCGCAGGGAACGTTTCAGAGGCTGCCTGAGGCTTTAGCAGAAAGGAGCACTGTGATGGATTACTGATGCCTGCGCTGTGATTGATTAGTGATGCCTGCAGTGAACACAGGAAGGAGCTGTGGCAGCATTTGCCATCTTCCCTTAGTCCACAGATAGGGAAACTGAGGCCTAGAGAAAAGTGGCTCAAATAGTCCGTGGCAGGCTTAGGACTTGAACTCTCATCCCTGCCATTTTGCCCTGGTTTGCGGCTCTCGTGATTGCAAGTTAACCAAAGCGACTCCTGTAACGTGACCGGCACGGGTAGGCACTTAATATGTGAGTCCAGCTCGGATCATTCACCCACCCGTCCATCCGTTCCTTCATCCATATGTGTTACGGCCTTCAGTGCCTACGGAGTACAAGGCATGAAGATTCAGGCTGCCGGTCCCCGAGGCTTAGAATGGCCTGTCCCGCGTGCATGTGAGGTTTTGATCACCCCCACTGAGACTGAGGACGTGCAGCTAGGTTCGGGGTTCATTTCAAACCGTCGGGAAGCCCCGGTTCGAGCTCAGGACAGGAACGGGCCAATGCTGAAGAGTGTGCAGACTCGGCCTTTTTTTTTTTTTTTTTTTTTTATCTTTTTTCTTTTTTTTTTTTTTTTTTTTTTTAATGCTTTTTCTTGCCTCCTAAATCGCTTTTGAGCTCCGACCCTCTTTCCGGGACCGCCAGACCCTCCTTCCATGCGTCCCTTCCAGAGTGCCGCCCGTCGCTGGCTCCAGCCAGTGGTGGTTTTCATCTGGCCACTCAGCCCTCCCGGGGCCCCCGTCTCCTGCACCCTTTCGCCCCTGGAAGAAGGGTCCCATCTGCCAGGACCCCCCGCCCCACCGCTACCGCGCAGGACACAGCGGCTGACAAGTGCCCGTGCTTCCCACTTGCTTCTGACTCTCCGGCTCTTCCGGGGGCAGGGCTCGAACACGGGGCCGTGATTGCACGCCTGGTGTGATGAGTCGCACCTCAGTGGCCGCTCCTCGTTCTGAAGGCTCCAGCGCGGAAGCTTTTCTGACCTTACTCTCGATGTGAGAGAAGGAGAAAACAGGAGGGCAGTGCAGGGCTGAGCTGGGGAGGCGATTTAGGGTGATTTTCTTCTAACTATGCAGCCGTGTTCGCTGCCGATCTCCAGGACAGATAGGGGAGTTTCCCGGGGAACACGTTTAATGAGGTCCGTAATCGTGCCGTTTGGCTCCGTGGAGCTGCGTGTGTGTGTGTTTTCCAGATGTCTGGTAGTGGCCGATAAGGAAGGTCTGCAGGCTTGAGCCCGGTGTGTGTGACTCCTGCTTCGTGACTCCTAGTGACAGCGAGAGAGTTGGGGCCAGGAAGCTCTCCGGATCGCTCAGGGGTCTGACGGGACCGGGCGTTTGCCCGCGATTGCTCACGTCACTGCCAGCACGAAGCAGCCCCGCGTCCCTCTTGATGGCCAGCTCGTATCCGTCTTTGTTGTTCTGGATTGTTCCTGCCCGTGCGTCTTCATCGAGGACCTCGGGGCAGCTGGCTGGCCTTCCCGGGGGCAGTGCCAGCTAAATGCCGGGACGCACACGCCGCTTTACCGAGGTTCCCGAGCGAGCCGCTGGTGCTGCCTTAACGTGGCAGGGACGCGTGCGTCCTTGTTTCTTTGCGGAGACATTTTGTCAGCTCTTCAAACCCGACTTTTTATGGTACGCGTTAGCATAGAGGCCTTCGTTCTGAGGCGTATTGATTTTTTCACTTGTAAAGAAATACTGTTTCCACATAATGCACGCATATCCTGGAGGACTGCTGTCTTTTATGTTCAGGATAATAAAGACTTTAAAGCAAAAAACACTCAAAAACCTTGGTTCGCGTTTCGAGTTCCAGTGGAAAGGTGAGGTGCGATGGGGGCTCAGCCGGGAGACGGCGAACCTCCAGGGAAGTGCCGGGTGGGCAGAGGGCACACACGTGTGTATGTGTGCACGCGTGCATGTGTGTGTGTGGCCTCTGCCCCAGGAAGACCTTCCGGGGCCCTGGCTGATGGCAGCTCCGCCACCTTGAACATGGGTGTTTCGAGGCTGCCCAGGAACGGGAGGCTCCCTGAGCCCCCTGGACGTCTGCTCCCATCATTGGGTGGACCTCAGACGCTGCAGGAGAGGCAGGAGGATGTGGTCCAGTCAGGCCTGGAAGAGGGGGTATGCGGCTTTGTGCCCAGCTGCGGGCTCCTGGGGGTGGCGCGCTACGGAGAAACCCAGGTTTGGGTCATGCAGGTCTGGGTTCAGTTCCTCAATCGGCCAGTTATTGATGGGTGACTGGGACATGGTCCTCATTCTAATCCAGTCCCCAGGGTTTGCATCTCATAATGGGGCGTTGGGGGGGGGTGATACATACAGGAGTAGCGTTTGCGTGGGGTTTATCTCCGTGCATAACCTACTAGGTGCTCAAGAAATGGTAGCTCATGTTCTGACGATAAAGAGGTGGGGATTGGGAGGGAGGCAGGTTCTCTCTCTCTCTCTTTTTAAAGATTCATTTATTAGAGAGAGAGAAGAAGAGCAGAGGGAGAAGGGGGAGAGAGAGACTCAAGCAGACTGCGTGCTGAGCATGGAGCCCGGCATGGTGCTCGATCTCATGACCCTGAGATCCTGACCAGAACCAAAATCGAGAGTGGGGTGCTTAACCGCCTGAGCCACCCAGGCGCCCCGGGAGGCAGGTTCTCTTTGGAACTTTGCTGCCGGTTCTGCCTGTCCATCTACCATCTAGCCGCTCCCGCATCCAACCACCTACCCATTTATTCTCACACTAACCATCCATGTACCCGTTTATTTGTCCACACACCAGTCTGTTCGCCCCCACACCCGTCATTCGTCCCCACCTCCATCCATGCCTCTACACACTCATCTCTTCACCCACACACCCACCCATCTCCCCATCCCTTCACCCACGTACCCATCCACCTATCCACGTACCCATCCATACACCCACACACCACCCATCTCCCCATCTGTTCGCCGACACACCCATCCATTCACGCATGCACCCATCCGTTTACACACCTACCATATACACAGCTATTCTTCGAGCACTCCTGCGGCCCCCCGTGCCTCCTGCCCGTCCCATAAACTCAGTGGGCTGCAGTTGTAAAATGTGAAGAGGCAATTCAGAGCCTGCTTTCAAAGGTCAGATGCGATGCAAGCCGCAGAAGAGCTTGGAAAAGCTGCATGTGGCACGTGACAAGTGTCGGGTGTCCACGAGGCTCGGGGAGAGCTGGGGTGGCAGTGGGCATCCTCAGCAGAGGGCATAGCCAGCCCGACTGTGTTCCTGTGCTCCCCCAGAACTATGGGCTCTGCCTACCCTTCAGGGAAGGGGAGAGTGTGGAGGTTGAAAGATATTTTGTTGTGGACCCTTCCCCCTCCAGAAGTTCAGCGGGGTGGGTAACAGGAGTGTCCCTCTCAGCCCCCGCTGACCAGCTGTGTGAGCCCAATCAAGTTCCCCAATATTCAGCTTCAGTTTCCTGTCTATAAAATGGGTGCCCCATCAGTCCTATCCAGTGTCTGTCATGGGGGGGACCAGAAGTCTCATGACATGCCCTGAGGTCTGTGCCCCAGGGCAGGCTCACAGCAGCAGGGCTGGGTAGGACGTACTGACCAATCGTCCTTTTCAACACGAGAGGAATTAAGTGCAAAGAGAATACCCGTGCCACCTTGGGATTGTCCCCAGTGGGACTTTAACGTGAACATGCCAGTGGTTGCTCTGTCCCGCTCCCAAGTCTCCTGGTCTCTGTCCAAAGTGAACTTGGGGCCTCCAGTGGCCCAGATCTTCCTGAGAAGCAGGGTCCCCACTTGAGCAATCCACAAGGAGTGTGGAAAAGCCTCTGGTTTCTCTGGCAGGAGTTACAGCTGATGGGTCTACTCTGTGAAGACATTGGGAATGCATCATTGAGCAAACCCAGCTCAGCTCCAGCCCTCAAGGAGCTCACAGACCAGTGTGGCGTTGAAACCCCTCTCTGGGGCTGTAGGGAGAGCCTGGAGTCTTGTGAGCCTTCCTCTGTCATTCAGTCACTCACCTTTCCCATCTGTCCTTCCCTCCTCCTTCCACCCATCTATTCATCCTTCTTCTACAATCCATCTGTCTATCCATGCATCCCCCCTTCCTCCCATCCATCCATCCATCCATCCATTCATCCACCCATCCATCCACTGTCCATCCTCCCATCCATGCATGCATCTGTCCATCCTCCCTTTTCCCCATCCATCTGTCCATCCATCCATCCATCCATTCATCCACCCATCCATCCACTGTCCATCCTCCCATCCATGCATGCATCTGTCCATCCTCCCTTTTCCCCATCCATCTGTCCATCCATCCATCCATCCATTCATCCATCCATCCATCCACTGTCCATCCTCCCATCCATGCATGCATCTGTCCATCCTCCCTTTTCCCCATCCATCTGTCCATCCATCCATCCATCCATCCATTCATCCACTGTCCATCCTCTCTTCCTTCCATCCATCCACTATCCATTCTCCTTTCCTTCTATCCATCTATCCATCTGTTCATCCAACCATCTATGCATCTATCCACTATTCATCCTCCCTCCCTCTCATCCACTCATCCATCCTTCCTTCCTTCCTTCCATCCATCCATCCATCCATCCATCCATCCATCCATCCATCTATCCATCCTCTCTCCCATCTATCCATTCTCCTTTCCTTCCATCCATCCATCCATCCATCCATCCATCCATCCATCCATCCATCCATCCTTCCACGTACCCATGCATCCATCTATGTATCCATCTAGCCACATCAGCATTTGCCGGGTGACATCGTGTGCCAGGTACTTGGAGTACAAAGCTCAAAGGCGCAGCTTCGTGTGCGGATACATTTCAAGGAGATGTTCCTCAGTTTCACAAGCGCGAGAGTCCTGATTGGTGTCCTGCTGGCTGCGGCTCGAGTCGGGGGGACCTGCCGCTGTGCGCTCTGGGTGAGGGTGGGAGAGTGGTGTCTTATGACCAGTTTGTGATGGCCATGGTGTGATGAGAGTAGATCTGTCCTGTGTTTCTACCGCAGGGCCCGGAGTCCGAGCCTTTTGGTTTGAATAGCATGTTTTATTAACAGGAAAATCCAGGGAGGGTCTGTACCTGGGAGGGGGGATGGACTCCAGTAGACTTTGTTTTTTAAATAACATTTGCTCCTGCGGTATATTGTGGGAAACTACAGTACTACAGCCAAGGAAGAGCAGGAGGAGGACCGTCAGAGACATCAGTCAGTGCCTACCTTCTGCGCGTTTCTGCCCGGCCCTTTTAAGCAGCATATGATTTAAAGATTTTGAAAAATTTATTAGAGAGAGAGAGTGAGCAAGCAGAAGAGAACACAAGCCAGGAGTGTGGGGTGGGGAGCAGACGGAGAAGCAGGCTCCCCGCTGAGCAGGGAGCCCAGACACAGGGGTCGATCCCAGGAGCCCGGGATCACGACCTGAGCCGAAGGCAGACGCTTCACCGACTGAGCCCCCCAGGCGTCCCAAGCAGATTATGATTTTAAAAACTAGACTCTGTGGATCGTACATGTTTCACCATCTGTTTCTTTCACTCGAGGGCTTCATGGATATATTTTATGTCCACAAATCTCCTTCCACAACCATCGGTGTACCCGACAGCTCAGGTTCCCCTCGTGGGGGTGTGCCTGACTGTCTGCCTCCTGGACCCTGGCGTTGGGTGGTCAGGCGGCTGCTGGATTGTTTGGCATTCGTAAGTTGCTGCAGGGACATCTCTGGGGCTAAAGTGTTCCCTGCATCCCAGAGTGGGAACCAGAGTCTTCTCAACGCCATGAGAGCAGCAAGGGCTCGCTGCTTCCGGCCGGGCGAGCGGGATGGTTCCCACCGCCCTTCTTGGGAGGATTTGCGGGTGGCCCGTCGGGGACATGTCCTGCGGGCTGCCCGCCCAGCTCTCCATGCCTGGTAGCTTACAAGTGGAAGCTTTGAGGTTAGCATGGGGTGCTGCCCTGGTTCGGGGCCCTTGGGGTCTAGCGGGACAAGCTTCGTGAGGGAAGGCAGTAGGCCCCCAGTGGCAGAGGTCCTGGGAGCTCCGTCCCGGAACTCTAGGCTCAGTGAGTTCTTCACTGGACGCTGCTCTGCCCTGGGTCCCCCTTGGCTTCCTGGGGTCCAGACCACGTGTCCTTCCCCCAGAAGTCCCTGCTGCCCACTTGGCTTGACTATCTGTTCCACACACATCGCCCTTCAGTGGCTCCGTGCTTTGTAGGCTGGCCCGAGGTGGACATTCGGGGCACTCTCCTTGCCCTTCTGCACGCCTTGACCACATCTGCGCTGTGGCCTGTCTGACCCAACCTCCACATCTGGGCCATGCAGGGACTTAAAAATTAACAGATTCCTGGACCCTACTCTCTTCTACTCCAGAACCTTCCGTGGGGTGGGCCTGAAACTCCGCCGGCGAGCAAGAGAAGCTGCGTGGCTGCCGGCGTTTAGGAGTTTGTCTGCCCTGATGCAGACCTGGTGGAGAGCGTGGGGTCAGAGCAGGCCGTGGCTGGGTGGGGACGGAGCCAAGACGCCCACCCAGCGTGCACACCCTGCACCTCGACCTGCCATCCTCCGGGCTGTCGCCTCTGCTCCCGGCGTCTTCACTGGGGGTGCACGTGTGGCTCCTCCCCGTGGGACTGGCCCTCTGGGAACACATCTTTCTGCCGTTACCCCCTGCCCTGCCCCCCTGCATGCGTTCCTTGGCCCCTCCGATGTGGTCAGTGGATTGCTGAGCCCAAAGGCTTGAGCCAGTGGTACGTGGGGAGGAGGGGAAGATGGTATGTGTGTGCTCATTCTGTTTGTTAACTGGGGTGCAGACGAGAAGTGCAGATAAAAGTTGGGAAAATGTCATCGTTTGACATTTATGTTTTCAGAAGAGCTGGAGGGGCTGTGGGCTGGGAGGGTGTTTGATCGTGGCCTGGCCCCTCCATCGTGGGATGGGGCCGCCTTGTCAGGGGTGCCGTGGGAGCCACCCAAGGGACCTCGCTTCCCCTGCAGGGAGATGTGCCCTGCACCCTGTCTTCCCACATGGGACTGCTGCCACCCCACGTCTGACTCCATGACAGGGGGCCCCACACCTGCTCCCAGCAGCCCCCATCCTCCGTCACCGCAGCAGGGTTCCCTGCTCTGGGCCCCACCAGAGCACTCCCCTTCTTGCACACATGCCAGCCAGGGAGTGTGGCCCAGGCAGTTTCAGGGACAGGGCCCTTCCAACAGAGAGGGGCATAAGGAACCCATGTAAGGAGCTGCCTCTGGCTCGAGGGGAACCTGGAGCCGAGTCCCTCACCTCCATGGATGACAGACTCCAGCCTGGAGCAGAGTGTCTGTGAGCCGAGGGCTGTGGCTGCCGTGTGCATAGCAGCCGGAGAAGCCACCATGTCTGCCAGGATGGATGGCAGGCGCGTGGACACCCCGGGACCTGGGCCCTGGCTTCCGGCGCTCCCCTGCACAGCTCCTCTCTGCCTGGGCTCCACCCGGATGTAGGAAGCACAGCGTTCGCACTCACTCCAGGGCGGGAAACAGGCTTTGTCCCCGTGTGTGCAAACCGATGGCAGGTGACGCAGGTGGGCTCCGCCGGCAGGAGTCTAGCCCGTGTCTGGCCAGCCGGGGAGGAGTTGGGCAGGTGACGAACGCTGTCGGCCGCGGAGGCGCGGGGGGCATGGCGTGTGTGCCCAAAGCCTTCGAGCTCTGACATTGCTAGCCTCTGTCACACGCGGCTCTCATGCTGTAACTGCTGTTTTCCCTAAATGTTTAGAATAACAGCCGAAGCCAAGTTGCTCCCTGCTTGTGAAACGCCCTCCGTAGCACACGAGCTTGGGGCCTCGGTCGGGCCGGCCGCGCTGTGAGCCAGTGGAGTCCCGTCTGGGGCGGTGCAGAAGGACCCCGCCATCCCGCGGGTTCCTGACTGCCAGGCCCTGGCCCCGGCCGTGTGACCAGGTACCAGAGGACTGCTCAAAGCACTCGGAGCGTTGGCCGAGGCGGCGCCAGCTGAGAAAGGGGCCTTCTGTATGGCTTCGGTTTTCTCGCCCTCTAAAAAAATTGGGGCTGGAAGGAGAGTGGCCTGAAAGGAAGTCTGTGGAATGTGTCTCAGCGGGGGGCTTTAGGCAAGAGACCTTGCCTCAGTTTCCCAGTCTCCCGAATGTGCATGGCAGGCCTGGCCTGGTAGGATGTGAGGATTCACCAGGACGGTGCACGTCAAAGACCCAGTGGGCTCGGGTCCTGCGGCAGCTGGCAGAGGGTGTCTGAATTTAGCAGGTGGTCCTCGCGGGCCGTGTTCATGTTCCCTGTCCCCAGACACACATAGGCTACACACATGCACACACGCAAACACACAGACCGCACACGCATGCACGCGACGACACACACAGACTATGTACATATGTGTATTATACGCGTGCACACAGATCACACACAGCGTGCACGCACACCAGCTCTCATGCATTCTTATTTAGGCGCATGCGTGCACGCACAAGGACCCATGCACACGCAGACCACACAGAAGCACACGGACTACGCGTGCACACACACGGTGACCACACATATAAACCAGCACAAGCACACATGCACACACTGTCTTGCACATGCTGTTACACACGTGCATGCACACACGCAGATGGCCTCATGCACCCCGATCGAGGAGGTCTCGAGGTGGAGGCTTGCACCTGCTCCCCCAGTGTGTGATGTCCGGCACGGCAGGGGCCCCAGAAATCCTGTGATGAATTGTGAGCAGCCTCTGGTGTGTGACACTCTCTGCTCTGGGCCAGCTGCCTCCCTTTCCCTGCCTCAGTTTACTGTGTATCACCTGTGGAACCTCTTCCCTGCCTGCTGCCTGTTGTTTTAAGGACCTGTGGAGTCCCTGCACTGGGGCCTTTGAGGCTGGGAGATAGGTGGGCCCTGAGTCACAGGACAGGACGGGGTAGGGTCGGGGCAGCTGAAGAAGGAGTGGCCACTGCTCACTGCTGAGCACGTCAGAGCTTTCGTCTGGACTCGGTCTGGGGAGATACTGCTCGGATCCCCTCATGCAGGCTGAACCTGGAGCTCTTTATTTTCCTTCCCCCGACCCTTCGAGGGAGCTGGGCGCTGGTTTCAGTGGTCATGCAGGGAGAGGAGGGGCTCACGAGAAAGGAGCACGGCGCTTGGATGTTTGTGTCAACACTGTGCCCCCGGCTGCTGGGGAACCTGGGGCAAGTCACTCGACTTCTCTGGGCCTCTGTGTGCCCCTCTCTGAACCGGGCCAGCACCTGCTGTGAACATGTTATTAACCGTATGGTAGCTTCCAGAACAGCGGCATGGGGTGAGCACTTTGTAAGCGTATCGCCCGCTACAGCTCTCCGCAGCCCCGACAAGGCCAACCCTAGTGTGGGGAGAATGAGGCCCAGGGATTGGTTAATGGCTGGTGCGGGGAGGGCGGAGGGGGTGAGCCCAGCCCCGCTCCTGTGCCACTGGGAGCCCAGCAGCTCTCAGCAAATGTTGGTGCACGGAAATGACACTTTGCACGATACACACAAAATAGGTACCTAGCCCCCCTCAGTGTTACACTGTGTGTGTGTGCGTGTCTGTGCGTGTGTGTGCACATGTGCGTGTCTGTGCGCGTGTGCGCGCGTGTGCATGTGTGTGCATGTGCGTGCACGTGCATGTGTGTGCGTGTACAAAGGCGAAATGTGCTTAGTGAACAGCTGTGTGCACACAAGCCTTCATTAGTTTTGTGATGACTTTCTGGTTTCTTGTGGAATTACAGCAGCGTCTTTCTGGTCTCCCCAGGTCATCTCTGCCGTGTCCAGACTCTCGCTGCACCCCGTGGCACAGAACAAAGGGATCAGGTGAGCTCGCCGGCGCGGCCAAGTGACGCCCCTCGTCCTCCCCGCCACCCGCGCGCTGCCCGCGGCCTCAGTGATTAGAGTCTGCAGCAGCTATCCTCTGCCTGTGTCTTTTTCATGAATTTTCAATGTGGTGTTGCGTTGCCTGTTGGCCGCGGCGGGAAGGGCGGGGAGGAGGGAGAGAGCCTCTGGTCCCCACCAGGGAGATCGTGCGTGCGTGTTCCACTGACGGCTGCAAAATCTCTTTCGATTTCGGTAATAAGATACAGCAAATTAATCCTTTCACAGATCATTGCCTACCTAAGCGCCCTCCCCACGCATCACAACCGGGGTGGCTTAGCCATGACGGCCGAGCCGTGGCCCTGGCCCGTCTGGGGGCCACGGGTCCCTTGGCAGGACTTCCCACTCCCAGGTTTAATGCCCCTTGGCTTTCAAAGCTCTGCCTCAGAGGATCCCATGACCCCTGTGGTCTGGCCTCTGGTCCCCAACACCGGGCCGGACACACAGGCAACGGGAACAGGCAAGAGCAGCCCCAGTGAGAGCAGGTGGTTGCCCATTCTGACCCACAGGTGAGGGGTCAGGGAGAAGTCTGAATGGGGACCAGGTTCCAGGTCGGGTGGGCACAGCGAGGACCTGCCCTTCCTCAATGGCCCTGGAGGACATGGGCCAGCAGGGTAGGGATGAGGGGTTTGGGGGTTGGGAAGACAGAAACAGCCCCGCCCGAGGATGAAGTGGGCGGGGTCCCGCCCCGTGCAATCGGTGTCCTGACGGGCTACTATGGCAGGGGGCCGCCCCCCGGTGTTGTCTGAGGGAGGGACCGCGTGTCCAGAATCTGGGGTCCCAGCATCCAGGCCAGCACAGCCGCCCCTTGGTAGGGCTGTTTTCCCAGGTTCGGAGAGTCACTGGGACAGATACAAGGGTTAGGGGGCCCCCCACCCCACCCAGGAAGTCTGTCGCATTCTCAGAGGACTTAGAGATCCCTTTGAATGGGGGACTTTGGTTTTTGTTGCTGTTAACGTCAGAGACAGGACAGGCTGTTTAAAACCACTGTCGGACTCCGTGCTGAACACACACGGGAGGGGACTTAGATCACGTTGAGGGTGTGAAGGGTGACAGGGCGAGGCTCCCGCACCCACCAGACGGCCTACACCCAAGGGCATCGCTAATACCTTGGGGCTCCTCCCCCCGCCCCGCTTTGGTGAGGTCTGTAATAGGGACAGTTTGAAAACGTTAATTAAGAATCAGTGTGTTATTTCTGGATACAAAGACAGCACGTAGTTTGGGTGTTGGTTTCCTCCAGGAACGACTGTCTGTTCGTTGTCCCGCCAGCCTGGTTGCTAGCGTGTCGTGGTTATGCTGCCCAGCCGCTCAGTGCAGTCTCGTCTGCGCGTCCACGTGTCCCCGTGCGCGGGAGTCAGGCTCGTGCAACAGAGCGCAGTCACGTTATTTGCTCGTTCCCGGGAGGCTAGAGCGTCATCTCTCCTCCGTGTCCATTTCTCTTCGAAGCAGAGCCTGGCTCGGGCGGCTGGGGGCTTTGCCCTGGACAGGGCAGTCCTGCTGCGGTTCCAGGCTCCACGACGTGACCCTTCAGTTCAGGGGCGGGGTGGGGGGGATAAGGGGAAGGAGCGAGGTGTCTGCAGGTGTCTGCAGGCCCAAGCAGGGCAGGGCCTCCCGGTGTGGAGTAGCCCTTCTGCAGAGAGAGCGCCCACCTCCCACCAGCACGGCCTCCTCACCCTCACGGCTGCTTGTCTTCTACCTCCCCCTTTCTCTTCCTCGTCTGAGCCCCGATCCAGCGCACTTCTGGGGTCCTTTCCCTCCGCAGCCGCTGGGGACTTGAGTTTCCCGCTGTGAGCTCAGGGGAGGGCAACACGGTGGGGCTGCCCCGCGTCCCCCATACAGGCCGCAATTTCCGCGGGGGACCGGTCGTTCTGCTAACCACCCGCCCTTTAGGACACTACGTAGGTCTTCGTTTAGGGGCGTTTCTTAGCGTTCTTCATGAGCAAAGGTTTCAGTGCGGCCAAACCCTTTCCTTTTTTGAAAACCCACCAACCAAGCCTGCAGCCCTGAAGAGGGTCTTCCTGGTTTCCTTCCTGGCTGCATGGGAGCCCAGCACACTCCTTTAGAAAAATGATCATTTTTACAGCCCTTGTGCAAGTTGCGTAATGAGCTGATTTTCCGTAAAGGCCCTAATGATACTTCGCAGACGCTGATGAACAGGAAACTTAATCCCAGGGCCCCACCGTGGTACCGGCTGGAGGGTCAGAAGTGAGTGGTCCCTGGCAAGTGGCCCAGCTCCATGGGTGGGGTGCAAGTTCTTGTCACCACCAGAGCTGGCCCTGCAGAGTGAGGGACGTCCCGCTTGGGGGTCATCACAGCTCTGAACGGCAGCGGCAGAGGAGAGGGCAAGGGGCCAAACTCTCCTGGGGACTGAAGCCAGAAGGTGAGGCCAAGGAGCCCTCGGCCCACGAAGGTCTTCTCTGTCAGTGGCCTTAGGCAGGAGTGCTCTTGGGGCCTCTGTCTCTTCTTCTGTAGGCTGGGAAAGTTCCCCTGCTGTGCAAGGCTTCTGTGAGCCTATAGGCCGGGCAGCACCCAGCACTCCGTGGGTGCCCACGGCACCAGCCTGGGTGGTGGGCAGGGAGGGGGCCCCCAAAGCTACAGTCCCCTCTTGGCTACTGGACCTTGTGGGACAGGTGTAACTCAGTTGTTATAGGTGTCGTTATAAGTAGAAGAGGGAGGTGGGAGGGTCAGAGCAGAGCAAGGAGGCGTGATGGTGGAGTGGAGAGAGGCCACAAGCCGAGGAATGCTGGTGTCTTGGAAGCCGGGAAAGGCAAGGAACACATTCTCCCCTGGAGCCTCCAGAAAGGACCGTGCCTGCTGACGCCTTGACTTGAGCCCGTGCGAGGCCCAGTTCAGAGTGCTGACCTCTAGAACCGCGGACAGCAAGCCGCGTGCAGCGGGGCAGTGGTGGCGGATGCAGGCGGCTTCGCCAGGGCCCTGGCACGGCGGGGGCTCCGGTCCTCGCTGGGCCGCAGTCCTCTCTCTGCTCTGTCTCTTTGTACTAGACTGAAGTATAACTCACATGACGTAAATCTAAGCATCTTAACTCGTGCAATTCAGTAGCATTTAGCACGTTCTCTGTGCTGTGCGCCCACCACCTCTGTCTGGTTCCAGAACATTCTCACACCCAGAAGGAAGCCCCATCCCTCATAAGCACCCACGCTCCTCCCCTGTGCCTCCCCCTGCACTCAGCATCCTGGATGGGCCCAATGGGGACATTTCGTAGAAATGGCATCGCATGCCACGCAGCCTGCTGTGACCCACTCCCTTCCCTGGACATCGTGTGTTCACGGTTCTTCTGAGCTGTGGCGGGGGATGGAGACGGAGCCCGTGTGGGGTCTCCAGTCATCGGCGGGTGGATGTTCGGTTGCGTCCACCCTTTGGCGATGGTGAAGTGCGCCGTGGTGAGCACTGGTGTTCGTTCAGATACCCGAGCGCCCGTTCTTTGGGGTTGCCTTCTGACATTATGATTATTTTCTTCCCGAATCATACCCATGAATCCCCGGTGTTCTGGATGCTCCTGGGAGCTAGAGGCCGGGTCCTGTCCTGGTGTCCACGGCACAGACGACGGTTGCACGGGGATGGGGACTGCTCGCCTCGCCTGGGTGTCTGTCTCCTGGAGGGTGGCTTGGCGGGGGGGGGGGGGGGGG
>NW_024424119.1:57219626-57266924 GCF_017311325.1 Ursus maritimus | reverse complement strand
GGGGGGGGGGGGGGGGGGGGGGGGGGGGGGGGCTGCTGAGACTGGCCGCAGGGGTACTCCCAGCCTAGTGCCTCCTGCTTGTTGTTGTCACCCCAAAACTCTGCTGTTGAAAGTTCACTTGCGGTGCCTGGGGACCTCACGCTTGGTCTTTTCTTCCAGTCGAGAGACCCCAGCCCCAGGGTGGGGCAGGGGCAGGGGTGGGAGAGACGGGATGCTCCCCAGCCCCCAGTGGATAGAATGTCCTTTTTCAATTTGAAGTGAATTCTCAGAGTGTCACATGTACCCAGATCCAAATCTGAGCCCAGGAAAGCGTTCTGGAGCTGAAGAGAAGCACCCCTTGTCTTGTTGCGGGCTGTCAAAGGCCCGCTCTTGGGTCTTCCTGGGCGCCAGGGAGACGAGGAGTGAATCTTCACCCCAGATGCTCTCGTGGGTTACAGACAAAAGGCAGGAAGTCAGCCTTGCTGTCTGATGGGGTCTCCGGTCTTCATCCTGAGGCCAGAGTCTCGTGGGAGGGTGGGGGGTCGGGTGTTCTCTGAGTTTCTAGGGAGGAGAGGCATGGTTTCCCTCGATCCTCAAAGAGCCCTCTCCAAGGGAGGGTCCTGTCCTGCAGTGAACATGAGGCGTCCTGTGTTTGTGGACACCAGCCGTGGCTCTCACAATCCCCAGCTCTCTCCACGGGCCCCCTCCTTGCCGACGTCCCTTTCCCATCTGGTGCCACCTGGTTAATTCCAGGGAATTGGACTGTGCATGAGAGGTTTGGACGGCAAGTGGCCATTTTCGTGTGCTTATTAGCTCATTCTGCCAGCAAGATGGTTTTACTCGTCCCACCTGGTGACTTCAGGCACCTGGCCGCTTGTCCTCGGTGGAGAGCCCGTGTTCCTCTTCCTTCCGTGATGATGGTGGGGCCGGCATCGTTGGCCTTAGGGGAGTCACTGGAAGACTTGAGATTCCTTCCAGGAGGGGCTCGGACGAGGCCACCTGTGGGCCATTGGGTGTCATGGTTGTGTCTGGCCTCCCTCGGTGCGTCCCGGCCGCACAGGGCAGCTCTGTCTAGCTGGTGCCTGCCCTGCTTGCCCCGTCAGGCGACTGTCAGGGAGGATGGTGTTTGTGTTAAGTGCAGAGCCCCCGCCTGGCTTAGTTGCCCCCTCGCTTCCACGGCCTCAGCTGTTCACTGTCCCCATCTGCCAGGGCCACTGCTTAGGCCTCCAGGCTTCGGCAGAACAAGCCGTGGGCCCCGGTGTGCACGCATGCAGGTGCGTGTCCCTGGTGTGTTCGCTGTGTCTCTTTCCTCGCACACCCGTTTCTGCATTCTGGTATCTTGTACGTCGGCGTGCCAGCAGCCAAATGTGAAGACAGACCTCATGCCCGCTGGGGCAGCAGTCCCGAGAGTGTCCCAGATCCTCCCTGGGGCTCCGTTGAAGGTTCTAGAAGGGATGGCGCGCCTTGTGCTGCAGGCAGGGGTGGGAGGGAGGGTGTGTGCCCGTCCAGCCTGGGAAGTGTTGGCGGAGAGGGTGTGGGCAGTGGGGAGGGAGGGACCTTCTGGTTTAAAGATCCCAGAGCTGGTGTGGCTGCCAGGCTGGTGACAGGCCTGTCACTGCAGGGGAACGGGGGGCGCTTTGCGGAGTGAAGGGGCCCGTGCCGTGTGGGCCGGGCCCTGGCGTGAGGGAGCACAGGTGGGTGTGGCTCTGCTTGCCCGTCCTGCCGACCTGCCTCGGAGAAGGAGGGGCCTCCCGGGCAGGGCCCGCGCCAGTGAGGACAGGGTGGCAGCAGCATCCGTGGGTGCCTCCTCCATTCACCTGACAACGTGCCTCCAGCTCGTCCTGCTTCTGAGCACGCGCCTCCTGGGAAGGAATGTCCTGTCCTCTCATCCAGCCTCCTGTCCCCACTTGGTGACCATGACCCACTCCCGGGGAGGAAGGGTGGCCCTGGGACGGAGGGGAGAACGAGACACTGACCTGGGGGGCACCAAGGCCGTGTCCTGTCCATACTGGCCACCAGGACAGAGCTCCCGAGTGGCAGTCCTGAGGCTCTGAACCTTTCTTTCCCACTGTCCATGGCCTGCACTGTCCTTCCCCAGGACACCCAAATGTCCCCTGCAGGTGAGCCGCGGCCACTGTGAATGGGGTCATTGTCAGCACCGCGTGGGAGACCCACGCAGTGTGCTTAGCACGGGGCCTGGCACGGGGAGCGCCTGGTGCACGGTGACCAGCTGACTTTCAGTGAGTCTGTCTGTACCACAGACTGTGGGAGGGACCCCTCCTCTCGTCCTTCACCCACCGCCAAGCCGAACGCCTAAGGAACACTTGCCTGTGCTTCTCCCCACCGCCTCCACCGCGGGCACCAGAGCTGGAAAGACACGTATTTGTTGAAAAATGTATTAACTGGCCGTTTTGTGCCGGGGCAGCGGGGAGCTAATTCGTGCTGGAGACGGTCGGGAGGAGAAGGAGGGCTGCCCAGCAGGAGGGCCGTGAACGGCCAGCTGGAGCGTCCACGGCCGGGCAGGGTCTTTAAAAACACCGAGTGTGGCTGGTTTCCTGTCCCTGCTCCCCTCGTGCATCTCCAGGGTCAGGCGGGCTGCCTGGGCGTCCACCTGCCCACAGAGCACACTCGCCTGGCCGCTCTCACGGCCTCATGGCTCCCTCCCCCCAACTCGCTCCCCTCGCCCCCACCCTCCAGCCCTGTTCTTGCAACCAGTCAGCTCTCCATCCATCCATCTGTCCGTCTCCGCAGCCTGTCCATCCACCCATCTGTCCATCTGTCTATCCATTGATCTGTCATCTCACACGTAGCCATCCCTCTGCCCACCCATCTGCCCACCCATCTACCTTCCGTTCTTCCTTCCATCCATCCATCTTTCTGCTTATATATCCACCTATCCGTGTGTCTGTCTGTGCTGCCACCGACCTACCGCCCACTTGTCTGTCTACATATCTGTCTGTCTGTCCATCCCTCCACTTATCCGTCCTTCCACCCGCCCTCTGTCCTTCCATCCAGGCTCCCTCTGCCTGTTTCCCATGAATGTGGGTTGGCCGGTCTGCACGCGGTGCTGTGAAGCTCGCAGCCTCTGGCTCAGCTGAGGTCTGGCAGGGAGAATGTGAGGCCCCGTCCGCTCCCCGGTGCAGACCAGGCACTCAGCTGGGTTCCATGCTGACGGCCGGACGAAGGCGCGACCCCGCTGACCTGCGTGGTGGTGGGACACCGGGCTAGTTTCCTGCTCCTGAGCCTGGGTGGCCTCTTTGGTAAAGTAGGGTCACAGTTGAAACTCCCTCCTGGGCTGTTGTGAGGGTTCAGAGAATCTCCACAAGGTTCTCAGCACAGGCCCTGATGCACAGTAGGGGAGGGGCCGTCTCTCCGTGCCTCAGTGTCCTCTGCCACACACAGAGGTCTGCCAGCACCCACCTGGCGGGCTGAGTGGGCTGAAGCAGGTCATGCGCGAGTTTCCCGCTTCCTGATTGATGGAGGACGTGTGGGCGCTGGCTGTGGACGAGCTCCGTGGTTCGCAAGCCTTGGGGACCCAGGGTCACTGCCTCACTGGAGGTGCTCGTGGAAGATGTCAGGGGACAGCGTGCATCGAAGCGTGAGCATTGGCTCCAATCTGTGGCTCACGTGTGTCACACCAGCCCCCCGGGCCTTCCTGGGGCCGCTTGGGTGCCCAAGTTTGGAATCATGACGGGGGAGATGTCACCGGTGCCCACATTGGCCCGTCCTCGCTGACAGATGTCCCCGGTGCCCAGACAAGAGAACCGCCGCCCGGGAGTTTGAGCTGCCTCCTGGGCCGAGGACCTGTCTGCACCAGGCAGTGAGACGGAAAACAAGGGGGGCTGGGGCTTGGCACATTCGCCGTGACCCTTGCAGACTCACAAGGCCCCTGGGGCTGAATTTCAGACCCTTCGCTCAGCTCACACAGCCCGGCATCCGCAGCTTGGCACATTAATGCTGGAAAAGCCCTTCATCCCTCCTTCTACGTGTGGGGAAACTGAGGCCCACAGGGCTTCTCTTTCCCAAGGTCTTTTATCTAAGGAAGTCAGCAGACATCTGTAATTGTTCATTCATTCATTTGCTTATTCATTCATTCTTTCACTCTGTCTGGTGATGTCTGTCCCCAGGCCAGGCGCTGGGACGCAGCCAGAACCAGCCCCCATCAGGTAGGGAGATGGACACAGGACCCTGGTCACAGGCGGGTGAGCCTGTTGGAGCGGGACACAGGGCAGGGTAGGGGTGAGCGGGGAACACGACCCGAGCCCCAGAGGCCCAAGGTGAAGGGCCGGCTGGAGACACTCGGGTCCGGGCCGCTGATGTGACCTTTGGCAGGTGATTAGCCCTGGGCCTGTTTCCCGGCCTTTGAAAGGAAGGCCCCCTTGACTGATGGTCAGAGCCCTTGGTGAGGGCCCAGGGCCAAGCAGCCCCGCGTGATCTTCTCGGGTGAGGCCTGAGGATGCCTTCGAAGGCGAGCCCGGGGTGGGTGGCTGTGGGCTGAATGTGGCTTTAAGAATATATGTCCCCGGACCTGTGAATGGGACTCGCTGGGGAAAGCCCTGTAGGCCTTGCTGCAAGGGCACGTGTCCTGGGAAGAGACACAGGGAGGAGAGACACAGGCAGAGGAGGGGCCATGTGACCCCAGAGGCAGAGGCTGGAGGCACGCAGCCACAGCCCAGGGACACTGCTGGGGCCCCCAGGAGCTGGGAGGGGCTGGAGGGGCCCCTCCCTGGAGCCTGGCAGGCCCTGTGCACACTTCGGTTAGCGCTTGTGGCCTCCAGCCCTGGAGCATGACGTTCCGCCCAGTTGGTGGCACTCGGTTATCAGCGGCCCCAGGACCCTAGCACGGTGCACGTGGCTGGGCGTCGGGCTCTGGGACAGGAGCCAGGTGGGGGAACCCTAGCCTCTAGCAGGGGTGTGAAACCGCACCTCCCAGAAGCCGATCGACGTCCCCACAAGCCCCAGCTCAGTCCTCATGCCGCCCCTGCCACGGAGACCTGCTTGCAGGGGGCTTGGGGTTTAGAGACCCCGCCGGTCAGCAGGGATGGGAGGGTGGGTCTCCAGGGACAGTGGCTCCTCCTTCTGCAGTGCCCTGCCCCCAAAGCATTCGTTGTTGGGGGCCGTGAGGATGTGCACGCGTACCGGGTCCAGAGTCCGCTCAACTCCTGTCCTGCCCTCTGGGGAGCGGAGATGGTTTCACTCTGTGACACGCGAAACAATAACAGCCGGCTTCTTCAGCAAACACCACCATTAAAAATTGATCAGGGCAGCTGGGCTACAGTATCCGCTCGTTTTCAGAGAGGGAGCAGAAGCTGTCGTCGTGCAGCGGGATTTATACTCGCACAGAAGGCTGCGAGGTCGTTCAGCGTGCCCACGGAGCAGAGGCGGCGTCCTGGCTCGGCGGCGATGTCGGGGCTGCGGTCTGGGGCGGCCTGTTGTTAACAGGCTGCGGCCTGAGGTCAGCCCGGAGCTCGGCTCCCAACGGTGGGTGTGGCCCCATGCCAGACAGAGTCAGAAACAGGGCAGGATTCCCTGTCATTTGCAAAAGGCTTCCAGGTGCTTTGGGCACGTCCAGTTACGTGCAAGGCCAGCGCTCTCAGAAGCCCAAGGCCCGCGCCTCTCCTCGCTGGCAGAGGGCCTCTAATAGCCAAGGGACCGTCCCCCACATGTCACATGCTCTCCTCTGTCCCGTCCCTCCTCGAGACCGGCTGCTGCTGTGAGTCGGGATGGACTTGGGTTCTGTGCGGCAACAGATGCCCCCACGTCCCGGTGCCTCCCAGCAGTGAGCGTGTGTGACTTGTTCTTGCCGCTGCAGGTCACCTGCTCCCAGAGCTGGGCTGGCAGGCAGGCAGTCTCCTGCTGGAACAGAGTGGCTATCGTGGCGGGTGGGTGGACACGGCAGCACCTGGGCTGGCCCCTGCAGACCCTTCTGGTCAACGGGGCCAGGATGCTCGGGGAGAGCAATTCGGCCTGTCGAGCAGCTCGGTGCTGCTCGTCCCTGGAAGTGGGGACTGCCACTGTCCCCCTTTCACAGAGGAGGAAACTGAGGCCCAGAGGCTCAGGGACTTGCTGGAGGTCACGTGACAAGGGCATGGGGGAGCTGAGCCGAGAGCCTGCCCTGTCGTCCTCACCTGCCCTCATCGCGCAGAGCCGCTCCCGCCGCTGGTCCCCTCACCACATGGCCTCCCTTTTGGCCAACCTCCCCCCCGGAAGCCCCACTTTGCAGAGGAGGATGTGGAGGCCCTGCGGGGGAGCCTCTGGCCCTGGTGGCCCAGCGGGTCAGCGGTGCTGCTGGGACTCCACCCCATGGCCCTCGGGTGGGAGTCAGTGGCCTGGGGCCCGGGCCCGGAGCTGACTCGGCCCTTCCAGCCTCAGTTCCTGGCAGGCTGACCCTGGGGGCCCTTGAGGCTCCATTCCCGCTTTCGGGTCACTGGTGGGAGACCTGCACCGGCCTCCACCCCGGCCCAGTGCTGAGGCTCTGGCCTCCCCGATGCCGAGCTCCTCAGGGCAGTGGCGCCTTGCTGGCTTTGTCTCCAGTCCCCGGTGGGGTTGGTGGCTGCCGAAAGCTGTGTCTTCTGCCATTTGGTGAATTCCTGTCTTGGACCCTCCCGTCCTTGAGCACTCCCGGGGCCCTGGACGTCCCCACAGTGTGGGAATCTGGCGGACAGTGCTGGAGCAGGGTGGGGATGGAGTGGTGTCCGGCCGCGGCCCCTCCCAGGAGGGCGGCCCTGAGGCACTGGCGGTCTCATTAAAGCAGAGGCCTGGAGCCCGGCCCTGAAATTTGGCTGGGCCCTCGGCCCTCTGCACTCCAAGTGGGGCAATGGCCCGCCTGGACCCCTGGCTCATGCCCAGCCCCCCACCCAGGGCCACCTGCAGACTCAAGGCTGTCCCCCCCCCGGAAGGCTTGATGCTCAGTTCCGCTCCGCAGTGCCCATGCTGGACCCCGTGGTGTGCGGTGGGCGGGCTGCAGTCTGTCCTTGTCCTCACCTGGGCCCAGGGCAGCCTACCCCCGGGACGCTGCTGCCTGCAGCTCTCTGCTGTCCTCACCTGTCAGCACTGTGTGCTGTCTTCGGAGGCCCAGGCTCTAGGGGTCAAGTCCGAGGGTGGGGTGGCAGAGGGACAGGGTGGGGGGGGGCACTCGGATGCCACAGTCTGTGCAGCTTCCAGAGGAGGTGATGTAGGATCTGGCCGACCCCCAGGGAGGGAGCAGCGGCAGGTCTGGGGCCCTGGAGGCCCCGGCAGAGGCTCTGGGAAGGAATGCACTTGATATCCTGGGGGATGGAGAGGGGCCGGGGACAGTGGAAGAGACCACATGGGGAGGGATGGGCAGGGTAGGGGGGTCTCCGTGAGTGGGAGGAGGAGTGGGAGCGGGAGCCCTGGGGGATGTCAGTGGGGCCGTGGCCTCTGAGATTGTGTCCAGAGCCCTTCGGCCAGGACCAGTGAGGGGCCCGCTGTGGTGTCCAGGCTAGAGGGCTGGAGGGTGATGGGGGGAGGGGCAACACGAGTGGCTGGGGTGCAGAGAGCGACTCCCCAGGCCCTGTGGCAGGTCCGTCCCTCTCTGTGGCCGGGTGCCTGGACATGGGGGGGGGCACAGGCTTGCTCCTGCCTGGGCTTCTTCCACTCTTGGCCCCTCTTGGGGGCAGTCCTGGTTCCCAGCCCAGCTCTGCCGCTTCCTGGCTGGTCTCCTGGGGCAGCTTCTTCACTTCTCTGAGCCGCAGTGTCCTCGTCTGTGATGAGATGGTACCCCCCCATCTTGTGCGCAGCTGTCCTGGCGACTGGAAACTCGAGGATGCCCCTTCCTCCTCCCCCCCAAGGCTCCCTGGGCCTCTCGTTTGTGAATGCAGTGGTGGGGGCTTGGCTTTCGATTCTGTCCTTTCAGGAGGGGTGGGGGAGGTGTCCCCCACCCCAGACCCAGATGGAGGCTTGACCAGACTGCCCCAGGCCCCACTGCGCCTCTGGGCAGTCGGTGCCATGATGGAAGGGTGGCCAGAGCTCCCCGGGAAGCTGAGCTGCTTTTCTAAGCAGAACCCACCGGTCAGGGTTCCCCTGGAGCGCGATCTGTCGTTGTCCTGCCAGAAAGAACCCTGAGATCGATTAGTGCTGCTGGCCACACAGAGGGGACAATTACGGGCAGGACTTGGTCTGGCCTCTCCGTCATGGGACATCCTCCAAAGGCAGGGTCCCTGGCCTTCTTAGGACCCGGTGATTTGGGGTACCTGGCCGACTCTTCCCAGGAGAGGGGCAGAAGTGGAGGGGGCAGAAGAATACCTCCAGCTCTGTGTCCCCCCAGTGTCCCCCCCACCACGGTTTGTTCTTGGAGGTGAGAGAATGATGGCCCAGAGAGGGGAGGGGTCTGGCCTGAGGTCACACAGCGACTCTTGGTGGTCACACAGGCCCCCAGTTGTGTCCCCATCTAGTCTCCCAGCTTGTGTGTATTGACTCAGAAGATGTTTTGCTGACACGTTGACTTGTTTTTCCGGAGCCAGCCGGCGACACTCGGCACGGCCGATGAATGTTTCCGTCTCTCTCTGACCCCACTTGCCCTAGGGTGTCCACCGCGGGCTCAGACAGGCTGCTGGGCTGTGTGATTAGGGAGCAGAGGGGGTCGGGAGGCTTGAGCTCCACCCTGCTGCTGCGGGCCTGCGCTGGGCCCAGAAGGGTCATTTCAGGGAGCCCCCGGCTGTGGACGTGGAGAAGGAGAAGAGGAACTAGTCTCACTTTCCAGGAGCTGCCAGAGTGTTCCGCGGCTGTGGATTTCAGTGTGCTCCCGGCCGCCCTGATGGCCGCACTTCGGTGTGGTAAAGGTGCCCTCGGTGTAGGGAGAGTACCCAGCTTCGGGCCAGGAGGCTGACGGGTTCTGGAGCCTTCCAGCAGCACCCCTGCCCAGCCTGGTTGCTCCTTGGTGATCGGGCCTGTTGTCCGTCTGTCCACCCCATCCGTCTGTCCACCTTTGTGTTGCCGTTTCCTCTCTTGACCCCGCGAACCTCTCCTTGCCCAGCGTGTCCCAGCTTGGGCGCGGATCCCCCGGCCAAGGTCAGAGGACGTTTGGGGGCTCTCGCCCATCAGTACCCAGTTGGGAAACTTTCTCTGTAGAGAGGGCGCTTTGGTTTTCCATTGACGAAAATGGGGATGTGCGGAGGCCCGAGCCCGCCGACCAGGAGGATTCGGGCCGTGCAGGCGGCGGCTCTGGCTGGGGTGGGTGCTGTGACGCCTCCCGGGCCCTGGGGGTCATGGCCAGAGTGTTCCGTCCGGGCAGGGCCGCGGCAGGGGATTTCCTGCCTCGCTCGGGCACGGGAGGGAAACGGAGTGGCTGCGGGGGCTGGGCCCTTCTCCTCGCGGGAGGATGGCCCTGCTGACCTGCTGGCCTTTCCGCTCCTCGCGGCTGCTGTTCCGAGAAGTGGGCTGGAAAATCAAAAAATGGGATGAGCATCTCGGCGGCTGAGAANNGGCTTGGTGGCTCCAGGCCCCTCCCTCCCTGCAGCCCGGGGGCCGGACCCACTATTTCTTCTCAACCCTGAGGTCAGAGTGTCTTCCTCCGCCTGGCTAGGGTTTTGGAAGCAAGGGCAGAGGCAGCCCGGCTGGGATTTGGGGATCACTTGGGCTTCCTCTCTGCGGGGGGTGTACTTGCCGGCTCCCCGGGTCGCCTTGGAGCCGGCCACATCTCCCCCTCACCCACACGTCTGGGGGGCCTCCCGCGACCGTGGCTTCACCTTGGTGTCCCCGTTTCCGAGCCCCACCGCACAGAGGCACAGAGACTATGCTGACCTTGGTTTAAGACCCTGGTGGTCATGGGGCGCCTGGGTGGCCCAGTCGGTTCGGTGTCCGACTCTCGGTTTCAGCTCAGGTCATATCTCAGGGTTGTGGGATTGAGCCCCACATCGGGCTCTGCGCTCAGTGAGGAGTCTGCTTAGGATTCCCCCTCCCTCCCTCTCTCTCAAATACGTAAATCTTTAAAAAACAAACAAAAGATCCTCGTGGTCAGTGCCTGGGCTGGCCCCAACCTGTCCCTGCACCTTGGCCGCGGCCCCATCGGACTCCTGCCCCGGCCGTCACAGCTCCTCTGGCCTCCGTCCCAGCCACACGCAGCCCGCACATCCCCACGTGTGCAGACGTGTTCATCTGTCCAGGCCGCGTCCTCCAGCCCCCAGCGCATGACCGCGTCCACCATCCACCCCGGCCTCCAGAGCCGTACGCGCCAGGCCCTGTGGGAACCACGCCCACCCTCCATCTCCTGCAGCTTCACAAAACGCCTGTGCTGCAGGGGGGTTAATCCCCATTTTACAGACAGCTTCATCGAGGCTGGGGGCTCAGATCCTTTGGTAAGCTCTGGGGCTGGGAAACTGTGGTCAGTTCCAACCCCCATCTGATACGAGGCTGGAACTGCCCTGAGCATGGGACTTTGCTCCCCAAGTCGGCTCCCCCCACCACCTCCTGTGAGAAGCCCTCCTGATTTCCCCAGGCCAGGACCGCCTTTCCACCCCGAGCCTTTCCTCCTGCTCCCTGCGCCCTTCGGCCCTGTGTAGCCTTCATGCGGGGTGTGGGTCGCCCTCCTCTCCAACACAGGGTGTAGCCTGAGCTGGGTGTGGGCGTGGGTGGGGTGCACCGGCCGGCGCTGCCCCCTGACGCGACGGTCCGTCCACTCTGGGTGGGGTGACGGGCTGAGAAAAGAAACGAGATCCGCTGGCTTGTTTTGACAGTCGGGGCTGTTTAGCAGGAGATCCGTTTTTAATAAGGAAACCCTGGTGCTTCAAGGCCTCCCAGCCAATTAGCAGGCGGCACCCAGGTGACTCGCTCAATAATTAACGGGCCTGTCAGGTCCTCCAGGCCGCCGTTCTTGATGTGCCTTTCAAGTTGGCCCGGCTGCCGGTTCCCTGGCAAACTGGTGCCAAAGGGGGTGTGGCCCCCTGCCCCGTCCTGCCGTGCCCATGCTGACTGCTTCCTTCTCACCGGCCCCTGGGCACACCTGGGCGGATGAGGCCGACCCGGATGGTGTCCTGGTGCTGGGCCCTCCCACTGCCCCACCGCACCTCATTCTGAGGCCAGTTTCAGAATAGGAAACTGAGGCCCGGCCAGAGAAGGGAGCTGCCCAGGACTCTTCCGGTAGGGCCAGCGCTGTTGTCACCCACCTGCGGGACCAGGTGGCCAGCACTGAGTTCCCACGTTCCGGGAGACTCCCTAGTCCCTGGCAGACCAGGCGGCAGCCGTCCCCTGCAGGGCAGTGCCGGGGGCTGGATGCCCCCAGGCCTCTGGGGCCCAGTCTGCACTCTGGGGGCCTTGGGCCCATCTCACCCTCTGGGATGGGAACCCGGGGCCCCGGCCCCCACCCGTCTCTCGGACACACGAGGCTGACCAAGGAGGACCGGAGCCATCCGTGACCCTGCCAGTGAACACGGACTGCGGAGGTCACTTGCAGGGAGCTTTCTGTGCCTCGGAATTCCAGCTTCTTCCAGAACACGCGCAGTGAAGGATGGAGTTAGAATGTGTCTCAGACCCTGGATCCCTTTCATCTGAACGCCCGCGGAACGTGGGAACGTGAACACTGTGTCCTAGATTCTTTGGATGCAGCTGAGTGATCTGGAACCCCCACGTGGGAGCCAGGCGCTGACCCGATGCGGTCTTACCTTCCGGAGAAGGAACTTTTGTTTCCGGGGTATGTTCTTCTGAGGCTCTGTGGGGCGGGGCAGAGACCCCGCTGGTGGTGCTGACTCTGCGTCCCCTGGGGGAGGGGCTGCCCCGTGAACACCAGTGAATGAACGAAGGAGAAGGCACGAGTGATTCGGAACTAGGAGTTGGGCTCTCGTGTGTCCTTTGTACAGGGGTTTGGGCTGAGACACCCCCTCAGGGTGCCCTGTTTTCAGGTCCCCTTCCTCTAGCCGGTGACTCCTCGTGCCCCGGTACGGGGGCAGTGATCGTCCCGTGCAGATATGGCCGCTGGATGCTGAAACTGTCCTTGTGGGGGAAGGGGGGGTGTGGGGGTGCTCCTTGAGCAGCGGTGTGGAACTCTTACTTGCTGCCCCCGGGAGGAGGGGGTGCTGGGGAAGCTTGGTGGGGCGGAGTAGACCCTGCCGGAAGCTTCTCCGCTTCCGGCCCGGGCATCCCCTTCATTCCCTTGGCGCTCCAAGTGGGAAACTTCACTTCCCAGAAGCTGGGCTCAAGGAAGTGCGTGCTCAGGAAGGTTCTGATGGGACAAGAGGAGCCCATCCTGCCGCGGGGGGACCTGGGGGACCTGCTCTGTGTTTAACCTGCGATCATATCTCTGCAGACACTTCGCTGTGCTTCTGCTCGTCCCCTCCTCTTAAATAGCAGATTAACTCTGCTGTTAGCGTTAGTGTGGGGGTGTCTTGTCGAGCTGGGAGGGGAAGCTGGGGGGTAGTTGTGGCACGGCGGGGGGGGGGGTCTGGATGATCTGCAGTACCTGAGACAGAAGGATGGAGCCAGTCCTTGCTGCAGCGTGATCCCTCAGGCTTTAAGATACAGCGGGAATGGAGCCCCGTACGGTGCCCCCTGTGCAAACGGGTGTCCCCAGTGTTAAACCGGGGTCAGTGTTGTGAAGTCACAACTCAGGGGTGACTTGAATACCTCCACGTGGGTTCTCAGACCTTCTTGAAGATGCTTTCCTGGATCTAATTCAGGGCTGCCATTTGTTGTTGTCCTGAGGGGGTGGGGGTCAGAACAGCCCGAGACTACGTGACATCCAGTTATCTGTCCACCCATCCGCTCCCCAACCCACCTACCCCCTCCCTGACCTCTTGGCCACTCTTTGAGCGCCCCATCTCATTCATGTGTGCATCGACCTACAAATCAACAACCGCTGTCCCACCCACCTGTCCTAACAGACAGCCGTCCGTCAAACACCCATTTATCTGTCCATCTGTCTGTCCATGCCTTTCTAGCGCCAGGCTCCACGGTGGGCAGACATGAGCCCAGGCCGAGAGCATGGTCAGATCTTCCCGCATGAGGTGTGGCTAATGGAATCTCGAAGGGAGCTAGGTCTTGGGGAACGGGGTGGGGCAGGGAAGTGGGGGCAGAGTGGACGGGAGCAGGGCCGCCCCCACCCCGTGTGTTCCTGTCTCATCTTGGGGCCAGCCCCCAGCAGCCAGGCCGGCGGTCCCTCCCTCTCCTACTCTCACCCATGCTTGTGGTCATCTGTCTTTGGCAGAAATGGACTGGGTTTGCAGCTCCGTTCTCCAGGGCATTTGTGGCCCTGAACGAGGATGTTAGGATACCAGGAGCAGACTCTGTTCTGCTCGATTCTGAGCTGCCCAGCTGGCAGCGCTGGACCCTCAACTCCCCCCCCCACACGTGTTCCTCGCCTCTCTACACGTGTTCACCACAAGTGATGTCAGCCTTAGGATTTGACAGTGCCAAGGTCACTGTCACCCTTGTCAAGAGCAGTTTCATTGGGGGGGGGGTGTGGACATAGATTCGGTGGCCAGAGAGGAGGTTGCGTGGGAGAGATGGTGGGAGAGATGAATGGACCGCTCCTCGGGCACAAGGGAGGGGGGACATGGCAGGGGCTGGGAGGCCAGGGAGTGGCATCAGGGGACAGCTTACCTGTGGGGATGACCCAGGAGGGAAGGAACATCGGTGCAGCCATCGAGCGGACACTGAAGAGACTGCCATGCTCCGTCTGGGGCCCCTTCTCCCCATGGCTCTCTTTCCAGAGGGGAGACAAGTCCTTCAGGAAGGCAGCCAGTGACAGAAGGTCCCAGCGCTTTTCAGGACATGCTCTGACCTCAAGCCGGGCCCCCGTGGGCTGGTGGGCAGGATGGCAGGGGAGCGCCAGCCTTCTCAGAGGCCCTGGCATGTGCCCGGGGTGGTAGGCAGCCTCCCACACAGTGCGCTCGGCCACTGCCCTCGGGGCTGCAGGGTGCGTGCCCCTGGAGCTCCGCCGTGCCTGCCAGAATGCCCTCCTACGTCCTGTCCTCCAGGGGGATGGAGCTGGCAGCCCTCCCGGCCTGTGCTAAAAACCGTGAGGTGCCCCAGAGCCCACATCCCCGTTTCTGGAATCCCCCTGAAGTGCGGAGGCAGGAGTGTCCCAGCGGTGAAAGTTGCTTGCTGTCCCTGACTCAGTTCCCCCATTTGCCAGCAGGGCCACGGAGGCCTACGGAGAGTGACCTCCAGTGTCCCAGGGCCAAGCTGGGCTCTGCTCACCCTGGACTCCTCCACCTGCTGGTTCTGATGCACGTGCCACTGTTGTGTGAACCGCTTCCTCCCACGAGAGCAGACAGCCCGCCACTGCAGGGCCGTGGGGCACTGGGGCTGGGTGCCTGGCCAGGCCGAGGAGACCTGCTCACCCCCTCTCCTCTCTCCACAGGCCCTTTCCCTCGGAGGAGACCGCCGAGAATGACGACGATGTCTATCGCAGCCTGGAGGAGCTGGCGGAGTAAGGAGCTGGCGGGACTGGGGCGGGGCGGGGATGGAGACGGGGGATTCGTGGCCCCACTCCGGGGAGAGCTACCCTGCTGTCCCGCTCAGGGCCTCTCCACATGGTTGGTGGTGGCAGGGGTGCCCCCAGGCCAGGGTGAGAACGCGAGCCTCCGTGAGAGCTCAGGCGGACAAGTGCGTCTTCACTTCACTCCTCCCTCCGTGTTCTGGAAGGTTCCTCAGCTTCTGCTGGCGGCAGGGGGAGCTGGTGTTTCCAGAAGCAGGGGCCTCGAGCTCCGGCTACAAGCAGAGGCAGTTTGTGGGTTCAGGGGTGTCTCGTGGCCCGACAGGGGTGGGTGAGGGGCCAAGACCAGGCCATCTGAGGCCACAGGGGGCAACCCCTTTCTCCATGACCCCACACTCACGTGGCCCTATCTCTGAAGACTTCCCTGTTCCATTCTACGCAGCCCAGGTCTGGCCACCCTCGGGCTGTTTGCCTCACGGTCCTGGAGCCCCCAGGAACCAACGAGAAGCCCGGGGCGGTGGCTCTTCCCGAAGAGGTGGTCTGGCTCTGCGGGGTCAGCTGTGGCCAGGGGTAGGGTCAGGGAAGGGGCCCGGGCAGCAGTGGGATGGTTTCTGCAGGCGAGGAGGCTCGAGAAGTGATGGGTTTGTCCCAGCCCTGGGGTGGTGACTGGGGGCTCCTGACCCGGCTGGCCTCCTGCCCTTCCCAGCTTCCTGCCGACTGGACCCCACATTCCTGTTTGACGGCAGACGTGGCTTTTTTCCAGAGAAATGGCCGCTGCTTCCGGGAGGACTTACCATGCCTCTCCCCTCCCTCTTGCAGCACAGACTAGGAGTGAGACCCAGTAAGAGCTGGCGATTCCTTTGCACCTGCCTGCCCCGCAGTGTCGAGGCTGTGTGCTTAGTGCCCGCCCTCCCCTCCGGGGCTGCCTCTAGGGTGTGGGGCCCGGCAAGTATTTTTGCAGGATCCCCGTCTATGTAAGCAGTCTGAGTCATCCAGAACCCAGCATGTCAGCACCGTGCTGGCGGCCCGAGCTTGGGAGTCTGTGAATGAGGCAGCTCGCCAGCCAGCAGGAGCGGCTGCCCCAAGCCTACCCTCCTGAGCCTGGGCTGGCCCCAGGGCCTTGGGATGACCCTGCTGTGACGTGTGGGACTCCTTGGGGCTCCTGTTGGCCCCATACAGGTTCGAGGCCTGAAGAGTGCCCTGCAGGAAACACGTGGGGCCGGAGTCCACACGAGTTGTGTCCGGGTCGTAGAGCACCCCGCCTGCTTGCCCTGACCTGTCCCAGGAATCAGAGGGACGTGGCTGTTGAGAAAGGGGCCTCTTGGGGTGCGGGCCTGAATAAGAGGTTGCTCCCCGAGCCCTGCAAAGGGTAGGGAAACTGAGGCTCAGAGGCACAGCTGGAGGGAGGTCCCCCAGGGGGTGAGGGCCCAGCCCATCCCCCCTCTCCCCTGCTGCCAACTGCAGCCCCCTCGCTTCCTGAGCTCAGGCTGGCAGTGCTCTTGCCCTCTCTTCCTGGCATCTCCTGCCTTGAGGTCCTTCTCATCTGCCACATCTGGGCCTAGGTATCCCCCACCTGGGGAAGCCTCTCATACCACCCTCTGACCCCAAAGGGCACTCACAACCCCGTTGGGCCTTCGGGCTGCCCATGGGGTGCACCGTGATTAGGTGGGGAAATGTCTGTCTTCTGCAGACCGGCGGGTTCTGAGGTCAGACCCTGTGTCTTTCTCACCCCCCACCTTCAGCCCCTAGCGGCACGCACCCGATGCACACAGTCCGGCAGCAAGTCCTATGCAGTAATGACGGTGATGGGGGTGGTGCTGACGGAGCCTTTGCGGGGCCCGGCACTGCTGAGACGTCATCTCCTTATATACACCCCCACCATCTCTTTGTGGGGTCTGCTCTGCAGGGTCCCTATTTCTCAGACATGGTACAGAGGCCTGGAGCCCAAGAGCCCCCGTCCAGTGCCGAGAGTGGGGTCCTCAGCTGCCATTCTCCTAAGACACCAACGTGAGGCTGAGGGTCCACGTCCTCTGGAAACACTCCTCTGTGGTCAGCACAGACCGAGGGCTCCAGGAGGACAGGGACTGACTGGCCTCGTGCAGCCCAGACCAGGCACGAATCACGTCCTCGGACCAGCTGGGGATCCCAGCGCCCTCCGCGGGCTGCTGGTGTGTGCTCAGTGCTGTGTTCCTGTGCCCCGAGTCCCGCTGTGGCCCTGGGGTGCCCATTCCCCCCGTGACCAACCCCTGGAACCAGACCCGGGACGTGACTCCGCTCGCATGGAGAAGCCAGGCCAGGGGGCACGTGCCGGCAGCGTTATTCTGCGATGTCAGGAGCGCGCCTCCTTAGTCCAGTGAGTTCCTTAGGACCCTGGTTATTGCCGACGCAAATCACGAATTGCAGGGAAGGGGGGTGAATTCAGGTCTTTAACTCGCAGTTTGGTCCCAGCGGTGCCAGTTTAATAAATTTTTCATGCTTTCTCCCCCCTTCTCCTTTCACTGAAAAGCACGATTTTCTAGCGTCTTGTCTCCCTGGGCTTGGGATTGATATTTATCCATTATGACAATTTACGAGACACAAACAGACCTGCCGTTGCGTACCTGGCCCTGCTGGGGGAGAGGAGGCGGCTGCAAGGCTGGAGCTGGGGCACCGGCTCGGATCCGACGGCTGGCAGCGGAGGGAAGCAGGCAGTGACATTTCGAGCGCAGCCGGCTAACTCTTTGCCTTGGGCTCTTGGCCAGGTGTCCGAAGTGATGATCGCCTTGTGCTTCCGGAGGGCCCTGCCGGTCGCCCAGACCTCAGACACATAGCAGCTCTTTGAGGTTATCGGACGCTGCCCCCCACCGCAGGGAAGCTGGTGTGGTTCTCGGGGCTCCGGTGAGGGACCGCCACGAGTGGCGGCACCACGTACGCATTTCCCACAGTCGGTCATGTGTCTGTTCAGTGGCCAGCTAAGCCCTCCCTGCGTGCCAGTGCAGGGTCAGGAGCTGGACGCGTAAGGGGGAATGAGACCCACACCCTGCCTCCTAGGACCCCAGGAGGGTCACGTGGGTCTCCCATGGGGGGCCCTTTTGGAATACCCCGTAGAGGGGTCGTTCTTACTGGGGGTGTCTGGAGCCCTCACCGTCCCCAGTGTCCCCAGTAGGGTACAGAGAGCTCTGCAGCCTCAGCCCGCAGGACATTGCTCCCCAGCGAAAGCCCCCTTCTGGGCCACCTGCAGCAGGGACGTTGGCCGTGCAGGGGAATCCGTCCATCCTGCTGCCGCCACGTCTTGTGTCCGAAGCAGCAAAGCCCTACCCATTGGACATAGCCCGGGAGCCTGGCTACCTGGTCACCTCCTGCTTGCATGGTCTTTGGCAAGTGACCCACCTCTGTGCCTCGGTTTCCCTGTGTGTAACCCATAGGTGTCAGGGTCGGCTTCGGGAAGACCATCAATGATACTGTGGGCGGCACAGCGTCCAGTGTGCACACTATGAGCCCCCAGGCGAGGATGGCAGTCCCGTCTACCCGTTTCACCAAAACTCTGGCTCTCCCCCGCCCCTCCCCCGTTTCCAAATGGCCGTGGCAGGGCCGTCCGGGAGAACAGGAACACAAGCCACATGCGTGACTGTAGGTTTTCTGGTAGAAACAGAAGGAGGTGAAATTAAATGTAAGAGTGTATTTTTATTTAACCCCATGTATCCAAAATCGGTACTCGCTCAGTGTGCAAGCCAGCGCGGCCGATCACTAATGCGGTAGCTTGCCTTCTCCCCCGCGGCACGGGGTCCAGTCTGGTGCGTGCTTGACGCTCATGGCACAGCTCAGTTCACCGGGCCACATTTGTGAGCTCACAGCCACGTGTGGCCGGTGGCCCCAGTCCTGGGTCCAGAACACGGTTCCAGGAGCTTGTGCGGAGCCCTCCCCACATTTGAAGGGGTGATGCTGGGCTAACAGTACGTTCTCAAGTGCTCTAAGCTCACTTCCGAGATCACTGAATAATGTATAATCAAATAATAGAGCAGCTGGTTGAAAAAATTAGCACGAAATATTGCCGCTTCAATGGCCCACTTCAAGCTCCCGGGGCGCCATCCCTGACCGCGGAGCTGGGAACAGAGGCACTCGGCTCTCTCTTCCCAGCCCCCTCTGCCTTCTTCGACGGTGTGGGGGGCTCCGCTGCCGGGATCTTCTCCTGGCATTTGGACACGGCGGCTTTGGGATTGGAACCTACACCTTTTCTGTGTTTAGGGACTAGGAACGGATGGTGGGGTTTCTTGCCCCAAATGAGGCCAAGGGGCTTGGGTGGGTCACAGTAACAGGACACCCCAGCTCTGCTCAGCTGTCCTGCCTGGCGGTGCAGGGGGTGGGAGGCAGGGACGGGGTGCCAAAGCCCGCAGGGACGGGGTGCCAAAGCCCACAGTGACGGGTGGCGGCCCGTGAAGGGCGGAGCTGGGTGGAAGGTGCCTGGTCCATGGCTGCGTGGGGAGGAAGGTGGAAGGTGCCTGGTCCATGGCTGCGTGGGGAGGCCGCGATGCCCCGACACGTGGTGGCTTCTGTCTGGAGGGGTTGCTGGGAGCTCCCTGGGGCAGGAGCTTGGAGAGATCTCAGGCGGCTTCTCTGCTGTATGCGCCCCCGGATGCTGGGTCGTGACCCGGGCTCTGGCTTTGCTCCGTCACATTCTCCATCCTTTCAAGGGGCCTCGGTTGCCCGGTGACACAGTGCCACTCATTCGGGGCGTGCCGGCGAGGCCTGCTTATCTGAAGCTGAGCAACTGCAAAGGTGATGTTCTGTCTTACTCGGGGCACATCAGGTCCTTTGTAGGGCCTCAGTTTCCCTCCCTCTGAAATGAAAGCAGCTTCGAGCTTGCAGGATCCACGGCTTTATGATCGAGGAGCCCGCTGCTTAGCACCCCCGTCACTTCCCTGGGCATTGGAGTGATTTTCGGGCTTAAACAAATGTGATTGTGGCACGGCAGGGGATATAATTTATCCATAAATGTAGAGCTGCATGCTTTATTGAATCGTAAAATGACTTCACAGCTTTAAACGTGTCATGTTAGCATCGTTGGGATAATTTTTTAAGATGCATGAAATGTAGAAGGAGTGTCCCAAGTTGATGCTCCTTCAAGGGCACGAGGACGTCATCTGGCAGCGGGGGTCTTTCTTGTCCCCGGAGAGGGAGGCGGGGTGCACAGGGGGCGGGGGCCGGCCTGCCACGAGGGCCCCCTCATGGGCAGGAAATGGGGAGCAGTCGCTGCACCCAACTGTGACCCCCATCCGAGTGACAGCCTGTCCCCGCCCACCGCCCTTGCCCACTGCACGGAAAGCTTGTTTGAAAACCATCCCAAGTTCACTGATGTTAAAGCCACTTGTGTGGCTTGAAAGTTCAGTGTTTCACAGATACGTGCATGTGCGGGGATGTCCGTGTTGGGTCGGGGGGGGGCAGGTTTGGGGACATCTGCTGTTCACCCCAAAGGATCGCTTTTCCACAGGGGACAAGTTTGGAATCAGACAATGCAGAAACAGCCCCGCTGAAAACGAACAGCAGCCCCCTGGCACTGTGGGGCGGGCGGCCCCTCCCCAGCCCCCAGGGAGGACCCCAGCAGCCCCACCGTCTGAAGGAGGTTGAAGGAAAGCCCCCCAGAGTGGAGGTGTCAGCGGGAGGAGGCTGGCGGAGGGGGCGGGGGGGCCAGGGAGCCCTGGGCGCTGCGCAGGTGTCCCTGTGCCCTGCGGTCTCAGTGCTCGAGGGCGCCTCCCAGAATTCAGGGCCCCAGCTCTGGGCTGCTAAGGCGGTAACAGCCGGACACAGTGATGCCACAGCCCTCTTCCGGCGAGGCCACCTTCTGTGTGGCTGAGCTGCCTCTCATCTGGCCGTTGAGGTCTCAGGGAGTGCCGACGGTGGGCCAGGCGTGTGCGGTCCCCAGCTGGCCGTCCTTGGCAGCATGTGGGCCCTAAACCCTGTGGAGGGTCTGTCCATCCTCATGTGGGCTCCGGGAGGCCCCGCGTGGTTGTGGGGCCTGGCCGAGTGGAAAGCGTGAAGGCAGCGTCCGTGGCGCACACACGGAGTCTGTTCCCACGCGGAGCCCTGCGTGCGGGTCCCCCTTTGGACCGGACCCTGGCTCCGAGGGATGAGGGTGCCTGCACACAGCAGCGCAGGGGCAGAGCTGCGCTTTTAACAGGGTCCACATGGCTCAGCAGGCCGCCTGCCCCAGGACTGTGTGACAGGGCCTGCCACGGACCTGCTCTTCTAACTCCACACGGGGGTCAGGCCAGGAGACCAGGAGGGCTTCCTGGGGGAGGTCTTGCTGCAAGTACACTTTGAGGGAGCATAGGACTTGCCAAAGTGTGATTTAAGAAACCTTCCCTCTCCCCCGCTGGGCTGCTTACTGCCTTATTTTGGGCCAGAGTCCGGGGAGGGTCTGGGTCTCCGCTGCGTCTCTGTGGGTTACTCAGGAATTCAGGGCTGGCAGTCCTGCCCCCAAAGTCACCGTGTCTGTATGTGTGGCCCGGTGGTGGGGCAGGCAGCCCTGGAGCCCTGGCCTCTCTGTCCTGCCCCTGTGGTCCAGACCAGCTGCCCTTCCAGAGCTGGCTACAGGACAGGCTGGGCAGAGGGCCGTCCGTCCAAACCCTGCCCGGTAACCAGGCTCCTAGGACCTTCCTCTCATTCTGGTTGTGGAGACAGCTGCCCACAGCTGGTGAGATGGGCCGCCCAATGCTCTGCTCCCCACAGCTCCGAGGTTTCCCGTTCTGCCCTCCTGGAACATCTCGGCCCCTTGGTACACGGGCCTGAGCTGCTCGGGCTGGCCTGAAACCCTGCTTCCTGACCCCTGGTTTGTTCATTCCCTGTGCTCGAGTCTGCACGAGGGGCCCTCATGAATGAATGCAGAGCAGATGCCCCGGTGCCCCTCTGCCCTGCTAAATATTCAGATGGATGCAGGCCCCTGGATATAGCCCACACTTACGTGAATTTTTATTCTTGATACCTAATTAGCCCCGGGTCCTTTCGTGACCAAGCAGGTCACAGCGGTTCTGTGGCCTGATTTCACAGTCTCTGCCGGGGGATGGGGGAGGCCAGTGTGGAGGGAAGTTTCCAAGATGTGCACAATCATCTTGGTCCCAGGAGGAAGCAGGGACCAGCTGGGCTTGGCTGGGAGAGGTTCGCCTTCTGTCTAATCAGGGCCTCTCTAAATCTCTTTCTCCATACTCGCTCCTGGGATGCTCTGAGTATAAAGACCAGGCCTTTTTAACATTGTTTCCCTTGTGTTCAATACATACTTGATGTCGTGGCTTAGGGGGCGCCCGGGTGGCTCAGTCGGTGAAGCGTCTGCCTTTGGCTCAGGTCACAATCCCGGGGTCTGGGTTCTGTGCTTGGCAGGGAGTCTGCTTCTCCCTCTCCCTCTGCCCCCCTGTCGCCCCCCACTTGTGCTCTCTCTCGCACACTCTGTCTCTCAAATAAATAAATAGAAATCTTTTAAAAAAGTACTGCTTGAAACATGAATACGCCTAACACCCTGCATTTCAGCACAGAGTGTCCTGTCACGTGCATGATCCCTGCTGTAATGGCTTACAAATCTGCATCCTACAAAACCCAGCCTGGAGGGCACCTCTTCCAGGAAGCCACCCTGGCCTTACTAGGCCAAATGAAGTGCTCCTTCCCCGGAAGATTAAAAGCACACCAGGACTGTCTCTGTCACCGTGTCACTATAGCCTTCCTGTGTTTGTCCCCTGCCCCCAGAGCTGAGCTCCCCCTTAAGGGCAGGCAGCTTGACCTGAGCCCTGTGCCCTGGCACAGACGACGTGCCTGGCGGTAGTGGGGAGGTCCTGAGCCTTTGGTCTTCCCATTCTGAGGCCCCGAGCAGCAGTCCCCGAGTGCCAGGCCCCATCATCTCAGCCTTCACAACACTGCAAAGTGGCTTGGTCCTGTCCCCATTCTGCCATTGAAGACATAAGGCTCAGAGAGGGTTAGGTGACTTTCCTGTGGTCACACAGCACACTTTACATGACAGTGTAGGGACTGAACCCCTGAGCCATCTGCTGCTGTGACCCAGGACACTCCTCTGGACCTTCCCCTGATCACCCAGCCCTGGGTGGGGGGGATGCCCTTGTACTACTTAGAAAGTAACCCCGGGAAAAGAGAGGGTTTTGGTAGGGAGCACGGTGCCAGGAGAGCTGGGCTGCCCTGGGAGTCTGGCAGCCAGGGTCTCGTCTTGGTGTGCTTCTACATGGCTTGGCAGCCTAGGGGGCCTGCCTTGCCCTCTCTGGGCCCTGCTGTAGGAAGAGCAGCCCCTCCCTCCCAGGTTGGGGTGAGGGTCTGCTTAGGGTCTATGTGTCTGTCCCTACGTGCGGCCACCCAGCCCACAGCTGGCTTCTGCTGGCCCTCCGAGGCCCCCTCTCCCTGCTGCGCGGCGTGGACCGAGGTCAGGAAATGTCCGATTTGGTTTCCAAGTAACAAGTTAATGGTGGTTCGGTGTCCGGCTTCCCGGCATCAGACAGCCCAGGGCCAGAACGCACATCCGCGCCTGTCAGTAGCGATGCTTTATGTCCACCGTAAACACAGCCTTGCCGGAGGCCGAGAGCAGAGAGTTTGTTCGCCTTTCTTTGATTTTCCGCAGGCGGCGGGCCTCTTGGAGCAGCTGACTTTCTGTAACAAAATCGGGGCAGGCAGGCCAGGCTTCAGGGGCCGGGCCGCGGGGTCTGCGGCGGGAGGGGAGGCGGGTTTCTGCCCTCTCTGGGGGGCAGCGGGCCATTGTGAGGACGAAAATAATTGTTGGGATTTAGCATCTGTCAGCGCGGCTGCCTGCTGGAAAACAGCAGGAGCGAAAAGATGAGCCCGCGAGAGAGAGGGAGAAGGGGGAGCGGGAGAGGGAGAGGTGGGAGGGCCGGTCACTGCCCCCCCCCCCAGCGGAGCAGTGGGTGAGGGCTGGGGAGGCCGGGGCCACCCGTGTCCGAGGAGGGGAACCAGGTGGGTCTTGCCGGGGCGTGGGTCTGGCCCCGACCCAGGACGCTCACCTGCCCTTTCCGATTTGGTTCAGGATCTCCCCCACCCGCCCCGTTCGCACCGTCCTTGGGCCCGCTCGTGGGCAGCGGGACAGGGAAGGGCCGTCTCTGAAGCCCTCAAAGTCCCCGTTGGCTCTGAGACCTGGCCTCCAGACTCCCAGCCTCAAGTGTTTCAAAACCTGGACGGTGTTTTATTTCTTCACTGAGCGCAGGTCCCTGTGCTAACTATCGTCCCACTGAGCCTCCCCTCCCACCCTCGATGCTGGCAGCCCGCCGCCCCTTACTGAGCACCTGCTGTATGCCAGGCCTGCACGTTCATCGTGGCTGATCCTTCCAACCACCTTACCGGCAGGGTGGGGTTATTCCTACTTCGCAGATGGGGAGACTGAGGCTTAGGTCCTCCTGCCCAGAGTGACGCAGCCAGAAACTGGCAGAGCTGAGGGCTGATCTCTGATGCGTCTGGCTGCTTCTCCTCCGGGTGAGCGGACTAGTGAGTCAAGTTCCTGCCGCTGGCGTGCCCCTGTCTGGCCTGAGGAGGTAAGGACCCGCCAGCTCTCGTCCGGTGCTGACCGAGTGCTGTGACATGCACAGCTTCCGTGTGGCACGGACCTTGAGGTTTTCCGTGACATGTAGCCTCTGGTGAGTTAGAACCTCCCCAAGATGAGTCTCTGTTGGCCTGAGGGACTGATTGGCAAAAGAGCCAGGGTGTAATCGGGACGATCTCAGACGAAAGCGACACGGAGCACATGGGATCGCCCTCTGCTGATTCAGAAGGTGTTTTTGGATTTTGCGGGATAGTGGGAGGTGGGGCTGGGGTTGCTTCAAGTGCGCCAGGCCCAGATGGGAGACCTTCGCCCCTATGGGACTGTGTACAGGCCCCGGTTCTGGGTGCCGGGTCATCGCTGGACACCCAGGAGGCTTGTGTCACCGGAGACCAGAGGCCAGGATCCTCATGCACGTGCATCTCCCTCCTGGTCGGTGCGCCGCACTCAGGACACTCCAACACTCGGGGGACTCACGCTCCCCTCCCCTGCCATAGCTGTCGTTTCTTTTTCCTTCCCTCTAATAGCCACGGCCGTCAGGTGCACCGGGCCCAGCAGGTCATGACATAAACTAATCTGTTGTAACAGATGCTTAAGACGTGTCATCTGTCCCCGACCCCGTTTGGGAAACTCACTTTTGGAGATGATGCCTTTGCTAAAAAAGTGACAGTGGGACGTCTGTGCCCATGTTGGCCAGAGGGTCAGAACTGTTGGGAACCAGAGCTTGTCGCCCTGCGCAGATGATGCCACGGCATTCTAGAAGCATCTCAGTTGTAGCTGCTGCCCTGTCCGTCTCCCCACCTGGACGGCGAGGTGCATGGTGCAGCGTGGACGCCATTGACAAGTTGCTGGCACAGAACTGGTCTGAGGAGAGCTGTTGATTTAAAAATCACATCTGATGGGTGTTTTATCTTAGTTGCCGAGTTACACAAATATGTTTGATTTTACTTTCATAATGTTTTTTGAAGTTTATTTATTTAAGTAACCTCTACACACAACGTGGGGCTCAAACTCACAACCCCGAGATCAAGAGCCGCATGGTCTTCCAACTGAGCCAGCCGGGGGCCCCCATAATTTCACTTTAGTGAAGAAGAAACCCACTTCTTCGCTGCTGCCTTTACCCCCTCCCCTGTCCCATAGCGTGGAACACGCGTGAAGGGGATTCTAGTGCAGGTGTCTTGTCATTTCAGGTAATATCACAAACCTGTATTTCTTAGAGCTCATTGGCCTGAGCTAAGTAACGTTTGGGAGAGTGTTTCTGTACGTGAAAGAAAGGTAAACGTAGAAAGCATGGGGGTGTGAGTGGTCTACGGCTGTATGATGAGGACCCCCAGAGGAGGGAAAACTGAGGCCATCATAGGCAGATGACTGATGATTCGCTTCTCTGGTCTCAGGGAGGCTTTGGGTAACATTGTGCAGAGCAGAGGGAAGGGACGGTGCCTGCGTCTTTCAGATTTTTCTGTCGCAAGTTAAGACACCAGAACACAGCTCTACGTCTTGTGTTTCTGGCTGCCTGTCTTTAGCCACAGAGCCCTGAGTGAGTCGGAAGAGGTGAATGGGAAGGGGTGCGTGAAGAGGGATCCCGTATGAATGAATGTTCCTTGTCTTCACTGATTTTGAGGAAGGAAACAGACTGGGAGCATGGTAGTGGATGTGTGTTGGGGTAACTGCTCTGGGTGTCTTCCCAGGGTCCTAGTCTGTGTGGTCCTGTCCCTTCTGTGAGCACAGGGAGGGGGGAGGGACAGTGTCCTGTCACTCTTACCTGGAGGAGCCCCAGGTTCTTCAAGGAGCGCTCACTGTGTGTGGGATTGGAGGGTTTGTAGCCTTCGCCTGACCAGGTAGAAAGCTGCACTCCCGTCAGCCTGAGGTGTCAGAGGAAAGACATTGAGGCTGGTAGGGCAGCAGAAAGTTAGGAGGGAAATGCTGGCAGGGAGAGACCTGAGAGAGCAGGAGCCCCAGGATCTAATAATCCACCGAAATCCCTGGCTGACCATTAAACCTCGTACACACAAGAAAGACCCTGAGGCTGCCAGGAAAAAAAAAAAAAATCCAGCTTCCAGAAGCTAAATTCAGCAGTATTGCTTTGCTGCTCACTACTGGAAAGACAGAGTTTGAAGTTTGAGTCCAGCCGAGTCGACAGTCTGTTAGAACACGTATTCAGTAGAAATAACGGAATCTCCGTAGCACATCGTTCGTCATGCCTGGTGTTCAGTACAAAGTCATCAAACTTGCAACGACACAGAAAAAGTCCTATTGAGAAAAAAAAGAGAAAAAGTCGTAGGAACCAACCCGGAGGGAACTCTGATGTTACAATTAGCAGCTTTTGTAAACACGGGCGGGGACGTAGAGGAAAATGTGCACCAAATGAATGTACAGTTGGGGAACCTCAGCAGAGGGATAGATGCAACGACGAGGGCCAAGTGCAGACCCTAAAACTGAGAAGCTCGGTAACTGAAATGAACGGTCACTGGATGTGCTTTGATAGAAGTTGCAGATGGCAGAGGAGGGAGTCCCTGACTTAAAGGTCGTTAAAGGTCGTGCAGTGGAAGAAATACACCCGAAGGAACAGAGAGAAAAGAAGATGCCAGCAGCGCCTCGGACACGTGGGGCCGTGCCAAGGGGTCCAACATACGTGTAATGGGAACCCCAGAGGGAGAAGAGAGAGACAATGGGCAGAGGGAAAAAACTGACCAACATAGTGGCCCCAGACTATCCAACTTCCTAAACCTCTGTAATAAAACCATAAGATATTGTTGAGAGAAATGGAGGAGGACCTTGTAACTGGTGGTGTATGTACTATGTTCATGGATTGGAAGAGGATACTGTTAAGGTGCCTGGTCTCCCAGCGGGCTGGTTTTGTTTGTTTGTTTGTTTGTTTGTTTTTGGACAAGATTATTGTAAGGTTTCTACTGAAATACAAAGGACCTTCGAATAGCCCTAAACAATCTCATAAAAGAACAAAGCTAGGGACTTAAACCACCTGGTTTTAGGACTTACTGTTAAAAAACGGAAGTAATCAAAACAAATTGCACCTGCCACAGGCATAGGTGAGTAGGTTGACGATATAGATTATAAAATTCCAAGACAGACCCACACTTGCATGGGCAGTGGTTTTGGTCTCTAAGTGATCCAGCAGGAAGAAGGACGTTTTCAACCAGTTGTCCCGAAACCCCTGGATATCCCTAAGGAGAAGTGGACCTCGGTCTCTACCCCACACCATGCACGGAAGTCTGAGATGGATCAGAGACCTGAGCTAAACACTAAAATTATAATCTCTTAGACGGAAAAGCAGGAGACAAATCCCAGCACCCTGGAAAACAAAGATTTCTTAGACAAGATGCAGCGATTTCTTAGATGGGACGCAGGACAGAGTCAGGACACCATAGGAGAAAAATGTGATGTTAGCCTTTTTTAAAATTAAAAACGAATGTTTTTCAAAAGATATCACTAAGAAAATAAGTAGCCAAAACCAGAGACTGGGAAAAATTCACAAAACATACCTGATGCAAAACTTGTGTCCAGAATATATAAAGAGCTCTATTTCTTTTTCAGTAGGAAAAGGGCAACTGATTTTTAGAAATGGAGGGAAGTCTCAAGCAGGCCTTTCACAAAGGACGATGCACAAATGTCCAGAAATACACGGAAAATCCTAGACATCATCAGCCATCGGGGAAATGCAAAGTAAGACTGTAGCGATGGTTCACGACATGCCCCTTCCAGGGGCCAAAATCAGAGAGGCTAATACCACCCAGAGCTGCAGAGAACACAGGACAACCAGATACTCCAAACGAGGAGGCCGCCCACGCATTCGTCGGAAGGAGAAGGGTTGGCAAATGGCGTGTTGTTCCTACAGTGGACGGTACCTGGCAGTAGACGGGAATGAGCTGCCGTGCAGGCGACGGCACAGATGGATCTGAGGCGAGATGTCGGGGCTGCATGGGTGAGTGAGCTCTGGCTCTTACAGGTGGCTCCAGGGAAGAGGGAGTCTTCTCTGGGACCCAGTCGTCTGCTCAGGCCTCGAAGTATCTTCAAGTCCAGCCTGTGCAGGAAGCTTCTCTACCATCCACCCTTCACCGTCCCCTCCCTCATTAACATACCGCCGCTCTTCTTTGGGCTCAGGATGGGGCTGCTGCTTGATTCACCCCAAGATCTGTAGATCCGCTCTTGGATTTCTCAGTGCCCCTCCTGCCCATCATCAGGCGGTCGGTGAATGAAGGTGGTGACCTGTCCAGCTGACCAGGAGGTGGCAGAACAGGAGTATGGCCTCCCAAGAATCCAGAAGGTCTTGGTAAGGTCCCTGGCACCACGTGCCCCAGCTTTCTCACCTGTACCCTGGAGAGCCTTGGGCTCGTTTGGGGAAGCAAAGAAATTGCATCTCGAGCTCAGACTGTGGCTGACCCATGGTGGGACTTCCCTGAGTTCTTTCCTTCTAAGGGGGTGGGACAGAGTCTGGGGGTCAGTTAGGATGTCCCCCTCAAACGTGGGCTGAGGACGGGGGCCCCTGTGCTGGCAGTTGGCTGCCCCTGAACCAGGTGACCTGAGGCCCCTCTCCAGGCCTACTTTCGGTGATTTTTATTCATTTCATTAGCTCTTAGGATATTTAACTGTCAGAGGCCCCCACCTCCTTCCCCCAGCCCATCAGAGCAAAGCCGATGTCTGTCTCCGGACAGTGTGAATGGCCTCCGCTGCCTTCGAGGTGTCTAATTTAGAGCCCGAAACCTTCCCAGTCTCCCCTTGGTTCCACGGTGTCAGAACTCTCGACAGTGGCTTTGTCACGCGCCTCGCTCTGCTGCACGGCAGAAATCGGGGGTGGCTGGCACCTGCCAGAAAGAACCCTTGCCGGTACTTGCTGGACACCAAGGAACGTGGCGGGCAGCGCTCCCAGAGCCATTTCCTTGGGGACGGCATCTGGAGAGGCAGAGGAGGTGATCTGTGTCAACACGAGCAGCCCTTCCCAAGGCCCATCCAGGGGGACGGACCTCTGAGATGGTGGGTTCCTGTGGGTCCCCAGCCGAGTCCCTGTCACCGCTGGGGCACTGCTCTGCACTGTGGGGCCTCAGACAGCTGTCCACATGGAAACGGCCGCGGGGCTCTCCGCCTCCGAGGGTGTGTGAGGCTAGAAAGGATCAGTGTTTTCCAAGTGCCAAGCAGGTGCGTTGGCACAGAAGGGCTCACCGGTGGGCAATCGTTACTGAGTCTGTGAGCTGGTCTAGTGCGGTGTGACCTGTCCCCTGCCAGCTTCTGTCCCGTGGCCAGTGCTGGGCTTCCATACATCTGGAGTGGCACAGAGGGAAGTACCCAGCGCAGCGGCCTCCTCTCCTTCCCTGCTCATCGGCTGCCTGTGGGGGTCTCATCAAGTCGGAGCTGGCTCACCTACCCCCCACCCGAGCCCCCCCAGAGGGAAGCCCAGATGTGTCACCGCAGTCATGCTCAGTCTCACGGGGAGGCACCCAGGGCTTAGGGGAGCCCCCTCTGGCTGGCTGCAGAGGCCTCTCCTGAATACAAACTCTCCCTCCCTATCTCACGTAGATCTTGAATGATCTTTCCCGGCCCCCCACCCTCCCAGCCTGTCAGATGACAAGCCGGGTTTGGGACGGGGCTGGAAACCCATTCATGAGAGCTGCTGGGTATCATTTCTGCTCTCTCTGTCCCTGGCTGCCCTGTGGCCCTGAACTCTGGCCACCCAGTGCCCTGGAGAGGGGAGATGCTCTTCCAAATCTCCGTGCCTTCTGGAAATCAGCTTTGCCCGGTGCTGCTTTGAGCCTGGGCTCTGAGATGTGTCCGTACGGGGATGGCATGTGCCTCCAGGGCGAGCTGGCCCCCACAGCCGTCTGCAGAGCTGCTCAGCCCTGGGCCCGGGACACCGTGGCCCCGCCGCATGTAGTTGGATTGGCTCATTTGCTGATGGATATATTTGTTGAGCACCTGCTGTCTATTGGGAACGTTGTTCAGAAGGGCTAAGAAGTTGGGTTTGTCCAGGGAAGAGACAGACTCATCCACAGAAACTTAGAAAATAACAGGAGATACAGCAAGAAGGATAGACTTTGTATGAGAGCACGGGGAGGGGGCAGTCCTGGATCACAGACTGGGCTGGGGATCCCCGAGGGCCTCCCGGAGGAGGTGTCCTAGGATCCAAGTCGGGCAAGGCTGAGGGGACAGTTTGTTGGAGTAAAATCAGAGCATGGTGGTTGATTAGAGTCTAAAGTGAGTGGTGATCTCCTTACACTTGTTTGCAAAGCTGCATCACGAGCTCCGTGCTCCTCTCCGCTCCCTCTGCTTCCTTACCGCCTAGTAGGGAAGGCATCCGTGTGTGAGCTCTGCTCCTTGACCCGCACACCTCCGCGACAGTGCTGGGGATGCCCGGGGCTGACCGAGAGCACGCGGGGCTCCAGGTCACGGGCGTGGTGGCGTGAGCCCCCAGCATTCACTAACGGGTGGAGAAGTTGGGGCGTGGTCACAGTAGGTCCTTGTAGACGTGGGGCAGGTGGAGCGCGAGGCGATGCTCTCTACGCCACCTGGTGTAAACACAGAGAAGCCCCAGGAGGCAGGTACGCCACCCCGTTTTGTGGACCCGAACATGGAGGTCGAGCGGGAGGGGCTCATGGTGGTCCTGAGCCCTGCTCCTCCCACGAGGCCCCTTGTGCTGCGTTCCCGTGTAGACCTGACTGGGCCCTCCCTTCCATGCGCCTGACGTGCTTCCCTCCCGCACAGTGAGCATGACCTGGGGGAGGACATCTACGACTGCGTCCCGTGCGAGGACGAGGGCGACGACATCTATGAGGACATTATCAAGGTGGAGGTGCAGCAGCCCATGGTAAGCCGCCCCTCGCTCGCAGCGTGGCCCCCGCTCCGAAAGCTCCAAGCTCCCGGGGGGTGAGGGGCTCTCTGGAGCAGAGGGAGCTCCCGAGGCTGCACCCCAGGCCCTCCGGCCCCTGTGGGCTTCCTCGCTGTCCTCGGGCCCAGTCCTCCCTATGGGACGTTCTGAGAAGACCGGAGTGTGACAGTGCTGCCCCGGAATTCTCCGGAGGGTGTGCTGGATTCCAAGTCCTTCCTGCCCGGGGAGTCTGAAAATAGCGCCTGGGGCTCAGACGCACGGAGCGCACATCATTTTACTCCTTTGTGCGGAGAGCAAGGAGACCGCCGTTGGCTCAATTAGCCAGCTGTGCGTCTTTTATGTGGCAAGGATATTTATTTCCGAGCCGATGTTGGCTAAAGTCTTTCGGACACCAGTTCGCTGCCGGGCGGGTTTATTGCCAGCAGCTGCCGTGCGGCGGGCTGGGGTCCTGTCGGCCCGGGAGGGGGAGGTTGGGGCCCTCGGGGGCAGGCCACAGCCCCCTGGGTCCCCACGCTCCTGGGAGATGGCCCAAATGCCACTTGCCAACTGTGGAAGCTTTTGACGCTGTTTGCTTTCACTGAAGAAACGGGGAATTTCTCAGGAAGCAAATTTCAGTGTTTTCCTTCGGTGTGGGAGTAACCAGCTGGTGGTGGAAAAACAAAGCTGGGGCGACAGCTCCCCAACGAGGCCTTTCCCGCTCTGGTGGCATCTGCCCCCACCAGCATCACGCCAGGAGAGGCACAGAGAAACATGGCAGTGGGGCTCCCAGCCCCCAAACTCTGCTCTTTGGAACGGAATGGGTTTCTCGTTTTGCTCCTGAAGGGTTTGAGGGTCCCCACCATTACCAGGGGTCTCTCTCTGTGATCCCAAGTCTGCCCAGGGCCAATGCTGCCCTTCCCTCAGGCAGCCTTGCGGTGGGGCAGCTCTGCCCCTGAACCTGTCCAGGGGACCAGTTATGGGGCTGGAAGGCCAAGCTATCGCCCGGCTGATGGAGATCTCTGCTTTGCCCCCCCGGAGCTGGCCTGAAAGGCAGGCCAGCCCTCTGGATTTGGGGCCACATCCCTCCCAAGCCCTTTGAAGTTGAAGGTTGTGCGGGGGTGGGGGGGAGTGGATGCTGTGGCCCCGGGCACTTGGCAGGGGGCTCCCTTGCCTCTAGGCTGGAGATGCCCCCAAGAGTCCCCATCTGTGCCTGGCTTGCAGAGACCCTAGAGTGGGCCATCCCCAGGGCCTGCTGCTGTCCCTGGTCCTGAAGCGCATAGGGCAGGCTCCGGGCTGTTTACAGGACCTGCAGGGGCTGTGGGGGAGACAGGCTGACATCCCACCTGCCCTGCTCCGCTCAGTGTCCTGACAGCACTCCGTGCTGCTGCTCACAAGCTGTCCTGTCGGTCTCGTAGCATGGGCCTCCGGCCTCCTGCCCGTCCTCCGAGATAAAACAGCTGGTTTTACTTCCTCCCCGGTCATGTCCGGAGCTATCCGAACAGTCTAAGTGGAAGGTAGATGGAGACCTTCCCAAAGGAAGCTAAAGCCAGGGGACGGCAGGTGCCACTCTCGGAGCCCGCACAGGAGGAAGGGCCGAGCGCCGTCCCTCCCCACGCAGCCAGGCTGACACTCGGGCGGGCGGACGGGCACAGGGCTGTGACAGGATCCTGGGGCTGTTGGGTAAATGCAGATGAGTGTCCCTGCCTCCCCAGCACAGCCCGGATAATGAGCTGACACTGTTAATTGGTTCTCTCTGTGATTTATTTCTTCACGCTTTCAGATAAGATACATGCAGGTAAGTGGCAGGTGGAGGGAGGCCCGGGATAAATTCTGCCAGCACCATCCTCCTCCACCTCGCAGAGAGGTCTCCGATCTCTTGGAAAAAGCCTGGGACCCTGTCCACACCGAGATGCTGTCAGGCCCCACATTTTTACACATGGTTTTAAGGGGATCATAGGCCCCCAACATCCCTCTGAAGCCCTGAGAGCAGCAGTGTAGCACCCAGACCACAGGGGGCTTAGGAAGGAGCCCTGGGGGACCTCCTGCCTGATCCTGGCCCCCCTGGGTGATGTGCCCCATCTGGCACTTTCTTTGGAGCCCTCGGCCCCAGCAAACTCCAGCGGGGCCCCTGGGGCGTTTCCTAAAGGAGGAGGATGGCATTGGGGCAGATAGGAGCCCACATGGCGTGTCAGGCCCAGCCATGCTTCCCCAGAGCCTCACTTAGGGATCTGTGTGGCTCACTCAGCCTAAAAGGACGTGAGGAGAGGGTCTGGAAATCCAGAGAGCCTCTGAACAGTCACCCCACCTGCAGCTTCTTCCCCCATCCCTGTGGCCACACAGGCTCCTGGTCAATCCCACCTGTGGCCACATTCCCCCCAGAGATAGGGAGCAGGCCCTGCCACAGAACCATGTCCCCGGTGACCCCTGCCATTGAGCTGGTCCCTCAGGACCCTGGGTAGAGGCTGGGGACCCTGGGAAAGCCCAGCCCGGCACTAACAGGTCGGTGCTCGGTCAGCTGCTGGGTTGGTGGACACAGGTCCTCGGGGAGCTGGTCAGAGCCTCTCCCTGTGCACATAGTAGGCCCTGTAAGCATGCCCCACCTGCTGTCTATGCTGGAGGGGCTGGCTCATGCGGGCCCCACGCCGGTCTAGTAAAATTCAGAATAGTGCAGCAGGAGCCCAGATTCTAGAAGCTTCCGTGCCTTTCTCTGAGCTGTCACCAGTCCTCAGGTTCATGCCACACACGCCCCGTGCCTCAGTTTCCTCATCTGCAGAAGCAGGGGAAGGGCTTAGGCCCCCTTCTATCTGCTACCCAAGCCCTCCATGTCACCCCTGGTGACCCCGTGGCCAGGCCAGGCTCATGTCCTGTGTCCTTCCTTCAGAAAATGGGCATGTCCGAGGAAGACAAGAGGAACTGCTGCTTGCTGGAGATTCAGGAGACTGAGGCCAAGTACTACCGAACCCTGGAGGACATCGAGAAGGTGGGTGCAGGCCCCCGCCCTCTCCGGGCACCACCGGTCCCTTGGGGTGTGGCTGCCACCAGGCACCCCCCACCCCCAGCCCCCCACACAGGCTTCGGGCTCCAGCTGGCCAGAGTCCTCGTGGGCTGTCACCCTCGCCCCCGGGCCCACCTCCCGGCCCTCAGCCCTCACCTCGGCCCAGGACCGTCCTGAGCTTGTCTGGGTGGCTCCTTCCCGACTAAGCTGGGCATCGTTAATGGCCTCTGCTCCTCATGGCGCCGGGCTTAGCTCCTGATGAATACTCTCTCCTGCATGCTGGGTGCTAAGTTAAGCGCTTTGTGTATACCTTCTCCCCTAAGGCATTCTCTGCCCTCAGTTTCCCACTCTGTAAATTGGGGTAACAGTAATATCACCCCAGAGGTGGCTGTGGGTGTCCTGCCGCTGGGGTATAGTCAGGGCCCATGACATCAGCCTGCAGAGCCCCCACGGCAGACCCTGTGCTCCCCTGAATGGCTGGTCAGTCGTCTCTCCCTGCTGGCCTCCTGAGCTCCTTGAGGACCACGGATGGGCCTTCTCCTGGCCCCACCCTGCTCTGGCCTCCCGTGGACACCGGCTCAGAGACATTTCCCTGTCACTTGAGAGTCCTTGTTGCCAATGGCCGGTGCTTACTGGGTGAAAACCCAACATTGTTTTCAAGGTAGAGCCTCCCTGGCTCTTCTTGGCTTGTGGTGTAGGACCAAGTGTGGCCATGACTGTGGAGCCTCCAGCCAGGAGTCCTGGGCTGCCCTTGGCCCCCAGTCCGGCCCAGGCCTCAGAATGACATTTCCTCGGCTCCTGCCTCAGCCAGCCCCATGTGCCTGCCCTTCCCTCCCACTGGCCACTGGCCTTTCTGCAAACATACCAGCACCCTCCTGGCCGCACACCCTGGCGCTGGCTCTCCACCTGCCCCTCCCCGGACAGTCCCCCTCCTTCCGCCAGTCCCCGCTCCCAGGTCAGCTCCTTCCAGGGCCCTGCAGGCCTCACACTTCCTCCACACAGCCTAAGTCCCGTGGCAGGAAACTGGTGGGCTGCTGCGGTCTGTCTCCACCTCTGGGACATGGCCGGCCTCACGGGCAGGGCTGTGGGTCCCCGGCGTGATGCACATTGGTGGTTAAGCAGGGAGTGGGCTCGGCCAGGGCATGCAGGGTGCTGAGCACTCGGGGGCAATCCCATGTTAATCCTCCCCTACCCGTGGAGGTAGGTGTTGCTTCCCCCGCGTCGCAGGTGAGAACACCCAGTCACCGGCCAGTGCCAGCCCATGCTCGGCGCAGGGAAAGCTGCTTGGCCACCTCCAGCGGCCGCCAGTGTCCTGCTCTGTACGCAGCCAAGGAGAGGCGCGAGGGCCCAGCATCCCTGGGGGAGAGGGTGGCAGGTCCTGCCCTGCCGGGCCTCTGGGGCACAACTTGACGGTTTCCCACATGTACGTCTCCTCGGAGGCTGGGCTTGGAGGACTCTGGCAGGACCCTTCCCTGCCACGGCGGGGCTCCTGGGGTTGGGGGCATCTCTGGATGACAGGTTTAGGGCTGTACTTCAGCTCAGGGATCTAAGTGTCGGGTGGGAAGTGAGGCCCTGTCCCCTGTCCCCTTGCGTGATGTGCTCACCTCTCTGGCCTCAGTTTCCTGAAACGTCTCAAACAGCCATAGCAGCACCAACCCCGGTTGCAGTAGGGTTGAAGTCTAGCCTGTCAGACACCACAGCGCTTTGCCCTTGTGGTGGCTGTGGGCGCTTGGCTCCGTCGTCCCCAGCCCCGCACTCTGCCGTGCCGTCGTCACCCCACAGAACGAAGCCCACGTGTCCCCAGAATGCATGCATTCTCCAGCGACGCTGGGCCCTGGTTCGTGCCCCAGGCCTGCATCACCGCCCCACGGAGAGCCCCTGGCCCCTGCCCCTTGGCGAGGTTGTCAGAGCCCCCCCACTGGCAGCTGTGGCCTCGAAGGGGCTGGCACCCTCCAGGCGAGCTGACGGTGGTGGGCTTCCCTGTTCTAGAACTACATGACACCCCTGAGGCTGGTGCTGAGCCCGGCGGACGTGACAGCCATCTTCATCAACCTGGAGGTAAGGGTTCCAGCCCGCGGCTCACCGCAGCAGGCTCAGGCTCCTGACCGGCTCGGGCGTCAAGCGGGTCCCAAGCTGACTGTCCCGCGGGTCCCGGGGAGCTGCGTCCCTGCCAGGGGCACGGTTGGTTGGTGCTGTGGGGTGCTTTTCAGACTGACAGGCAGGAGGGGAGTAGCCCCCCCTTCCCTCTGAGAACTTTGGTCTCAGGAGACAGGAGGACGAGGTTTCTGCGAGCTTCCGTGGCCTGCCGTCTGTGCTGGCCTAGGAGAGCTTTGAGGTTTGTCAGCCGGAGAGCAGTGTGTCCCCTCCAGCTCTGCACACGTCTGCCCAGACACGGGAAGGTGATGTCCTGTGAGGAGGCTCGCCTTGATGTGGTCAGCAGAGCGGGCAGGGGTTGGCGGGAGGCTCTGGAAGCTATACCCGGGTGGGCTTCCTCCGGGAACGCCCGGCGGGTGCAGCAGCTCCTGCCCGCCTCCCGTGGCCCCTCGTGAGCTCGAGGGGTGGGTGCTGGTCCTGGGGGAGGCTGAGCCAGACTCGGGAGGTTCTAGCGCTCTGTGCCCCCTCCTCAGAGTTTGTCCTGCCGCGCGTGGTGGCCAGCACAAATGGCCATGGACAGAGGGGGAGCCGGACCGGGGGCTGTGGGGAGCCCCGGAGTGCTGCCTGCCGGTTGTCCGGCTGCTCTGAGATGTGGACAAACACCTGTCCCCATGGAGAAAGTCCACCCCCAGAGCCGCAGACCAGGGCAGAGCGCCCCATGTGCCTGCACACCGCGGGAGGGTAACAAGGATGCTGAGTGGCCATAGCCGCCCGGGGCCGTCGTGGTCCCGTTCTGGCATCGGGGCCTGCCCTGGGTCGGCCACCCCGTGTCCAGACAGGCCGAGCAGGTCCCGTCATGCGCCCGGCGCTGCAGCACCTTCTAGTGTTTGCGAGGGGAAGCGTGCCCGGCGCCGGGGCCTCACGCTCGTGTCCGTATTTGCGCCCGGAGAGAGTGATTCACGAGCCCGTGGCCCTGCCGGCCCAGCGCACCTGTTCACGCGCTGACTGTCCTTCCCAGGACCTGATCAAGGTGCATAACAGCTTCCTGCGGGCCATCGACGTGTCCATGATGGCAGGGGGCAGCACTCTGGCCAAGGTCTTCCTCGATTTCAAGGAAAGGTGAGTGGCAGGCCCGCCTTGCCGGTCCCGCCCTGTCTGCGGGGCCTCAGGTTTTGCTATGGGGATGGGGCGGAGCTGGCCGGTTGGGGTTTCCTCAGGTGCGAGTCTCACAGCGAGGTCCTCAAGGCCTGTGGCTGTGCCCCATGAACCCCTGTCCTCACTTACAAACTGAGAGAGCTGCGCACCCTTCCCACAGTCACAGCCTGGAGGGGTGACCCCCAAAGGGTCTGGATGGGCAGAGGCTTCACAAGGGCTGCACCAGCTCCCTCTGCCTCTGTGCCTCGGGGTCTTGGTAGCCGAAGGACGTTCTCACCAGCACGGTGCACCTGCTGCATGCCAGCCCCATGGGCATCCGGCACCTGGGAGACTCTGCTCCTCTGCTCTAGGCCTGGGTGGGGCGGTGGCACGTGGCAGCCACTTAATGACAGAAGCCAAACCTGCCCCTGCAGGGTTGAGTACGGGGCTTCCAGGGCTCTGGGTGCCCGGGGTTGAGGCCACATCCCTGCTTCCTTGCCTGCGTGTGTCATAGGACCTTGACTTGCTAATCCTTCCGTTAGGGGCAAGGATGTTCTCTGTGCCACGTGGTACCTTGAGGGTCATGCCTGTGCTACTGACATGGCTTGTCTGTGTCAACTGAAGGGCTTTGGTGGCCAGGCAGGTGGTGGGCCTGGGCCAGGTAGATGGGCTGGGGGGTGCACAGTGGCAGCTGGGGGCAGGGTTGCTCGGCCGCCCTGGCATAAGCCAGCCCCAGCCCCCAGCGTGTTGAGACGGTGCTTCCAGTGCCAAGGAGGGTGGTCCTGGGTCCTCCGATCGTGCCCCGGTTTCCTCCAAGTCTCCGTGGCATCGGGGCAAATGTCCACGAAGCCCGAGGGGGCATACACCCTACGCATCAGGCAGCCTCTCTCCTCCCCACGGCGTCCAGCTGGTTAGGCCAGGTCTAGACACACAGATGGCACTGGCCTGCCTATGGCCAGAAATCCGTGGGCAGGAATCGTGCCCCCGGATGCGGCTTCTCCGACCGTCCAGATCAAGTATTGTCGACGGAGGAGGGTGACAACTCATTTAGAAACAGACACAGGATCCTTTCTAAAGAAGCATACATTGCCGTCAGCAGGCTTCCGTGAATCTGTTTCGTTGTTTGCTTTAAGCTCCTCAACCCCGGTGGATGGAGGGGTACAGAGCCACCTTCTGTGCTTCGAAATGTCCTGCCGGAGTCCGGCAGGGGAGGACTGGGATTCTGGAAGCTTCTAAGTAGGTGTGAGGGGCAGCTGTCAGGACGCCTCTGCCGTCTCCATAAAGGCCTTGGCCCCCGCATCTCCTCACGGAGCCTGGGCAATCTCGTCTTCAAAGCCGGGGACAAAGTCCGACGACTTGAGGGCCTGGCCGGATGCCCGGTGCTGCGGGAGCGCCGGATGACGCAGTCCAGCCACTGAAGTTGCGAGAGGCCTATCAGACGAGGCCCTGCCTTCTGTCCTTCGGGCTCTGGAGAAAGTGCCGGAAGGTTCTGTCTTGACGGCTCTTCTGCCCAGCGGCTCATCAGAGCCAGCTGGGAGCTCGTTAAGAATGCCAGGCTGGGGTCCACTCTGCAGGGTCTGAGGGGAGGCCCCGCAGCAGCTGGTTGGGAGCCTGGGTCCATCTCGTCCTCATTTGCGGGGAAACTGTCAGGGGACCGCCGGCTAGCTCACGTGCCCTCCTGGCCAGGCAGCCCATCCCAGGGCTGGATTCCAGGGGCCTCCGCCTACGAGCACCTGACAGTGCTTCCCCTGCATGCCCTGTGACCCAGGCAAGGATCCCCTGAGCCTGCTTTCTAGGTGCCACAGGTTGGGCCCCTGGGAGGCATGAGGGAGCAGGCAGCGCTCAAGTGAGCGTAGGGGCAGATGCGAGACCACTGGCGGCCCCGGGCGGGGGGCAGGCCGGTCCCTTACCTGCTCCCAGACCCCAGCAACATTTTCCTCTCGCCTGGCCGCAAGCCCATGGGCAGCTGGAGCCAACTCAGGCTAGAGCTGTCAGACGTCCCCTCGCCCCGGTGGCAGACACATCGGACACTTCTCCTTCCAGGGGGAGGGAGGCTGCAAACCAAGCAGGGCTGCCTCTGAGGCCCATGAACCCACCCCCAGGGCAGCGATGGCACGTGGCCAGGGGACAGACGGATGACCTGCCCTTCCCTGAGAACCTCCACGTCCCGGGCCTGCCCTTAACAAGGCCACCGGCTTCCGCACACAGCTTTGGGCCTCACCTGGCTCTTGGGCCTTGCTCCCACGGGGATGCCCGTCATTTCTACCCAGCAAGGCCTTGGGGACTGGGCCCTTGAGTTGGGGTCTCTCTAGGGAGGAGCCTGGCTGCGTCCCGTCAGAGTTCATGTGCCCAGTCCCTTAGTCTGTCCCTACATCCATCTTTCTGCCACTTTGCCTCCTCATTTCTGAGTCAGCACCTACGGTCCTGGTTTGTTTGCATACTGATTCCACAGCATTTATAGAGTGCCTGCTGTGTACAGAGCAGAATAGCCCCAGCTGTTCTGGACAGGGAGGGACGGGAGGGGATGAAAAGCAAGTTCACAGACAAAGGAAACAAGAGGACAGGAAGAGGGAGAGGAGTGGGGTGCTGAGGACCAGGGTGAGAGGCAGCGAGCTGTGAGGTGGGGGGAGCAGAAGCTGCTGAGAAGGCCCCTGGGTGAGGCTGGAGCCGGACTGTTCGGGAACTGGCAGAGGCCAGAGGAGCAGGCGTGAAGCGGGCCAAGAGGAGATTGTCTAAGGTGTGACTTGCTTCTGCAGGAGGCTTGCTTCTGCCTAAGGCCAAGATAGGGGTTTAGATGTTTGTTTATGAGGGCAGGAGGAAACCACAGAAGAATCTCGTGGCAAGATCCTGGCAGCTCATCACGGATGAAGGGTGGAGTAGCATCCAAGTGTGGTATGACCAGCGCCAAGTGGCAGAAGACAATCACTTCCCTGTTTTTGGAGCTAATACTTCCATTAATGCAGCCTCAGTCCTCAGACAAGGTGGATGCTCCTCTTAGCCTTGGCCTGAGGGGACAAGTCCCACACAGTGGGAAGTGGGACTTGGGAAAGGCTTGCCTTTCGCAGATGTGGATGTAACAAGAGCCACATGGTTCTTATCTGTGGCTGGGGTTGGCCAAGCTGGGTCAGTGGGTCAGGCCAAAGACTACCAAGGGAACCGGCCACAGGGACTTTGTGGTCCAGCGAGAAGGCGGAGGTGTAGCTCTTAGGAGGAACTCTCTGGAGCTTTGCACAAGTGCTTCTAGGAAGAGCGGCCATCAGAGTAAGATGGAAGGCAAGTCCCCGCCCCCGACCCCAGGGCCCAGGAGCGTTAACGGCTTTGCCACAGCTGAGCACTGTGTTCTGTGCTTTCTGGCCGCTCAGGGTGTCGGGCTGGGTGGTGCTGCCCTCTGGTCGTGACTCCCGCCTGCGGGCCAGGGTCTCAGGGAAGCGGGGTGGTCCCCGTCAAGGTTTGCAGGGAGAGAGCCCACCGTGTCCAAGCTCGTCGAGCCCCCATGAGGTGCTGTGCGGCTGCCTCATCTGGCAGGGCTGCCTGGGACCCTCTGACCTGGACAGGCCTTTGGTCTCCCGCCTTCCAAGCGTCTGGCCGTTGTTCCGGCTCAGTCCTGCGTCTTCGGTGCGTACCCGGGAGCGCCACCAGTGTCCGGGACCTGCTCTGGCCGGGTCCCCAGGCACCGGGAGAGTTGGGAGTTCTGTGACAACGGTCAGGAGACGGGGAGGTCGCCCCCCCATAGATGCATGTATGCCCCCCTGTAGGGGGTCCCAGTTGTGTGTGCAGGAAGTTACACACATAGTCCTACAGACACACACCAGGCTTGGGTGCCCGCTCGTGAGTCAGGGACCCGGAGGCTGACGCCGCGCATTCAGAGGACGGAGCGAGTCGCTGGTGTGCCGAGCTGGCGGGGAAGGAAGACACAAATGAGGGGGGAACCCTGGACACGCCGTTGGGGTGTCTTCAACAGGGCAGAGCGCATCTGCACCCCAGCGGTCTCCACACGCGGGCGGCGAGCCAGGCCCCAGGACACCACCTCACCGCCTTGCCCGGGCCCGGGTGGCCGAGGCAGCTGGCTGTCTCCAGGGGCCCTCCGAGACCTCGAACCATGACTAAGTCCCCTGCGTGTGTGTTGCTCTTCTTCCAAAAGCTGGATAATTTTTCTCAACAGCACAAGATGTTCGTGGCTAGAAGGGAGGCCTGTCAACTCTCACTTCCTTAGCTCACTTCCTTCCGTAGGCCGAGAAGGGCCCGTGTGTGGCCCACGCTGCCTGGCCAGCGGCAGGGCCCAGAGCTGAGAGTGGGCGGCGCTGAGAGGCCTGATGGTCCCCACAGAAACATACTCTGTCGGTTCTGTGGCCAAAATCAAGGTGTGGGTGGGGTGGTGCCTTCCTGCCTCTACCAGCTGCTGGTGGCCCCCAGGTCCCCTGGCTTGTGGCCCGCCCCCTCCAGTCTCTCCTCGGCCCTCATGCAGCTCCTCTCCCATCTCAGACCACCCACGGGGTCGGCGGGGGTGAACGAGGGCTCAGCACTGGGGTGGCCTGGGTCTCCAGCATGGGGGCCCGGAAGACTGGTCTGGGGCCCCATGGATGTACTTCGGGGTCTGGCCTTGCTGCTCCCTTGCTGGGTGACCAGGAGTCATGTCACTTCTCAGAGTCTCGGGGGCCCTGTTCTGGGAGTGGTGTTTTGTGAAGACAAGCTGAGCTCAGGTGCGAGTGTGTCCCGTGGCCCCGCCTCTTTCCATCCTTCAAGCTTTGCTCCCTTCCCTGCAGCGGCAGCCCCTGCCTGCTGGGAGCCACAGTCACTGCATTGCCCGTGTTCGGGCAGCCGGGATGGGGTTGTGGCCGCTCACAGCCACGTGTCGGGCCTCTGAGCAGGCCAGGCCTCCAGGCTGGATGGACCTGTCCCTGCAGCTCAGAGCCAGTGAAGGGGGGTGGGTGGCCCGCTGCTGCTTCTCACTTGACTTTGGGCAGGGCTGTGCCCAGAGGCTCTCCACCTGTTTCCTTGTTTTTCTGTCTCACCTCACGAAACCCAGGGACAGGGTTGGGAGGGGAAAGGAGGCAGGGCTAGAAATGATGGGGCAGGGTGTTGAGGCATGAGTAGAAGTTTGCTGGCCAGAGAAGGTTGCAAGTGCCGTGTGGGGCTCGGGGGCTGGGAGCTGTGCTGTGATGAAAACAGGGTTGGGACCCACTCTCCATACACCCTCTCTGCCAAAAACCTTGAGCCGAGATGAGCCAGGGTGTGCTGAAGTGAAGGGGGAGCCCCTAAGGCTGACTTGGCGCGCTGCAGAGCTGCGGGCCCCGGGTGCTTAGGAGAAATGCTCTCGCTGGCCACATAGTTCCCCCGGGTGCTTAGGAGAAATGCTCTCGCTGGCCACATAGTTCCTCCATGGGAGCGGCTGGGCCGTCGCCGGGTCTGCTCATTCAAAACAACTTGACAGGAGCCTTGGAGTCTCTAGTCCCCCAGATGTTTCTAGAGATGATGAGATTTACCAGCTTTTATACTGAAATTTTCAGTTTAATAACAGACTCATTTAAGCGGAAACCAGGGCTCAGGTTCTCATGCAAAGCAGTGTGCGGCCGGAGCATGGCGGGGCGCGGCTGTGGTGCCTTCTACTCGTCGGTGGCGGGGACGGTGGGCTTCTGTGTGAGGCCCGGGACCGGGTCCGCCTCTCGCAGGAGTCCTAGCATCTCAGCCTCTCGATGCCGGAAGCTTCCCTGCAAGCTGGCAGCGAAGAAAAGTCTCTGGGCGGCTGGAGAGTGCGGCAGCGGCCTGGCAGGGGGGCGGGCTGGGGAGCCTCGGAGCGGGCCCAGGCCCAGGGCAGGAGCCGTGAGATGCTCCAGCCGGGCCTCTCTGAAGTCGCAGGCTCGCTGGGTTGAAAACATGCTCCCCACGTGCCGCTTTGTTCCTCCAGTGTTGGGAGGACTGTGGGTGTCGTCTGTCCCCAATGCCCTCGGGCCCTACAGCGGGAGCCTGGGAGCCCCCAGCCCGGGATGCTGCTTCTCAAGAGCCCGCCTCCCCGGAAGCCCAGCCAGCTGCGGGCCCAGCCGCCCGCCCCCAGCACCCGAGCACCTCGCCAGGTGCCCCGCGGGAAAGCCGTGTCCACGGGGCACGGAGAAGCGGCCCTGAGCCCATCTGGGCTGCTCCCAGGGACTGCCCCCAGCCCCCAGAGCTGGGCGGGAGGGGCCTTCAGGCGTTTGCTCTCCCGCAGCACCCTCTGGCGGGTGTCACTGGAGGCCTTGGACGGGGCCCAGCCTCCCGATGAAGCTGCGTTGTTGGCCAGGCCCTCACCTGTTCTCAGCGGGTGACCCTTAGCAAGTTCTCTGGGGCCTCAGTTTCCCTGCCTGGAGAATGGGGCTGATCGCCCCTCCCTTTGTAAGTGGGTGAAGGGCTCATGGTGGTGTGCAGGAAGCACTGGGCAGCAGCGGCTCCCAGAGGCACTGGCTGTGACCGTCATGCTTGTCACCTATGTGGTCCTCGCGGGGCCAACTCTATAGTCGCACGATGAGATTTTCAAAGATGAAGTGTCAGGCTCGTGACCCAAGGCCCAGAGAGCGCTGGGCTCTTGGTGGCAGGAGCTCAGTCTGCGAAGTCTGCAGTGGGGGTCGGCCGTGGTGTTAGAGGGTGTCAGGGCAGGAGAGAGTGACCTGAGGCTGCTCCCAGGACCCCCAGGCCCGCGCGGCCACGTCCCTCCCCTGGGCGTGCAGCAGGGCATTTGGGGCTGACGTCACCCTGCCCCCAGAGAGGGGCTGCCCGGGACCCAGGCAGAGTGTGTCGGCGTCATGTGAAAGCAGCAAGGGCTGACCCCGCGGTCCCCACGCCCCGAAATGTCGGCACGGGGGCTACCACCCCACGCAAGCGCGGAGCCAGGAAGGGCCACGGCGCTCAGAGCCTGCAGACGGGAGTCCAGGCATTCCTGGGGTCCCCCAGCCCTGGGGCGGCAGGGGCTTCTCTCCTGGCCTTTCCGGGGGCAGGATTGAGGTGGCAGTGAGAACCCCATTCCAGACCCGGTCCTCTCCTGAAATAGAACCACAGAGTGGGGACCTCCTTGGGTTTGGGGGCCAGGGAGAGCGGGGGAGCCCCTCGTTCCCAGCATCTTGGCAGCTCTCCTGGCCTGGCAGTATTTTGGGAGGGAGAAGGCAGCCACACGGAAAGAGCAGAGCCACAGAGCAGGTTAACGAGTGAGGGAGACCCGTTTGCTGTGCGCTTGCCGTGCCATCCGTGGGGAGCTAAGGCGGGGCCCGGGGCCGCGGTGTCTCACGAAGCTGTGGGCGTGCGCTCCCTGTCCAGGCTCCTGATCTACGGGGAGTACTGCAGCCACATGGAGCACGCCCAGAACACGCTGAACCAGCTCCTCGCCGGCCGGGAGGACTTCAGACAGAAGGTCGAGGTAATGGGGGCTCCCGGCTGGTCCCCCGCTCACCTGCTCACTGGCCCCTTGCTTGCCCTTACTGGGGGAAGGTGGATGTGAGGGTAGTGATGGGATGGTTTCTCTAGATGTTTTTCTTGATGATTTTTTTCCCTTTGCATTTGTGGGGGGGAGGCAGGTGGACGTCACCTGGGTGACCCGAGGTCCCTGGGTGCAGCAGAGCCAGGCCCCTGGGGCCACATCCGGCTCAGCAAGGGGCTGTGACTGACCCCTGACCCCAGGGGGACCCCAGGTGATGGACGTTTGCTGGGAGCCAAGGAGCTTCCCTCCCGTCACCATCCCCACCCCAGGCTCAGGGCCAGTCTCTGGCACTTGTCCAGTTGCCCATGTGAGCCCCTCTCCAGGACCCCTTCGCCATCCCCCTTGTGGGGGGCAACTGAGCTGCTCCCTGAGGCTGGGATTCCCTTGTTGGATTTGGCCAGTCAAACCCTTTCTAGAGTGAATCCTGGTGCAGGGGCCCTGTGTTCTCGCAGTGCTGGGGGGCATGTCCCCTGGAGATACATGTTGCCCCTGTGTGTCCGGGAAATCAGTGGGGAGCCCCCAGTTCCGGAGGATGGCCCTGCCTTGGTGTGAGTGGGCTTCCCTGGTCAGCGCCAGGCCAGGGGTGGCTCCGAATCCCAGAGCCCTCAGGTGCCCACTGCAGACTCCTGGGGCTACGAAGCGGCCGTGGGACCCTGCCCGCCTGCTGGGAAGCCCACCCCTCTGCACACACCTGGTTTGGGAAGGGTCTGTGGGAGACCCCGCCTGTTTGGGGAGCTAGGCCAGGGAAGGGCCGCACACCTGGGCCCCAGTTCAGGGCTTAGGTCTGCCGCCCCCCACCTGGGCTGCGGGATGGGAGCGTTGGGGTCCAGCGGCCCCGGTGAAGGTCCCCATCCCCCTGCTGCTCCCGTTGCCCAGGAATGCACGCTGAAGGTCCAGGACGGGAAGTTTAAGCTTCAAGACCTGCTCGTGGTGCCCATGCAGAGGGTCCTGAAGTACCACCTCCTTCTGAAGGTGAGCCCACGTGGCCCGGGGCCGCCACCGGGTCGGGGCGGGGGGGTGGAGGCCCAGCTGCCTCCAGGGCGCGGACGGGGCCACGTGGGCCGGCGCGAGAGGCAAGCGAGCGAATCTGCTCCCGCAGCCTGTGTGACGCGCGTCAGGAATGTTTGTCACAGGAAACGGACAAGGGGAAACTGGGATTGAAATCTGTAAGAGAGCCGAACGTTGAGACAGAAATGTGTCCCCAGAGCAGGAGTAAGAGTGGCCTGGAGTGGGTCACTGAACCCAGTCTCTGAGCTTCCTGGCAGCCACGGTAGAAATGGAAGTGGGAAGTCCTTCTGGACAGACAGACCTGGGGAGAGACCGTGGTGTGTGTGTGGCATGCGGCTCCTCGGTGGGTCCAGCCGTTACCGCTTAGCCCGGAGCTTTGCCTCGCGTTGCTTTCAAGTGCTCCCTGTTACCCTGGGGTTCGGGGACAGCCCGTCTCGAAGCAGTGTGTCCCCAGTTGAGGGCTTGCTGTCTGTGCTGGGTTGGGCGGCTGAGCCAGAGCCCGGGCCGGTGGGCAGGGACTTTGTCCTGAGGGTCTGGCTCTGTGCCCACACCCTGTGCCTGGTGGGGGCAAGGACGGAGGCTGGCGTCCCCGCATGGTGACCCGGGACTCCTCTCTCACACGTGCAGGAACTTCTGAGCCATTCCACTGATCGGCCCGAGAGGCAGCAGCTCAAAGAAGCGTTGGAAGCCATGCAGGTGGGTGGGTAAACTGAGGCAGGGGAGGGGCCTGGCCAGCGTGGGACTTCACATACCAAGTCTGCGTGCTTTGACCGGATTTGGGCTCAGTGACAAGTGCTGTTCTATGACCGTAGAGGCAGCTTTTCCTGGGAAGACAACAGGCGGAGCAGGGCGGGGTGGTGGGTGGGAGCCAGCCTGGGATAGAAAGGGTGGGTGGAGGGGGCTTCAGGCACTCGCCCCAGATCCCTAACCTCCCCTGCCCATGGCGACTTCCCTGGGCCTCCCTTCTTCCTGCTTTCCCGACTGTCCAAGGGCTCTTGCCAGGTCCCAGGCGCTGGACTCAGTCTGGGCCATCTGGCCCCGTGCTGCCCACTGCCCAGGCCTCCGGCTTTTGCTTCTGAAATGCCCTCCCCACCCAGCCATGCCGCCTCCTCTCCCCTCCTCCCTATGTCCATTGGAAGCCCACTGTGCAGGTAAGTCCCCAGAAGGAGAGCTCAGCTCATGCCCTCCCCTTGCTCTAAAGCCTTCTGTGGCTCTCCACTGTCCCCTGAGTCAGGCTCAGGCCCCCCTCCTGGCACACAGACCCCCACGTGCCTGGCTTTGCAGCTGTGTTTGCCACTGATGCCCTAAATTCCAGGCAAGCTTGGCCACTCCCATGCCCCTGTATGTGCTGCATCCTTTCCTATCCCTGTTGGTTCAGGCTGGACGTCCTCCTTGTCACCTGGCTGTGTCCTGCACATCCTCGGTCTTTGCAAGGTGACATTTTCCAGGAGGATTGCCCCCCCCCACCCCTTGGGAATGGCTGTGCTGGGAGTGCCATCACCCCTTTGTGCACATTGCTCCCTGATCATGGTCACCTGTGTCCCCAGCCGAGCACAGTGCCTAGCATGGGGAAGATCCCATCAGCACTGCAACTGGGCAGGGGGACGACAGTGTCCCCAGCACTTCCCAGGGTGAATGCTGATCTCAGAGGGACGACAGTGTCCCCAGCACTTCCCAGGATGAATGCTGGTGTCCCCAGCACTTCCCAGGGTGAATGCTGGTCTCGGAGGGACGACAGTGTCCCCAGCACTTCCCAGGGTGAATGCTGGTCTCTGTACTCTCTTGGGTGAGCTCCTTCCAGAGGGCAGGGGTCTGTCTCCATCTGTGGCTTCGACCCCATCACCTGGCCCTTGGGTAGTCTGTGCGGGGGAGCGTTGCTGATGAGTTAGGCCCATCCTGGAACGTTTCTGCCTCAGATTCGCCCCCCCCC
>NW_024424119.1:57209949-57219616 GCF_017311325.1 Ursus maritimus | reverse complement strand
GCCCGCCCCCCCCCCCTCCGTGGGCTCCTTATAGGAATGGGCAGGAGGTGCTGGAGGGGAGGCTGGAACCGGTTCCCCACCACGGCCTGGCTCAGAGATTCCACCCAAGGCAGCTTGTCCTGCTGGGCGGGTCAGTGCCTCCAGCTGGTTTCTCAGGAACAGGGCTTGGGATCCCCTAGCACCCCTCCCCCCGCCCCCGCCCTCGCGTGCTGGCTGCCTGGATTGCGGCGGGCACTGCCCCCTGGTGGCCGACAGGAGGGCAGCAGCGTGTGGACAGCCAGAGCTAGACCAGTTCTGCGCGGCTCTGTGGGAGTGGGGGGCCTACCAGGTGCCCATTTCCCCAGAGCTGAGAAGCGGGCTGGTCAGGTCTAGCTGGATGTTTTCTTCTAGTCTGAGCTGGAAGGGGGTCAAGTGACAGGGCAGAGAGAAGCCGTTCCAGGAGGCAGGGGCGTGGGATTCTCGCCCAATGACACATGCCGTTTAGGGTTGGTTTAACCTTCCCAGCCTTACTTTACTCGTGAGTCAGGTGGGGTTTCAGAGGCCCGCCCGCTGTGGGGCTGGTGGCAGGTGCTCTGAAAGTGTGGATGGGGTTGGGAGTCGGCCGGCTGACCCCTCCCTGCCCCCGTTGTTTTCAGGACTTAGCAATGTACATAAACGAAGTTAAACGGGACAAGGAGACCCTGAAGAAAATCAGCGAATTTCAGAGTTCTATAGAAAACTTGGTAAGTGTGGCTGACTCTCTACAGAGTGGAGATTAATTAGGACCGCATAAACAAGTTTCAGAAATCACTTTCACGATCTCAATATTAAATGAGCAGGCGGGTGGGGGAAGCAGGTGCAGCCGTACACAGAGGTGGCCCACTCGCCGAGAGGCAGGGTCTGGGGGAGGAGTGGTACTGACCCCCCTCCCTCCCTCCCTGGCCTGGACCGAGGACAGAAGGGCTGTGGCTCCTGGGGGACCTGAGGCTCCTTGGGCTCCTTGCCCACCCGAGCTCCGCTGTCCGCAGGAGGAGCAGTGGAGAGGGTTTGGCCGCTCTATCTGGGAGCGGCGCTTGGTTCCTCCCCTCCCGTCCCCTCCACTCCCCTCCCCTCCCTTCATTACTCAGGGCTGACACCTCACAGGACCCTCTCCCCAGCCTGGTTCATCAGAGGCTCGGCCTCCGGGCGTTGGGTGAGCCCGTGTCCTGCGGGAAGAGGAGATGGGCCGTCCCAGAAAGCAGACGCTTCCTTGCCAACCTGTAGCAACTTCTCAGAGATCCGCCGAATGTTTCAGCCAGGCTTTCTGTACCCTGACACCGCTGACATTTGGAGCCGGGCCATTCTCTGTTGTGGGGTCTGTGCTGCGCATTGTAGGGTATCGAGCACCCCTTGTCTGTGCACCCACCTTCGGGGCTCCCAGACATCCCCGGACGTCCCCTGAGTACAGAGTTACCCTGACTGAGAACCACTGGTCTAACGCCAGACACTTTTCATTGTCTGGTCCCTGAATTGGGCAGAGTCCGGGTGACCCTGTCAGGGGCTCATCAACACAGAAGCCTTTGCAAAAGAAGGCCTGAATGCCCAGGCCGACCCCTGGCGCCCATGGGCCCTCTCCTCACCCACCAGGGTCCAAAGAGCCCAGAGGGGAACTAGTGTACAAATGTAGTTTGTATAGAGAACCTTCCTGATGCATCGTCAAGGAAAGAAAAAAGAAGTTGCAAAACTGCATTATGACACGACCCCATGTTTCTGTCTTTTTAGGAAGAGCTAGAAATGCCTGAGTGCAGAGGAGGTGAGGGACAGAGGGGCCCCAGCCCACCTGCAGTGGCGTTAGCGCCCGGCGGGGTCTTCCCTGGTGTTTTCTAAGGGCTGGCTATATGATGCAAGTTTTGGGGTTCTTAAAGTTTTTAGTTATGAATAATCGTGTTCCTTACGTAACAAAAAGGAAACAGTGGTGGCGAACAGGTGTGGACCGGTCCCGGGGGCTGGACGCATGCTCAGTGCGCGCGTTTCTGCCGAGTCCACCACCCGCGGGTGCAGGAGACGTGGGGCCCAGAGGCGGGCATCTGGGCGGGGTGCCCACCCCACCACGCGTGACTCCAGCACCGTGCTTCTCTCTGCCTTGGCCCGGCAGCTCCTGCGAAGTTCAGAAAACTCAGAAAGCCGCTGAGAACCGTCCATCATGGCACCACGGCCCGGCCCCGTTAACGTGCTGGAACATTCCCTCCTTCCCTTTCCCGTCCGGGTAGACGGTCTCTTTGCAAGGCACGCAGGGAGCGCATCCAGACGCGCCTTCTCTGAATCAGAGCAGGGGGAGAGCCGAGCCCGACTGAAATCCCAGCAGACCAGAGCGGGATTGGACTCGAAGCCCGTTCCGTGGAGGACGCCCCGCTGGCAGGCCCCTTGCCCCGCCCGCCCGCCATCTGATAGGCCGTTTGTTCTCCTCCGCTGGGTTTCCCAGGGTTGGGCGGCTGGCCCTTCCTACTGGGGCCCGGCTCTGGGCTCCACACAACGGTGGCCTGTTGCCATGACCCACACCATCAATCGCTCCTTGTTCCCGCAGCGCTGAAGGGAGTGCTCGGCGGGCCTGGGGCAGAGCCCGCCCCCCCTCCCCGCCGTCCTCTCCTACCCCGACCTGCGCCCCAGCCCAGCCAGCAACCGCAGGCTTGCTTCGCCCGGGTCTGCCTTCCGTGTCTGCGGGAACCATACACGCTTGGGTGCCGGCCCGCCACCCTTCCTCTCCGTGTAGGTGCGAAGTTGGGGGGCCCCGCTCTGGTGCTGGGGCTGACCGCCTTGCCCTTTCTTTCCAGCAAGTGAAACTGGAGGAATATGGGAGGCCGAAGATCGATGGGGAGCTGAAGGTCCGGTCCATAGTCAACCACACCAAGCAAGATAGGTGAGTGGGCGGGCAGCCCCGGGCTGGGTGGCAGCCCCTTGTAGTCGGGCACCCGCTCCCCAGCGGCCTGGAGACGGCTTGTCCCGTGGGAAGAGCTGCCCGCACACTCGGTCCTGTGCTCCTCTGCTTCACTTGCCGCCTTCCTGCTCGGTGACAGCGTCCATGCCACGTCAGCCAGTGGCCGCCCTGCCCGTGGCCGGCACTGGGCGGGGCTAGAGGGCAGTCAGAGGCCCTGGCCTGCGAGCTCCCAGGCTCCCTGGGGCCGGCAGCAGCAGAGCGGCCACATGAGCTCTTGGCCGCATGCCTGCGAGGGAGTGCCCGGGCAGGTGACGGGGAGGACTCCAGATGCATGGCCCCTGCTTGTTCAGAGCCCTCCACGTGCACCTGCTGTGTGCAGGCCTGGGGCTGCGGCTGCGGTCATGGTAGATAGGGGTCCTGTCCCTCTGGGGCTCTCATCTAGTGGGGGATGGAGCATGGAGGCTTGGGGAACCCATATGAGCCTTGAGCCCTGGGGGCGGGTAGTCAAGGAGGGCTTCCTGGAGAAGTTGTATGGAGCAGCTCAGACCTGCTGGGGGGCGGGTCAGAGTTTGGCAGCTGAGCCAGGCAGTAGGGTGAGGCTCAGGCTCGGAGAGGGAACAGCTCTGCTGCTGCTGCCCACCCCAGGCACACGCTGGCTGTCCCGGGACCTCAGAGCACGGGGCACCGGGTGTGCTGACGGCCGCCTGGCCACACTGCTGGGCCAGGTACTTGTTTCTGTTCGACAAGGTGGTCATTGTCTGTAAGAGAAGAGGCTACAGCTACGAGCTGAAGGAGGTCATCGAGCTACTCTTCCACAAGATGACCGACGACCCCATGAACAACAAGGACGTCAAGAAGGTAGGCCCCGGGCTGCCTGCTGGTGACGGCAGGGCCCTCTGGGGCTGAGGGAGGAGTCGCGGGGTGGCCTTGAGAACAGGGAGAGCCGCTCTGGAAGTCAGCACTGACCCCCGACTGGGTGGCTGCACCGTGCGAATAGGCCTTCCCTTCTGTCACCCTCTTGTCCCTCTGCCTTCTGTTGACAGCACGCCCAGCACTTCCTGGCCCTCTGTCTTTGAATCTTCACTGGGGGTGGGCATCATCGGGATCAGGCTCCCGGGTGAAGGGACCGCAGAGCGGCTCTGCAGAGAGCCAGACTTTAGACTGTGGCCATCTGATCTCAGCCCACATTGCCCCCTGCAATAAGCAGGCCTTCCTTTGGATGGTGGGCTCTGGGCAGGCCTAACTGTGGGTCGTTAGACACCGGTGTCCAGCCCGGTGGGCCGAGGCTGTTGGGGGGCGGGGCCGTGGCTGCTGGGGGCGGGGCCACGACTCCGGAGGGTGGAACCATGGATGCTGGGGTGTGGCTGCCACCCTCTCTGGTTCGGTCCTGCTTCAGCAGAGGCTTCTGCACCCCAGGGCTTGAGCACCACCTACTGTGTGCATCCCTGGCTAGATTTGGGGGCCAGGAGCCAATGTGTTAAAAATCCCAGACTCTGGACTTCAGAGCTCGCAATGTAGAATGCAGGTTCCACCTGGAAGGGCTGTTGGGGGTGACCCACTCAACACCACCCCAAGTCTGAAACAACTCCTGAGGCTTGGGGCCGAAGACATAGTCCCCCCCGGGTCCCAGCCCCTGGCACCTCTCCTCTGGGAGGCAGAGCCTTGCCCCTGGCAGTGGCGGGTCCCGGGCTGTGGTACCCACTGCCGGGTCACGCTGAGTCTCTTAACAATCTGTCTCCCCTTTTCCTCTCCTCTCCTCATGCCTCCTAGTCTCATGGGAAAATGGTAAGCACCTGGGTCCTCCTTTGCCTTCCTCCCCTCAGGTCCCAGCCGGGCCTTCCTTTCTGAGCCTGCGTGGCAGGGGGGACCCCGAGTGGGCCTGAGGAGGGCCAGGCTCCTGGCTTTCTTTTTCTTTCGTCCTGCTCCCTGTGCCTTCATCAGGACGGTGGTGTGTATCCATGCTTTCGGACTGCCATTACAGAGGGTAGAAAGGAAGGCCCACCTGCCTGCCCCAGCCCCACCCTCTCCCATTCCCCAGAGCTGAAGGACCCCCGGCTTTGGCAGGGCTTTGGTGTATTCTCATGGTGTCATTCTCCACCTTCCTGTCTTCCTTCCCTTCCTCCCTCCTTTCCTCCTCCCTTCTCTTCCTCCCTCCTTCCCCCTGTTACGTTCCCTCTGTCCCTCCTCCCTCTTCCCTTCCCTCCCTCCTTTCTTTTCTTCTTCCCTCCCTCCCTTCTCTGTTCCCTCCCTCCCCCTCCTTGTCTCCTTCCCTGTCTCTTCCCTCCCTCCCTCCCTTCTTCCTTTCTCCCTCCATCTTTTCCAACACAAATGGGCTCAGACTTCCCACACTCCTTCCTGGGCTCCTTCGCAAGCCCCTAGAGATGGCCAGGACTGTGGGTGGTCAAAGCAGCTGTGGGCTGGCTCTGCTTCAGGCCCTCCCAGCCCACGGCCTTCTCCAGCCTTTGGTTTGGTTTCTGTTGTTTTACTTCACAGCAGTGTGTCTTTTAGCCTCACATTTAGGGACTGAAAGTGGGTGGACCGGGGTGGTGGAAGGGCCCCAGCCAGTTCTGAGCACAGGCTCCCGGGGGACCCCGCTCGATCATAGACGCGGCCCTGGCTGAGCCTGCGGAGAATTCAGTTGAGGGCACACATTGGAGCAGGTGGCAGAGGGGTCTTGGGACATCCTGTTTGAGGGGGGTGCACACACACACGTGCTTACACACATTCACATGCGTGTGCAGGCCCGAGTACCTGGTACACACACGTACACATGTGTGCACACGCAGGTCTGAGTACGTGGTAAACACGCAGGTACACACGTGCACACGCGGGTGCAGGCACGAGGGTCCCATACACACATGTACACACGTGCACACGCAGGTACACACGTGTGCACGCACAGGCACGAGCATCCCGTACACATGCACACGTGTGTCCGTGGGCCCCAGGCCAGCCGCGAGCCTGTCCCCTTCTCCTCCCGCAGTGGTCCTACGGATTCTATTTAATTCATCTCCAAGGGAAGCAGGGCTTCCAGTTCTTCTGCAAGACGGAGGATATGAAGCGGAGGTGGATGGAACAGTTCGAGATGGCCATGTGAGTGCGGTGAGCCGCGGCGTGGGGCCGGGGGAGTCCCAGGGCGAGTTCGTCCAGGACCCCCGCAGGCAGGGATTTCAAATGCCCAGAAACCGAGACAGGCTCTGTCACTCCGAGACCCCAGGCGCACCTCAGTAGCACCTTCACTGTTTTACGATCTGCCTGGGGCACAGCGGGCCGGTGAGGGGCCAGCGGCGGCTGCAGTGCCAGTGGACACCTGGTGACCTGTGTCCTCAGGGCCTTATGGATGGCTGGACTGTCACTTCTTTGTGAAGGGCTCTGTTTCCATGGAATCTAGAAGGAGCCCCAATATGTCCAACAGAGAAAGGGGATCCATGGGGTCCCCAGACACACCGGACCCTGAGGCCAGACTGGGGTCCTGGAGTCAGGAAGGCCGGGGGCCCCCGGGCAGGAGCACTCCCCTCCCTGCTAAACACCGCGGGTTCCGCCTCTCACGGCCGGCCCTGCGGCTTTGTCCCCCCGGCATCTGGCCCTCGCGCCGTCTGGTCGTGGACGTGTTCTGAGGGAACGCTGCACAGCAGTGCGTGTCCCCTGCCCACTTCCATGTGCTCATGCCGAGCCCAGCGCGCCGTCTGCTTAGATTTTGAATCATAGGCTTGCATACGGTGAAGCCCCTCAGGGCACGTTGGCTGAGTTGTGACATATCCCGCACCTGCCAGAAACCCTTGTCAAGAAGAGCCCCTCCCCATCCTCCCAGAAGGCACGCGTGCCAGCCCTCACTCAGAGCCCTGCTCTGCCCGGGGTGTCGGGGCAGGTGCAGCCTGCGGCCTGGCCTCCTGACCTGCGGCCCGGCCTGCTCCTGAGCCTGGCCGGCCCCCAAGTCGACCCTGCTTCGGTGGAGCTCAGGCCATCTGGGCCTCTTTTCCTCCGGTCAGGTCCAACATCAAGCCCGACAAGGCCAATGCCAACCACCACAACTTCCAGATGTACACCTTTGACAAGACCACCAACTGCAAAGCCTGCAGAATGTTCCTCAGGTGAGGAGGCCGCCCGCCCTCAAGAGAGCGTGTCCCCCTCGCCCTGACCCCCCCACACACCCAGCCGGCCCCGTGCTGGGCCCAGAGGGGCTGGGGAGCGTCCCTGCAGTGTCACACCATGCCGTCCCGGCCCTCGGGCGTTCCGGATCGAGCCGGGAGGGGAGGGGCCGTCCCTGTGGGTGCCCCGGGCCCGCCGTGCAGGGCGGCAGAGCGAGGCTGGGAGAGGTCTGGGAGGAGAGCCAGCAATAGGCGGCACGTGAGGGCGAGGGTCTCAGGGGCCCGGGGCTTCAAGGGCTGGGTGATCCGTGGGGCCGATGGCAAGGTGGGCCTGCTGGTCTTTCTTGACCTTGGCTCGGTGTCATCCTCACTTCCCGCCCTCCCCCTGCGCAGGGGCACCTTTTACCAGGGCTACCTGTGCACCAAGTGTGGTGTCGGGGCGCACAAGGAGTGTCTGGAGGTGACTCCTCCCTGCAAGATCAGTGAGTACCGACCCCCGCCCCGCCGCAGCGCACAAGCCTCCAGGGCTGCTCCTGGGGGTACCGTGACCCGCTCGGAGCTGAGGGGCCCATGGCTCACAGCTGCCCTGGTACTTCCCTTCTGGCCTGGCCGCCTTCGCACATTCTCCTTTCCCACCGCTGAGACCCCATGGTGTAGGGATCCGATGAGAAAACCAGGGCTCAGAGAGGGGAGGACACCTGCCTCGGGTCACACAGCACCAAGAGGCCCCGCCAGTGGGGGCATTCCCTGCCAAAGCGCTCCCTCCTCACTGGGGGGCTCCCACGCTTCTCTCTGCCTCTTTGCACCCCTGCCCCATTCCGGTTTTAAGCTCGCAGAACCCGCACCCCACAATGGGTGCAGAACGTTCTTGATCATTGCATGGTGGTTTCTGATCCCAGAGAAACACTGGTTGTGACTGTTCCCAACCCCTGGTTCTCCTGCACGCAGACAGGTCTGGCCTTCCTGAGCCACGCCTACAGCCACGTTCGCAGATGGTTTGCGTGCACGTGTGCACACACACGCACGTGGGCACGCACGGCACCTACAGGGCTCCCATGCTTATTGTGCCTGCATATCAGGGGGGAAGCAGAGGCTCAGGGAGTGGAGGGGACCTGAGCCTGCCCGGCTATCATCCAGCCTGCCCAGGCTCCTCTAGGGGATGCATTTGGGGGGGGTACCCAGCCTGCAACAGCTGGATGGGTAGCCAGGAAGCCCGAGATGGTTCTGAAGGCTTTGGAGCTGCCACAAGCAGGGCCGGCTGAGCCCTGGATCAGGGGGGAGCAGGTGCCCAGGCTTCTACTGCAGCACAAGCCTGGGGGCGGGGAAACTGCCGAGTGTCAGCTCTGCTCCCCGCACTTCACGTGGGTGCCCCCGGTCCTCCTACATCCCCCTGAGACGGTCCATTGCCCTGTGTCCACACTCAGAGACAGGGTTAGCTCAGTCCGGGGAGACGGAAGACCTATCAGGCCTGCTTGTCTCCCTGAGATACCACCAGCAGAACAGAAGATTTTGTCTGTCCTCCATTTACTGTGACAGCTGGCCCGGTGCCCTGACCTGCAAGGAGGGTCCGACAGGTCAGGCAGACCCCCTCCTCTGGCCACAGGCCTGATGCAGCCCCCTCCGCCCCATGAGCCTCCTCTGGGCTGGAAGTCCCGGCCAGAGCCCCGGGGCGCGAGCATGGCTCTTCAGCTTTGCCCATCGATAGCGCCCTCTGGTGGCTGCATTCCCTCACACGGCTGACGGGACAGTTCATGTCTTCTGGCTTTTTTATTTTCTGATCTTAAAAGTAACATACTTACTTACCAAAAATTGGGGGACAAAAAGAGAAGAAGTGGAAAAAAGAAGAAAATAAATATCAGCCCTTCACTTCTAAAGAAGTAACCAAAAGTGGTGTTTTGATGTATTTCAAGTTTTCTATTTTAGAATGTTTCTGGGTTTTTAGTCTCCTGATTATTAAGTGCTCATTTCCCATAGAAAATTTGGGAAACATAAGGAAGAGTAAAGGAGCAGATCATCCATTCACGATCCCACCAGACGGATACAACTACCGTTCACCGTCACGCCCCGTTCCCTCTGGCACCGCCACACGGACCCCCCCCCACCACCACCAATCTCGTCTCGTGTTTTCGTGCTTTTCATCGTGCCTACAGTTGGGGTCTCACCAGACGGGCAATTTTGTATCTTTCATAAGCCGAAGTTATCATGGGCATGCGCCCCATGTCATTAAGAGCCTGCGCTGGGCACCTGGTTTTATTCTGGAGAGTTCCGCGCTGGGTCCAGCACTCTCGCCGCTCGTGCTGGGCTTGGGCTCCGGGCTGTGCCTGTGACCGCAGCAAGGCAGGCTTCCCTGTGTGTTGCTGCCGGGGCCAGGCTGTCCCAGGACGGCGCTGCCCGCCCCCCCGCCCAGAGAGCCTCTCCCCGGGGAGCCCTGCTGCTGCCTTCCTTGTGGGCCCAACGACGGCACTGCCCCTCCCCGCTCGATGCCCACCGAGCCCGTAGTCTCTGTTCTCTAGGGGCTGCCGGAAACTGTCTGTCTGAAGCAGTCTGCCCGTGAGTGTCCCATGGTGTTAAAGTCACATTAGCCACGCACGTTAGCCGTTGTGGTCCCTGCTTTGTCTGGCGGTGGAGGGGTGGCCCCCCGTGTCGATGGCTGGGGCCCAGCCGGGCGCTGCTCCCCCCCCCCCCC
>NW_024424119.1:57208752-57209939 GCF_017311325.1 Ursus maritimus | reverse complement strand
CCCCCGGGGCACCCCGAGGCAGGCAGGAAGAATCTTTGGAACATCTGGCAAGCAGAGGTGCCCCGTGTCCATGAGTGAGCGTGCTGGCAGATACACGGTGTGTGTCCTGATGCCTCTTGTCACCTGCCCATGGCAGGCCTCCCTAATCAGGCGTGCGAAGTTTGCCTTTGAGCCCACGTTCCACCAGAGATTTGGGGCAGCTGCTGCCCTTGGAGTGGAGTCAGCCCAGGCAGGAAACCCGTTTGCCAGTCTGTGTTCCCAGGGGACCCTACAGCCAGCGCTCTGAATGTGCCAGCAGAAGTTATTAAGAGACACTCGTGGTCGCCGGCTGTGCTCACGTGGGTGGGAGCAGCCCCCTCCCCGGGGCCTCGCTGCTGGTGGCTTGTCCGCTGACACCTCCCGTGCTTCCTTTTCAGGTTCTCCTGCAGACCTGGTGAGTCCCCAAACTGTTCCCTTCTGCCATTCTGCACCCCATGCAGCCCTGCGTCCCTGAGCCGGAAACACCCTGTTGTTCAGGAATCAATCTCACCACTCCTGGGGCCACCCTGGCTGGCGCACAGGCCACTGTTGGTCACCTGGGACCTTTGATTTCCTTCGTGGGCCTCGGTAGACGTGGGTCCCTGTGTCACAGGCAGCTGGAGGCCCTGACAGCGGTCACCCTGGCCCGGCTGCACACCTGTTCTGCTTTCCCCGTGGCTTGTGGGTGCCCAGCTCTGTGACAGGCATTCACGCACCTGCCTCCCCATCCTGATGGGGATTAGTGCCCTCTGTGCAGCCAACATAGGGCAGACATCCCCGCCGTGGGGTCCAAATTAACCAGCGCTTACGGGGTGCCTGCTAGGCCTTGTGTGTGGTATAAAAATGCCCTCTTGGAGGAGGAAAGACCTAGCACTCGGTTGCATGCAGCAGGACACGTCCCAGACGGAGATGACAAGGCCCAGGCTCAGAGCAGGGAGGCCCCCGGGGCTGGCATGGTCAGAGCAGCCTTCCTGGAGGAGGTGGGAGTTAATGGTGAGGGATGGATGTCCCAGGACAACGGAGGGGCACCGAGGTGGAGGGTGTAGGTAAGAACAAGGGAGGGGTTGTCACAAGCTGAAGGAGTGTCACGACTGCCTGTGGGACTCTGGGATGTGTCCCTCTCCTCCCCCTGCTGCCTGCCTCGACCCTTGTCTCTGGGGGGGGGGGGG
>NW_024424119.1:57195966-57208742 GCF_017311325.1 Ursus maritimus | reverse complement strand
GGGGTGGAGGGCAGGGAGTGTGAATGCCTGGGCAGCCCTCCCTGATCACTGCTTTGTCCTTGCCCTCACAGGATGCCTCTGGAGCAGGACCGGGTGAGTCGGGGGCTCAGGCCCTCTCAGCTGCTGTCCAGGTCTGCGGTCACTCTGGGGGCCGGGCCTGGGCCACTGTGACCGCCCAGCCTCACCAGGCCTTCTGGGCTCCAGGCTCCTAGGCAGCGTGCTCCCTCTACGGACATGTCCCCGGGGGGGCAGGGCCCAGCGTGCAGAGGGTCAGGGTCCTTCCAGGAGGGAAGGCTGCCGCCGGAGCCCCCCTCGGTGGGGTGGGTCTCAGAGAGCCACTTCTGTCACTTTGCCATTCTCCCCATGTCCTTGTGCCCCCTGTTTTTGCACCACGTGGCTGGAACGTGGCTTTTAACTGTTGAGGGAGGAAGGCGTCACGAGCCAAGCCATGCAGTCTGAGCTGTGCTGGGTCACTATGGCCTGATGGTCAAGGAGCAAAACCAGAGCCACGCTGTGCCCAAGGGACATGCGTGTCCGGGCCAGGCCTGCAGACGGGCCCACACGGGACGGCGGTGTCAGAGCGAGACTCAGGCCACGAGCGCCCTGCAGATGCCTGGGGCGCCCAGCCGGGACTCCCACTTCAGCCCCAGAGCCACCCCAACCAGCTGTGTGTGTCCTTAGCCAGCCCCTGGGCTTCGCTCGCCCCTGGTCCCCCATCTCCGCCTTGAGGGGTACCCCGTGTCCTTCTCCACACATGGGCTCTCAGTCACAGATTGGAACGGGGTCCGGAGGAAAACACGGGAAATGCCCCTTAAAGTAAGCGGCTGCTGCCGTGATGAGCCCCTGAATCCATTAGTCACACGGTTTACTCGTGACACTTAACAACGGGACCTGGAGTCTCACAGGAAGAACTTAGGGTCCCTCACCCAGGAGCCCGGGGGGCCGAGGTCAGCGGCGGGCGGGCTGCCGGCCAGGACCAAGCCACTGAGCGAGGAGCCCCCCCCGCCCTGTACCCGCAGGTCCCAAGATGGTGGCCGTGCAGAATTACCATGGCAACCCAGCTCCCCCCGGGAAGCCAGTGCTGACCTTCCAGACGGGCGATGTGATCGAGCTGCTGCGAGGCGACCCCGAGACTCAGTGGTGGGAGGTGGGTCCTGGGGCCCGGAGGGGCAGGGCTGGGGGTCAGGGACCATCCCCGGTGGAGGGAGGCAGGCTGTCGGCAAGACCCCAGTTCCATCCAAGGCAGGAATTCTGGGAGTCCCCAGCCCTGCTTTCACGGGACAAGTGCAGCGTCCCCTCCCGTGTGCCTCCTATATGCCCTCCCCCAGGCTCTGCCTCGGCCACGCTGTGCCCCCCTCCTGCCTACCTGCCCCGCACAGGCCCACTCTCTGAGGGGGCAGTCAGGCGTCGTGCTGGCCCCGGGCGGGGGGGCACACCATGGCTGAGACCCACCACCTTCCCCCCAGGAAGTGCCACATGGGGGAGCAGAGACAGACGTGGACACGGACAGTGTCCCAGATGGTTACGGTTCTGAGGATGGAACTGCTCTGTGAACAGGTCCCCAAAGGTGGAGCCCGCATGCTCCCACCTGCCTGCCCCTGGGCACCCGACACCCACAGGGGTCAGCATGGTGCCACGGGAGCTCGGAGCACTCGGCCCAGCCTGGCCGACCCGGGGTGACCGAGACCTGCTTAGAGGGAATGCTGATGTTCCCGTGACTGTTACTGCCATCACGTTGTTTGGTGATGGTCTTTTTCCTCTGTACTTACTGAGGAACTTATCGTGCTAGACCGTGCCTTCACGCAACTGGAGATCAGGAAGGTGCACAAGGGTGTCCGCAGTGTCAAGTCTCTGTCTCTGCCCAGGACCCCGGCCCAGGTGTCCCCAGAGCCACAGTGCTGGGTGGCCTTGCAGAGAGGCTTTACCAGCATAAGAGGGGGGAGGCCGAGGAGGAGCTGCAGGGGGGACTTTGGGAAGGGATGGGAAGAGCAGAGGCTGAGCCCCGGCCCCTGCCGACCCTCCCAGGCTCCTATCAGATCCCCCGGTCCGAACTCCCCTTCCATTCGAGAAGCGCCCTGTAGGTGCGAGGACTGGAGAGCAGCTGGGGCCGGGGCTCTAACCCCAGCTCTGAGCAAGTCTCTCAGCTACTTCTCTGGGCCTCAGTGTTCTCATCTATAAAGTGGGGATGCCACACCCGCCTTACTACCCAGCGGTCATGAGGTCAGCTGAGGCTACAGCAGGGAGTGGTGCCGACACACGCTCTTCTTAGGACCTGCCCTCACCCCATCCTTAGCATAAGCTGAGCCGCATGGAAGGGCCCGCTGCACCCACTCCCACCGGCCAGTCCCGGCCCCCATCATCTCTCTCCTTCCAGGGTCGGCTGGTGCAAACCAGGAAGTCAGGCTACTTTCCTAGCTCGTCTGTGAAGCCCTGCCCCGTGGACGGAAGGGTGAGCACTTTCCATAGAAGCTTCTGGAACGCAGTGGCTCGGAGGCTGGGGGTCCTGAGGGCTGTCTTCTCACTCGGGGCATCTGGGCTTGTTCAGGACGTCCTTGCTAAGTGGCCATTGTGAGCTGGCCCCAGAACTGGGGGCCAGGGGGACGAGGGGCAGGGGGTGCCTTCCCATCTGAAGGGCTCAGCCAGGTGGGTGCTGCGTCTCTCGTGGTTTTAGAAACACAAAGTGGGCATTTTTGCGGCAGTTGTAATGGATGGAAGATCAAAAATGTTACCTTCCTCCAAATTTTAGGGACTCTCTAAGTCGTCTGGGGCTCTTACACAGCCCCAGGGAGGAGAGGACTCCCCCGAACATTAGAATTCAGAGCTAGACTTTAGGGTGTTTGGAAGAAAGTCTTTTCATCTGAGTAGCATGGAGCAAATCTTTCTCTGTTACAAAAGGCATCAAGCAGTCCCTCGTGAATAATATAATTACCTCCACCCACCCCCTAAAAAAGGCATTTCAAAGTGCCAGAGGGAAATTTCTGCAGAGGGAGCAGGCGGCGGGTCCATCTGCCAGCATCAAGGGGGCCAGGCAGCAGAGAAGGAAGAACATCTCTAACTCACTGGTGGCCTGGGGCAGGTCCCATCTGTGCCCTGGGCCTCAGTTTCCCCATCTATATGTGAATGGGGTGGTAGGGGTAGGTAGTCCCTGAGGCCTTGCCCAGCCCATGGCACAGCGGGGGGAGGCCAGGGTGGGGGCTCTGGCTGGTGAGGGCGTGGCGTGGGGTCTCGAGGCTGCCCGGCCAGTGTGTGGCCCGCCACCTGGAGGACAGGCCACTGCCACCCAAAGGACACCTGCCCTCGGGGCCGTGAGCCCGTCTGTAGCAAAGAACTCTAGCTGTAGGATGTGCTCCCGTCACTGCTGGGACATTCCTGCAGCCTTCGGTCACCCCTCCCTGGGGATACGCGCCCTACGTGTTCAGTGAAACCCACTGAGCATGTCCTCAGAGGCGGCGAGTCCCAGCCGCTGCCCTGAGGGACCGCCCGGTCCAGTGGCTCCGGGACTAAGTCCCCAGACACCGCAGTAGCCGGTGCCGGGCCCGAGGGTCAGGTCGCTGATCACAGGCCCCCTCTGGCCCCACTCGGGACAGCGCCTTGGGCGATGTTAACCCGAATGTTCTCTCCTCCAGCCGCCCATCGGCAGGCCGCCATCCCGGGAGATCGACTACACCGCCTACCCCTGGTGAGTGAGGCCGGGGCGGGGCCCTGCGAGCCCGTGAGCAGGCGAGGGGGGGGGGGCTGCCTCCTGCTTGTGCCCAGGGTGGCTGAGCCCCGGCTGGCCCTGTGTCTCTGGGAGCTGGGGGCTCTTCTCCACCCCGAGGCAGGTTTTGCCCATCGCGAAAACAGATCATCAGGTTATCATCTGGAAGAACGGAGCGCCTTTCTTTACGTGAGCTTCATCATAGAAAAGATAGGCAAGTGGGGTATTTCAGGCCAAATGTGTAATCACACGTGTCCTCACGGAGCGGCTGGCTGAGAACCGTGGTGCTGCTGGGATGACCGGGAGCGTGAGAAGGTGGACGTTCTAGGGATGAGTCACAGATACAGGTCGGCTCGGGGGACCAGCTTTTACTGCTCTGTCTGCTGGTCACCCGGCCACCTCGAGGAAGGACCGGCCGTGGTGGCCGTGGCTCCCTGTGCTCCGTGCCCTGTGGTGGGCTCCCTGTGCTCCTACCAGAATGCATCTGGCCTCGGGGTTTTCATCGGGGGGCTCACCCTGTGCCCAGCGGTGTGACACCCACACCCACGGGGTCCTGGCTTCCTCCGCCCCTGGGCTTGGCCGCCCCCTCCAAGCCTGAGATGCTGCAGGCCCGTCCACCTGGTGCCGTGCCCCCCACACTCATGTCCAGGGTCGAAGTGCAGGACTGGCCCGTGATTTTCATTTGATGGACAGAGAAAACCTCTGTTTCCTAATGTCGGTTCTATCGCCGTTGCACCTTGTTTCCCGAAGTCCCCGGTCGGCCTTGTGGGCGGTGCAGGTGGTAAGGGTTTGGGGGGTGGCCGCGGAGCTTGCCTGGCTGTCTCCAGGGTGGGCTTCCCGTCAGTGAGGCAGCAGTCCGTCCATCTGTCCAAATCCCGTTTAACGGAGATGTCTGTGGACTCCCGTGTGTGCAACAGAAGTAAAAACTCCACGAGTGTTTGTTTATGACTTGCTTTATCGACAGTGAAAACTTAGAAATTTGCTCTAACGCTCGCATTGCACGGGGCCCCTCTTGCGGACCAGGCTCTGTAGAAAGCCCCCGGGCGCCGGGCTGAGGTCCAGGGGCCTTATTCCTCCCCAGGACGGTGTCACCCCATGCGTGCCCCTCCTGCAGGGGCGCGGCCTTCCTCCCCAAGCTTGTGAAGCCCATAGCGCTGTTGCAGAGGCCTGGGTGTCCTCCAGGGGGCGCCAATGTTAACCTCCGGCCTCGTCCCACCTGCTAGGTTTGCAGGCAACATGGAGAGACAGCAGACCGACAACCTGCTCAAATCGCACGCCAGCGGGACCTACCTAATCAGGGAGCGGACGGCCGAGGCAGAGCGCTTTGCCATAAGCATCAAGTACGTGCTGGCTGGGGGGTCGGGGACACCTCTCCCCCAGTGCCGCTCGGAATCACGAGCCATGTCCTTCGTGGGTGGGGGTGGCCATGGACTTCATTGCCCGAAGCAGGACACTTGTGAGATGAAAGGGTGTCAGTGGGTCTACACAGCGTAGCTGGCCCGGGACACATGTGAACGCCCTGCCCAAAACCACAGGGTAGGCTTGGTCCCATGTTTTTCAGGTTGCGGGAGCCACACAAGCTCAGGTGCCAGAGCAGGGCAGGGATACCGTAAGAGGTTAGAGGCCAGCAGCCCCGCTAGTGGGCTTTGGAGAGAATGGGAAGGTCACACCGCTATGGCCTTGTGGCTTCAGCCAGTGGCCTTTGGTCTGGGTGTCCTCCTGCCCAGAAGCTGCTCCGTCGTGCGTCTGCCACCACCCCTTCTAAAGAAGGAGTCTGGCTGGTGGCTGGTCACCGTCGGCATAGGATGCCCCTGGAGATCCTGGGTCAGGCCCCTGGCAGCCGACGGGCCAGTGAGTAGAGGGGCTGTCGGCTGTGATGACCCCCAAGGTCTGGTCTGGTCTGCTCTCAACTGCCGCCCCTGTCCGGGGAAGGCCTCTGGTCTGCTGGAGGTCAGAATCCCACAGATGCTTAGAGCCTAAAACAAGCCCACTGGCTCTAAAGCACCGAGAGCAAAGGAGAACAGCGTCGGAAGGGACCAGTGTCCAGTGTGGGAGCGGGACGTGGCCCGGGTCCCTGGTGAGCAGGACCTGCTCCCCAGCAGAGGTTCCTGCACACCTGCCGTGGGCCCAGGGAGCGTCATGAGGTGTGACAGTGGAGTGCAGGCCGTGGGGCAGGTCCGTGGTGCGGGCAGCAGGCTGGGAAGTGGCAGCGACGGCACTCGCCTGATAGTTCACGCGGCACCTTCTGAGTGCCTGGCCTGCAGGCTCCCCCGTGGGGGTGAGGGCGGCCCAGGAGCTGGGGGTGGGGTGAGCACCCCCCACTGACTTTAAATATGGGAGAAGCCGTGGATGGTCTACAAAGGCCCTCCCAGGAGAGGCCTCTGGCCAGCATGGGATTATTTACCAGTTGTTTGTTCCGGTAACTGATTTCCAGTTGTTAAACCAGCCTTGCATTCCCAAAATGTCCCACTGGGCATGGTGTAGAGTCCTCCTTAAATATTTGGTTAATATAGGCACCCACGTGGGGAGAGATTTGGTTGCTAGTGGTTTGCTTAGAACTTTCGCATCCATAGTCCTAACGGTTGTTGGCGTGTTTCCTTCTCTTGGGATGTCTGTCCGGCTTCGGTACCAGCCGGCAAGGGGCTGGAGTGGTATTTGGGGAGCAGGGGGTGCGAGGAGGCTTTTCCATAAGGTCACACTTGAACGGAGACCTGAGGGCGCAAGCTCAGGAGGTGACGATGGTAGGGGCAGCCCTGGCGGGCTGGTGCTTGGCCCAAGTCGTGATCCCGTGGCCTGAACGCTTTGCCCAGGTTCAACGACGAGGTGAAACACATCAAGGTGGTGGAGAAGGACAGCTGGGTCCACATCACGGAAGCCAAGAAATTTGAAAGCCTCTTGGTATGTGATCCTGTGGCTCCGTGGCCTGGTCCACAGGGGTCAGGGGAGGGCCCGGGGGTCCCACCACCGCCAGACCAAGGGGAAGCGGCCCCCTGCACCCCGCCGTCTGCAGACCGCGCTCACGGAGGGCAAGAGCCCTGCGGGGCTTCTGCGTTGCTGGGGAAGATCCAGGGAAATGGAACAGTTCGGGCCTCGTGACAGCCCCTGCATTGGGACTTCTGCCCCCCAGAGGGTTCACCTGGGTGGACAGTGAGGGAGGGCCCACCAGGCCTGCCTGCATCACTTCAGCCCACCTCCCACACGCCCCGCCGCCCCCTTCCCCGGCCGGAATGCAGGTAAAGGCACAGGCCTTCCTAATGCGATGTTGTGTCTTTTCTGAATTACGAGCATTGCATGTACCGAGAGGATCTGACTCGAGCACCTGAGCCCTTAGACGGCCCGCTGTGGCCGCAGAAAAGCACAAAGTAAAAAGTATCCACAGTCACCCACCCCCCCAAACCCAGTGTTAACGTTTCAGGGTGAGTCCTCTCAACCTTGAAGAATAGCTTAGGTGTGGTTTATATCAGGGTTGGCCACACTGTACCGTTAGCCTGCTTTTTCAACGTGATAAACTTTGCCGTTGGCACAACCCTCCCCTCTCCCGGCCGGTAGCCACATGGCATTCGGTCACTGGCACCTGCTGTTCTTTCTGGAAGCCCTTCCTTGCTGTCGGACGCATGGGGTTCCAGGTTTTCCTCCATCAGAAAGAGCTGCAGCGAGCATCCAAGTGCCGGTCTTGGCATTCACCCCTGATTTTCCTTGAGCAGCAGCTGGAGAGAAACTGCTGGCTCAGAGGTCTTTGACATACGGACCACCCACCATGGGTGGGGTGCTGGGTGGAGAGGACAAGTCCCAAGTGAAACCGAGGAGGGAGCGGGAGGCCAGAGCACCTGGGAGGACTGCCTGGAGGCGGTGGCAGCAGCAGTGAGCACGTGTGTCTTGCAGGAACTGGTAGAGTACTATCAGTGCCACTCACTCAAGGAGAGCTTCAAGCAGCTGGACACCACGCTCAAGTACCCCTACAAGTCCAGGGAGCGCGCAGCCTCCAGGGCCTCCAGCCGGTCCCCAGGTAATGCCCACACCGGCCCTGCACACCAGCGCTCACCCGGACACAACCGTTCTGCCCATTTCCCATGGCCCTGGCTTTCACTGCCTCCCTGCCCTTGAGGAAGGCTTTCTGTGGGACCGAGGCCAGGAGCCCCTTCCCAATCCCCACCCCCAGGAGCAGTGGCTCGGGTTCCCCAGCCCATCACAGGCACCCTCCTGAGCCAGGGTGTCCTGGTTGGTCCACAGGACAGGCGAGGAGTGCCAGCTCTCAACGGCTGCTCCGGGTCTTGGCACCCATGCCCAGAGGTCAGCATGGGGAGAGAGCAGCGCAGGTGCCATCTGTCCTTGGATCCCTCACCAGCCCCCAGCCCCCAGCCCCCCGGGGGCCTTCACTGTGAGGGAGATAGAGCTGGTACCTCCGTTTGTGGGCTAGGCCGCACGGGCCCACCTGGAGTTAGAGGCAGGGTGAGCCTAGAGTGTTTGCGGTCCAGCCCACGACTGTCGGCCGCACCACCCCACGTCCCCAGCTGCCAGGGCAGAGCAGGGCAGGAGAGGAGCAGTGGACCTTCAGCGAGCATGTCGCGTGCGCTGGGCCAGAGGCCAGGCTCCTTGCATGAATAGTCTCTGAGACCCTGGAGCCAGCTAGGAGGAGGTGGTCCAGATTCTCCAGGGAACAGGCCCAGAAGGTGGTGGGAGGGGCAACTCAGAGGCCACCAGGCTGCGCCTCGCAAGCCCGGGGCGCCTCGACGCCATGCCCTGCGCTCTGCCTGCTCGCGCCTGGAAACGCACCGGCCCGCCGGCCTGCTTTCACGTTCTTTCTCGCTCTTTGCAGCTTCCTGCGTCTCCTACAACTTTTCTTTTCTCAGTCCTCAGGGCCTCAGCTCTGCTTCTCAGGGCTCCTCCGCTCCCTTCTGGTCAGGTACCGCTGGCGCTCGGGGCGTGGGGGGGCCCGGCCTGCCACCCGCTGGCCCGCAGCCCCTGCCCCAAGCTGTCCGCAGCTGCCCGCAGCCCAGTGCGGGGCGGGGCCGCGGGGCCGTGGGGCCGTGGGGCCGTGGGGCCGTGGGGCCCGGGCCTGGGAAGGGAGGGCCGGCCGCCAGGGTAGAGCTGAGGATGACGTCAGGCTTAGCTCCCCCCTCCCCCCATTGCTGTTGCCTCTCGGACTCGCGCACCCCGCTGGCCACTCCCCAGCTTGGCCGCCACTGTCCCTCCTTGCTTGTTGAGAGCTTTGCCTCTGGTAGCGGCAAACAGCCGGGCGGCCACCCTCGGGTTGAAGACGGGAGCAGATCGGGCCGGCCCTACTGGGCGGGCCCTGGAGGTAGGGAGACGGGGTCTCGGTCAGCTGTGACTGCTTGGCCCTCCACTGCCAGAGTCAGAGCCCCTCCCCAGCCTCTGTGTGTGTCCCCTCTGTCCCAGACATTGTCCCCTGCTCAACAGGATTCCTGGGTCCCCCGCTGAGCTGGTCTAGTTAGGTGGCCGTGTGGTTTGGGGATCTGGAAGTTGGGCCCCAGGACCCTGGCTCCATGTGCTCCGTCCGAGAGCAGGCTGGGAGCTGACCCCTGGCTAGGTGACACTCCTGCACCAGGCATGCAGGGGGAGGCCCTGTGGGAGTTGTGGTCAGAACACCAGCCTCTGCTCTGATTCCGTGATCGCACTTGGCTGTGACGGCCCCCAGTGTGGCTGGAGACCACCCCGGGTGCCTTCATGCGAGGCTCGGAGAGGCTGTCGCCTGGAGGTCTGGGTGGAATTAGAGAATAGTCTGTGCCTTCAGAGCCTTTCTGCTGGGCAGCCCTCCTCTCCAGGCAGAGGGCCAGGCGCCAGGGGTCCAGCTGTGTGACGCTGCCCGTCTCCCCCAACAGTGTTCACGCCCCGTGTCATTGGCACGGCCGTGGCCAGGTACAACTTCGCCGCCCGAGACATGCGGGAGCTCTCGCTGCGGGAAGGCGACGTGGTGAAGATCTACAGTCGCATTGGTGGGGACCAGGGCTGGTGGAAGGGCGAGGCCAACGGACGGGTAAGTGCGGCCTAAGACGCGGCCTGGCTCAGCTCGGGCCGGGTTTGGGCAGGCTGGCACCTCAGTGTGGCCTGCCCCAGCACCGTGCCCACACCCTCTGAGCCACAGACCCGAGCTGCCCTGGTTGGAGCTGGATCTAGGCCCGTTTGACACCGTATCTGCGCTCAGTCCCGCTCTGTGGCCCTCTGTGGCCACGGCAGGGGGTGTGTTTTATACACACTCTTCACGTGACTTGCGTGTACCCAAGCCCTTTGCGCAGGCGGAGAAACCGCAGGACGTGAGTAGGGTCCAGGAGTCCTCACCCGCCTCACTTACACCCTGGGGAGATGGGAGGGGCACACCGTGTTCCCACCCGCCCTGCCCCTTCATGCTCTTCCTGCGGACTCTCTCTTCCCTGTCCACCCTGTGACCCTGCAACACTCTATGGCCCCTTCTCCCTGTGCCCCATCTGGACCCCCTGGCTTTGACCCGATTCTGTCAGCACTCACCCAGCATGGTACTGGAGCCCCACGTGGGGCGGATTTGGGGATGTCCAGCCATCCTGGGGCCGCTGGGCTGTGGAGGGCCAGCCTGCCTTGGCTCCCATTGCCCACCGTTCCGTAGCCAGGTGGCGGGAGCTGATCTGCCTCCACCTAGCACGTTGGCTGCCCTTTGGGGGCCTTGGGTCAGATGCGTTTTCCACCCCACAGCCCTTTAGAAGCGGGAGGCCACGGAGTCCTAGGCAGCTGGCCTGGAGGGCTGAACACAGCTGTCAAAGCGGCCCTCCGGGCGCCAGCCCTGGAGGCACCTGGGGCTCTAATTCAGTGAGCACAGACCTGGGCCTTCCTCACCAGCTTTTGAAGGTCACAAATAAACCAGTTTCCCAGGTTTCAGAACTACCGGTTTGGAGCATTACTAGATATTCCTGTTGCTTTGACCCTGTTACGAAGGGTTTCTTTTTGTCTGTGGCAAGTCTTCTTGCTTTAAAGTGTACTTTGTCTGCTGTTAGAGCAGCCCAACTTTTTGGGAGGAAGAGTCAATGTTGTATGTGGCAAATTTCATTCTCTCCTGTGTTACTTTCAACTTTTTTGTATTCTCTTATTCGAAGTAGATATAAGATAAAATGTTACCTGAGACAAGAGTTTTTAGAGCTAGTCTGATCTAACAGTCTCTGCTTTTTGATGTGTGTATATAGCCCGTTTACATTTAATGCAGTAACTGAGCTGCTTAGATTTAAAGCCTTCATCTTTCTGTTTATTTTCTATTTGTTACTTCCATTTCTTCTTTTTCGTCTTTTCTTGCCTTCTTTTGAATTGATCGGTATTTCTCTTTTTCTATTCTACTTCCCGGCCCCTTGGTGGGTCTGTGAATTACACATTCTTCCTACAAATTAGGTAGTTACCTTAGGGATTACAGCGTGCACTCTGACTTCTGAGAGCCCATTGTAAATTAGTACTTTTACTACTTCCTAGATGATGCAAGACCTTACAACTTTGACTGTATTCATGTTCCTCCCAGCTTTCGTGGAGGTGTCGTCATGTATCTGAATTCTAAATGTTTCTCAGCCCCATGAGACGTTATTTTTGTTTTCAGCAGTTAGTGTTTTAGAGTTACCACCTGTTTACCTTCCCCAGGGATCCCCACTCCTTCCTCCTTTCTTGTATTTCCACCCAAAACCATGTTCCTGCTGCCTGAAATTTCCTCTTCTAGGTGTGTTTTTAGTGTGAGTCTGCTACTAATAAACTCTTAGCTGTTGTTGGATCCAAACACCTCTTTATTTCATTTTCTTTTTTTTTTTATGTTCTCATTGTAGAATGTTTGTAATGTATGTTGACACTTTTGCTTTATCATTCGTGTTCTCCCTCCCTCTCTGCTTATTTTTCTCTTAGCCATTCATTAGTAAATTGCAGAAGTCCTATCCTTTCCCCCCTAAACCCCTAAATACTTCAGTGTCCTATGATCAGAGACACTCCCCTTTGACAGACTGTGATGATCTAATCCACGGTCCATATTCAGATGTCACCAGTTGTCCCAACTGTGTCTTGTCTACCTAAATGAATTGCATATGCCTGCTATGGCCCTCAACTCTCTTCTAGAACAATCCTCAGTCTTTCTTGGTCTTACAGGACTTTGACATTTTTGAAGAGTATGGGCCGGATATTTTTGTAGACTTTCCTTCCATTTAGGTTTGATACTTCTTCGTCAGTAGGTTACGTATTGTGTATTTTCAGTGGGAATATAATGCAGCTGTTATACCCTTTTCAGTCCTGTCATGTCTTATCCAGAGGTATATGAGGTCCGTTTGTCCTACTGTGACGTTAATTTTGATCATTTGGTTGAGGTGATATCTGCTGAGTTTCTCCACTGTGAAGTTACTGTAATTAATTAGCAACCTCAGGGTAATACTTTGAAATTATTAAATATCCTGTTCCACATCAAACTTTCACCTGCTGGTTTTATCATCATTCATTGGTGAATTTTGTCTCATCACTTATTTGTATCATGGTTGAAAAACAGTGATTTTCCATCCATTGTTTCTTTAACGCTCATTAGGCACCATTCTACCGTGAGGAACACCCTTCTCTTCTCTTGGTCATCGCCCAGGGGGGTCAGTCATCCTCCAGTGGGACCTGCTTCCTTTTTGTGAGGAATCATGTTGAGCTCATTTCAATTCTCCAGCGGGTAAATTTGAAGCTAGCAAGTATTTTATTTTGGCACTTTGGTGATGTCATTCCATTGTCCTTGGTTCCATCATTTCTGTAAAGAGCCAGCCAACTTTTTTTTTTAAAGGGCAGGGAGGGGCAGAGGGAGAGGGTGAGAGAGAATCTCAAGCAAGCTCCATGCCTAGCACAGAGCCCAACTCTGGGCTTGATCCCATGACCTTGAGATCATGACCTGAGCTGAAATTGAGAGTTTGACACTTAACCGACTGAACTGCCCATGCATCCCAAGAGCCAGTCAACTTCTTTTTTTTTTTTTTTAAGATTTTATTTATTTATTTGACAGAGATAGAGACAGCCAGCGAGAGAGGGAACACAAGCAGGGGGAGTGGGAGAGGAAGAAGCAGGCTCATAGCGGAAGAGCCGGATGTGGGACTCGATCCCA
>NW_024424119.1:57185932-57195700 GCF_017311325.1 Ursus maritimus | reverse complement strand
TAAAAAAAAAAAAAAAAAAAAAAAAAAAAGTCTGGTTTTTATCAGTTTTACTATAATGTGCCTGGGTGTGGTTTTCTCTGTATTCACTCTGCTCAAGATTTGTAGCGATTTTAAAATCTGTGGCTTGATGTTCTCCATCAGTTTTGGCCATTTCTTCAAACATCGCACCTGCTGTGTTTTCTCTTTTCTCCTTTGGGGACTGTATTCGCATGGGTGTCAGGTCCCTTCATCATGGCCCAGATGTCACTTACCTTCTTTTACATGTTTTCCACCCATTCCCTTATTTCCCATCTAGCTACTTTCCACTGGCCCGTCTTCCGGTTCACCAGTGCTCTCTTCCCACTTTGTCTAATCTGTTGCTAAATCCTATTGGATTCTTAATTTTAGTCATAGTTTCCATTTTAGGATTTCTATTTGATTTCTGGTTTTAGTTCACTGGTAAGTTTTTATGCTTTATCCTCAGTTTTCTGAAACACATATGTTAGAGTTATTTACATTTCCGGACTGATGACTCCCATCCCTGAATGACCGGTAGACTGGTTTCTGTCACCTGCATTTTCTCTTAGTTTCTGTCACTGCATCCTGACTGAATGATGAGCTCGTGTAGAAGACACCGAGGCTTGGGATGATGTTATTTTCCTCTAGGGAGGATTTAACTTTTTTTCTGGCTGGCACGTTGAGGGAGAGCAGGTCATCGTGAACTGCTCGGGGCTGGTACATTTGGGGGTCACTCCCACCCAGGGCCGCGGCTCCACCAGGCTTCTCGGCTTAGAACTCCTGCCTTTTGCAGGATCCCCCATTTCCACGAGCCCCTGCTGGCCCTCACCCCGACACCTGTGCAGACACGTGCACACACACTCTCATGTGATCCTGCCATCTTTTTCAGATCGGCTGGTTTCCTTCAACATACGTAGAGGAGGAGGGCATCCAGTGATGGCGACAACATGGACGGGACTCGTGGGTTTTCTTGGAAGAGTCCAGCTCTGAAGTCTGTCTCGAGCCCTGTGATACAGAGAGGGACATGCCCGCCAACCTTCCAGTCTTCAACAGCCCATAGGGATGGGGAGGGTGTTCAAAATCCTAAATGCGAACCGGCCCACCGTCCGCCTGCCCTCGGGGGCCTGTCCTGGGTACGCTACTTGTACATAGAGGCGAGTTGGGCCGGCCCTGCCGTGGCTGCCACCACCAGAGCGCTAGGGAGAGGAAGTGCCAGTGGCGTTCTGAGCCAGGCTCTGGGTGACAGCTGAGGCTGGAGCTCATCTTGCCCCTGTCCTGTTGAGATGGCATTCGAGAGCCTAGGTTTGAACAGCAGGTGCCCTCCCAGGGAGGGCTGGGACAGCAGAGGGGACCCTCCCCCAGCCCCTTCTGCTCAGCCCTGATGCTCAGCCTGCCTGCTTCCTGCTGCTCCCAAGGGGAAGCTTTGGGCCTAGAGAGTCAGAAGGGACCAGAGCCAGGCCGTTTGCTGCAGCCCCGGCTCAGCCCCAGCTGTGTTCAGGTGTAGGAGAAGAGAGCATTGCTAGGGGGTCTGTGCGGGCCCCTTGACCTCCCCATGGCCCTCTGCACTAGGGGTGTGCAGACCGCCCAGGGCAGGTCCCTCTCTCAGGAGGGAGCCTTAGTGAACGATGAAGTTACCGACCCTGCCCCCCAGTCAATGGTGCTGTTCTTTGTCCTGAGTGCCAGGGGTGTGTCTGTCCTGTCCTGCTGCCAGGTGGGTACACCTTTTGTAAATCCTGATATGGGTGAGAAGAAAACAGAGTTTTCCCCTCGCTCGGTCCCTGCTGCTCACATTCCCCTCCAGGAGGAGGCCCCCCAGCGCCCCCCAGCAGGTGGCCCCTCTGGGTCTCCCGTGTCCTGCAAGGTGGCTCTGGGGGGCGCACCCCCTCACACAGCCCCATATGTTGGAGAGCTTTGGCACAGAATGTTAGTTCTAGCCCTTGGCAAGTCTTCCTCCTGCAGCCCATGAACTGGGCCTGTGGCCAGCTCGAAATAAGTGCTCTTGGGGGTGGCCTTACCCCCTGAACTCTCCCTCCTGCCGCCTCCTGGCCTTTGAGCTCCGGCTCTCTTGTCCAGACCCTTTTACTCTGCCTGGATATTGCCTGCGGGCTCCGTGCCACAGCTGCTGGAGAAACCCAGGTTACACGTGTCCCCTGTCCCTTGTTCGGCTGCCCTGCCCTGTGCAGAGGGAGGACCGGGCAAGGCTGGGCCTGGGGAAGGCTAGCCCCTCCTGGGGTGGGTGCTGGTTGCCACTCTGCACTCCTGGGCTTCCTCTGAAGTCAGCTGTGTGGCCTCCAGGCTCGGCTCACAAGCCCTGTGTCCCAGAATGGGGCAGTGGTGGGGAGCGGTCAGGGACAGTTAGCAGCAAGGGCAAGAGAGGAGGCGGCCTGCAGAGGCTTGAGAAGCCGGGGTGAACAGGATCGTGTCTGGGGACAGAGGAGCAAGGGGAGGGAAGCAAAGAGCTGGTCTCGGAGAGAGCAGCCCCCAGTCCCCATCATCAGGGTGCACCCAGCACTTTGCGCACAGCCCGGGGCTCGGCCGGCCCGGCCGTGAGCCTGGGGTGGGGGGGGAGAACCAGCCAGCCCCTTTCATGTTTACTGTTGTCAGAAAGGTTTTATTTTTGTTGTTTTGTTTTTGGTTTGGCTTGTTTGTTTTTTAAGGGAAGAAAACAGTTTGTAATTATTTCATCCAAAGCTCCCATTATATATCTGTGAATAATAAGGAAGATATTTTATAATAGCAAGAAAAGGATGTATATTTGAGGTCATCGTGAAACAAGTCATCACGACCACGAAGGATACTGAGGAAACAGAAGTCAGAACCCTGGTTTTTGTGAATGTTTTGTTTTTGTTTGTTTTGAAACATGTATTTGGTTTGGTTTGGTTTGACACTGCATGAGGCAGGAGGGGAGGCGGGCCGGGGACAGGCTGGGAAGCGGGTGGTTTCAGCAGGAGATAGGAGGCCCTCTGGAGGGGCTTTGGACCTGGGGGCCTGAGATTAGCTGTGAACACTTAGGAGCCCGATGCATGCGGGTCAGGGATCTGGGGGTCCCACAGCTGGTGATGACCCCAAATGGAACACAAACTGTACATTTGCCACTAGGTTTTTTCAGACCACAGTTTTTATTGCAAATAAACCGAAGTTCTTTTCTGCAGGCGTGGCTGGATCCTTCTGTGTCCAGCAGAGGCTGCCCCACCCACACACTGTCCGCCCAGGATACAGTGGCCTGGCTCAGACATAGGCCTCGGGGGTGGCCCAGCCTTGGGCAGAGGCTTCAGGTCCAAGAAGAGATCGTGGTGCCAAGGCCACGACCCAAGCACCTTCTCCCAGCTGGTCCAGTGCCACAGGTTTCCCGCGCAGTGTCCCGTGGGACCCTCCAGCAGCTGGCAGGGGCAGTGCCGCTGTCTTCCCGTTTGGAGGGGATTCAACCCTAGCCCTGCCACTCTGGCATGTTCTTCAGCTCCTAAGCCTGTTTCTTTATATGTATATGTTGGAGATAAAAGATAATATTCTCTCTGGAGAGTGGGTCTGAGGCCTATGATAGAGAAAATCAGAATAGTCAGACAGAGATCGATTTCTCCCTATGGAGAAGCAGTCCAGACAAGGTAGACCAAGGATGGCTTGGTGCACCCCCTCATGCAGGCTCCTCCCCTCTTCAGCATGTGCCTCTATCCTCACTGCGGCCTCATGGTCCAAGGTGGCTGCTGGAGCTCCTGCCATCAAGGCTGTGGGCAGAGGCAGAGGCCGGCACAGTGCTTCCTCTTCCCTTCCTTACCCAGAGCTGAGGCATATGGCCCCTCCTGGCTGAGGTGGAAGCTGGGGACTGCAGGACTTGAACTGGACACATGGCCACCCTGGACACATGGCCACACCTCCTCCCTGTTACTGAGGAGACAGGAGAATACCGATGGGGTGGTTGACCAGCCCCAGGACCCACATCAGGGTTGTGAGGTTCAAGTGAAACCTGGAGCCTAGTGCATAGCTGGTGCTCAGCAAGGGTCAGATTTTGTTGCAAACCAGGGAGGTGAGTCCAGATGTTTGAGGTGACCCAGAGAGTGTTGGATCCCACCCCAGCCCTGGTCTCTGGGACCCAGAGCCCCAGAGTCTGGCTCACTCTGATGCCCCTGAGAACCAGATGGGAGACCTGCCTTTTCTGAAGCAGCCCCCTGTCTGAGCAGATTTCTCAGGCATGAGGCCCCAAGAAGGCTGGTTGTCCTGACACCACCTCCCCTGAGAGCCAGCTCCAGTTCTGCGTTCTCACACCAATGCGGGGGTTGGACGGACCCGGATGCTTGCTCAGCAGCCCCTGGGCCAGTGGTCCCCGGCTGCCCTGTGCAGGGCTGAGCAAGTCAGAGAGAGCCCCAGGACAAGAAGCAGAGAGCCATGGTGCCTGGAGGAGAAGTGTGGGTGGACTTGGGAGTCCTGGGGGCTGAGGAGCTTTGAGGGGGGCCTCAAAAGCACCTGCTGTGGGGTCCTACCCAGGGAGGGTAGGAAGGCCCAGGCCTGCTCAAAGGCCCATGTGTGGATGGGGGTGGAGGCCAGGAGGGGAGAGAAGTCTGCCTGCCTGAGGTCACCCCAGAATGTGGGGAAGCCTCTCAGAGCCACACACTCCTGGTCAGATGGCCTGATGCCCATAGGGCTCCCAGAGCACCAAGGCATCATGCCCCTTAATTCTGACAAAGTGAACTTCCCTGGGTGGGGACACTGCAGAGGGTGCCATGTGGAGCTTTAGGAAAGTTCCCTGGACAAGACATGGGAGACACCCACTTTCTGAGGTGAGGTGGACACTTCTTTCTGCTCCTGCACCACAAACATAGGAACACCATATAAAACACAAGAGAATGGAAGAGGCTGAGCTTGGAACAAGCTGGCCTGTCCCAGAAAGGAGAGACACAAAGCCGGAGCAGATATTGGGAGCCAACACCAAGGTGGCCACTAGATTTCTGGCCCTCTGGGGTTGAGACTGGGAATTCCAACATTCAAGGCATTGGCTTCAGGACCTTGGAGGCCAGGAGCCGGAACTGGGTTCCTGTGCAAAGCTGGACATCTCAAGGAACAGCCCCATCGTGAAAAGGAAATGAATACACATGGATAAAACCAACACAGGATGGGACAAAGATTTCAATCAGTTTGTTAACTTTCCAGAAATAAAAGAATGAAAAGGTATACCATACTCTAAGACAAATTAACACAGAATGGTTAACCCTGGACTTCAAAGACAAAAAACCACAAATGCAGACAAGTTAAAAGTTAATGTCATGCCAAATAGATTTTAGAGCAAAACAAAAGGTATCATGAGTTTTAAAAGGCTTACTACAGAATAAAGTTCTCATTTAATTAAAAATATCACAGTTTTAAACTAGTATGCTCATCATAATATAACCCCAAAATACATAAAGCAAAATTGACAGGAGATTGAAAAGAATGGGACAAACCCACCAGCATAGATGAGAGGTTTTAATACAACTTTCTCTCTTTCTTTCTGTAACTAAAAAGTCAGGCAAACATTGAAACAACAACAAAAAAGGATAGAGAGTAGAATAACATAATTAGCTATCGCATATGCAGAACATTGGGGCCTCTTGCAGAGTGCACATCATCTCCATGAAGATTTACCTTATACTGGCCCAGAAAGCAGACCCCAATGGATTTTAAATCCTCTAGTTTAGCTTCTCTCACTCACCATGAGTAGTGAGGTTAGAAATCAGTAATGAAAGGGCACTTGGGTGGCTCACATGGTTAAGCGCCCAACTCTTTTTTTTTTTAAGATTTTATTTATTTACTTGACGAAGAGAGAGACAACCAGCGAGAGAGGAAACACAAGCAGTGGGAGAGGAAGAAGCAGGCTCCCAGTGGAGCAGGGAGCCTGACGCTGGGCTCGATCCCAGGACCCTGGGATCACACCCTGAGCCGAAGGCAGATGCTTAACAACTGAGCCACCCAGGTGCCCCTAAGTGTCTGACTCTTTATCTCAGCTCAGATGTCAATCTCAGGGTCATGAGTTTGGGCTACATGCTTGGCATGAAGCCTACTTAAGAGAAATCAGTGATAAAAAATACACAAGAAACTTCCACATGTTTGCAAATTAAGAAACATACTTCTAAATAATTAATAACCAAAAAGGAAATTATAAAATATTTTTAATTCTTAAATTTTAAAGGATAAAGATAATTGGTAACACAACTTGTAGTATATTAATTGAAACTGAACTTGAACCGAAATTGGTGACCTTGACAGCTTGTAATACAAGAGCCAAGGACTGGAGATAGGCTTCCCTTCTTTCAGGTCGAAACAAAGCATTGATTCCTTGAACAAAAGTTTCATGTCTCTGTTAAGCATTTTCAAATTATCTATTTAAAATGTAATTTTTCCAAGTAGAAAATTACAAATCTATTAAGTGTGCACAAATTACAGGGTTTTGAAATTGCAGCTCTCATTCCAATGGCTGTGTCATACTGTGGCTTGTCCCCACCGTTGGAGGAGGGGATGGTGGTGGGGAGCTCCCATGATAAGATTTTACATTTGTGAGTTCAACTCAGACTCCTGTTCTTTAGTCACGGCTGCTGTGTTTATATTCCCTAACGATTTAGTTTTGATCCTTCACTTTCCCCAGAAAAAGAAAATCCACATGTGCACATAGGATCTGTCTGGGAGTTTTGCTCACCTGGATTCTCTCTGGGTAATCATTCCACAGCTTGACACTTAATGTGCTGTTGGAGCTGTAATCCGATGGGTGCAGCAAGCCCCCCGGCCACAGTGCTCTGCAGCCCCATGCCAATCAGTGTGAGCCTTGGTCTGTTTGGATTATGATCTGGCCGTGAGGGATAGACAGCCTATAAGACAAGGGATGGCTATTTCGTGCTGACCTAACAATCTGGTAGCAACCCTGGCTAACGGTGTCATGGACCCAGGTCTTTCAGGGTTTTTTTGGTCCCCTGGATGTGGCCTCACAAGTTCACCTCATGGACCAAGATGCGACTTCAGCTCCAGCCCCTGAATCCACATTCCAGCCAATAGGAAGGAGAAGGAGCAGGGAAGGGGCATGACCATCTCTCTTGAAGGATACCTTCTGGAAGTTTCACTCGCCAACTCTCATTGGCCATAACTTGGTCATATGGCCACACCTGGCTGCAAAGAAGGCTGGGAAATGTAGTCTTTATTCTGGGTCCGATTACCCTAGAAGGACGAGAGAGTGGGGGAGGCAGGGAGGTGAATAGCAGCCTCTACCGATGAAGGCCCATGAGGGGTCTGCGGGGCAGAGACAGGTGGTCAGACCCCCTTGAGGCATGTCTTGGTGACGGATGGGTTATCTTGATTCATGGGGAAAAGAACACTGAGCTTTCTCAGCCTCTCCACAGTCCAAGCCTACTTGGAATCTGAAAAGCACCCTGAATATTCCTCCATTCAGTCACCAAGCAAGCTATACCTGTGTCGCGTAGGGGGTAAAACCACGCACCCTGGGGAGAGAACGGAGGTTTTTATTTCAACTGCCCTGGTGGCTTTTTGGTCTGACATACTTTGTTTCTTAGGAGAAGGAATCTCTCCTGACACCCCCTCTAAACCCCAAACCCTGACCCACGTGCTGCGTGCATGCAGCTGTTTCCCTCCCTGGTTAGTGAGCTCGGCAGGCTCAGCAGAAAAGGGACAGGCTGTGCTCCCAGGGTTGACACAGGCAGCCTGGCCAGGTGAGGGCCTCTTGTTTGTGGGTCCCGCACTCAGCTCCGCCAGCTCCTGGGGGAAGCTGTTGTCACCATTGGGGGAAGGTCACAGCCTCGTGTCACAGTCTGAAGCAGGACTGTGTTGGACACCACTGAGACATCATGTCACAGAAATACTGAAAGCAGAGCGATGGGAAAAGATGCACCAGGCGGGTGTCAGAGAAGGCGGAGAGACCATTGTTGGTATCAGACATAAAGCACTTTTGGGCAGAAAGCACGCTTTCGTATAAAAACCAGTCCGTGGGAACTGGCTCGTGCTGGCTCCCAAGAGCCGGTCCTGTACGCTTCTTTCTGACTCCAGGTTCAGTGACTCCTCGATGGCAGCTTGAAATTGGCCCTGGAGAAGGTATTTACACCAAGGACATCAGCCAATGCTCCCCACCTCAAGAGCCAAATGTTAAACGTCGAGCAGCACCCCACTGGATAGAGAGGTTCATTATTTCATGATAAAAAGGGACGATTAAATGCAAAGCTAGAACAATCCTGGAGCTTAATAGGCTTCACAACATAGCCTTAAAATATATAAAATAAAAACTGGCGGAATCACAGGGAGAAATGGACACATCCCAGTAGGAGAGGGGGCGTCTCACGCTGTTCCCGGAAACCGAGACAAAGCCAACAGCCATCAGGAAGGAAGCTCCCTGCCAGGGGCGTGGTCCGTGGGAACACTGTGAGAGCGCGACGGAGCCCAGGCTGTCGGTCCCCGTCGGGATCCACCTTCCAGCCTGCCCGTGGGTTTGCTCTCTGGGCAGGTCCCTGTCCTGGGGCTGTGCCCCAACTCTGGGTCCAGCTCTCCCAGGGTGTGTTACTCACATGTGGCCACCAGGGGCGATGTTTCCTAAAAAGGCTCAGAGTCCTGCAGGGCTGACGGCCTGGGGGTGACCAAGCCCCCACCCACCGTGGGCTGCTCCCCTCACCTAAGCACCCAGAGGGCTCTCAGATCCCAGGGCCAAAGATAGCTCTCCCCAGTCCTCTCGCCCCCTATTCACTGCAAAACCCACATTTCCCCAGTTGGGTTCTTGTTTGGGGGTGCTCTGGCCCTCCTGGAGCGGGGAGAGGAAGTTGTCTTTACCTTGGGCAATGCCTGGGGTTCAGGTCAGGGTTGAAAAAGCAAAACTCCCGGAGGCCAGCAGGGAGTGTGAAAGGGCAAAGCCGCAGGGTAGGGACAGTGACCAACTGGAGGAAACAGACTCATCTAAGTGCCTCTGGCCAGGGTGTGGGCCCAGACCGCCTGTGTCCCAGCTTTTCAAGACCAGCTTGCAAATCTGGATTTTTACAGGAAATCTCCAGGGTAACACATAGGAAGATGTAAGCACAGCCTGAATCATGGGGGGCCTCCTGCCCCGGGCGGCCAGTGTGAGAGCCTAAAGGGCTTGGCTGACCGGGCCGGGGGTCCGGGTGGTGTTGGTGGGGTCTCGTGCCCACGGCCACTGTTTCCCCATCCTCGTCTCCCAACACCCTCGGCAGGAAGATCCTCCGAAGCTGTGTCCTGTCCCCCCGCTGGACAGTTGTGGGGCCTGTGGGGCGCCACCCCCCATGAAGCACTGGCCCCCCACCGGGCCCTGCAGGAGCTCAGCAGTGGGAGCCACCAGCTCCACCCGCCACGTTGTTGCACCCACAGAGAATCTGTGGGACCAGTCGCAGGGTGAAGAGGGGGCCCCGGGCCTGCACGAGGCTGCCCACCCCTGCTGTGTGTGTCCCAGGGGTCGCGGGACACTTGAGCCTCCCATTCCTGGGGACCCCTGCATTCAAGTGGCCGCAGTCCTGAGTGTGTGGGGAGGGGGCCGGAGCCCCCTGCCTCTGGAGAGGGACCACCACCGAGCCCTGGATGATGAAACATCCTGTCCTCACGAAAGCATGGGGATAGTCGATGTACTGTTTTGGGGGTCTTTCTTGGAAAAGTAAAATCTTGAAGTGTAATTCCAGCCCTGAAGTCCTTCTGGAAACTTCCCGGACCCATCCGGCTCTGGCAGCCCTTGGCTATGTTCTGCTGCAGTCATTTCTCTGCTCTGAGAGGACATGTGGAAAATGCTCAGCACGCTGCTTGCCCCCCCCC
>NW_024424119.1:57180025-57185920 GCF_017311325.1 Ursus maritimus | reverse complement strand
CCCCCCCCCCCCGCCCATCCCCCTGCTCCACCCTGGAAGTCTGCCCAGTCAGAGGGCGGCCTGCAGACGCCTCCCTCTGTCCTGGAAGCTGGGCCAGCGGCGGGGGCGGAGGGCGGGCTGGGGCCTGTGGAGAGGGCCGCCCAGGTGCACACAGACCAGGCGGGCAAGGGACAGCCGGCTACAGGGGAGGTCCAGGGGCAGGGGGAGGGTTACCCCTCACACTCATGGGTCAAATGGGACTTCCCTTTGAGCCACGGGTTTCTTTAAAGTGCACTGAAAGTAGAAGATAATATACAGTAAATAAATTACAAAACTTCCCTAAAATCAACACTGCAGGGGTTGTAGTCCCTACTTCCCTGGTGGGGAAACTGAAGTTTGGCCAGAGGAGACCAGCCCGAGCTGGGACAGCAGGTTGGCAGCAGGACCCTGCCTCAGTGTCCCTGGCTGGAGCCTGGGCATCTCTGGAGCTGGCCCTCCAATGCCCAGGGGAGACGAGGTGGCTCACCCCCCCTCCCAGGCTGGAGCAGGGCTGATCGATCACGTCTACAGCCCTGACCCACAGCCCGGCCAGGCCACGGCCCCTGTCCAAAGTCCAGGGCAACCGTGCCGCTCGCTCGGCTGGGGACAATTTTGCACCAGCTGTTGCCTTTGAGTGAGGGGCCAGGAGAGGTCTGGGCTGCCTTGGCCACTGCCCTGGGGCTGCAGGGACCCCTGTGTCCCTCACCCGTGCACCTCCTGTCTAGGGCTCTGACGGGGTTGCAGCCACGCTCCCTCTTCACGCTCCCCGACCTGTCCTTCACCCCATGGGGTGAGTGCAGCCTGGCCCCAGGCTGCTGGCCAGCTCCGCCCCCCCTCCTGGTCTCTGTGCCCTGGGCCCGTGCACAGTCCCAGGGAAGCCTCACGCGGGTAGGGCAGCCTTCCATGGGGAGTGAGTGAGAGTCTCTGTCCAAGTGACGGGGACTGAGAATGGTAGTGGCACCTGGCCAGGCCAGAGCCCGGGCCACCTCCTCAAAGATGGTGGAAGGGAGGGCAGCTTGCTCAGGAGCGCCCCATCACAGCCAGCCTCACGGCTACCTCGCCCACACTCCCGCCCTGAATCTGTCATCATCCTGAACCCGGAGCCCCTCAACGGCTCTAAATTGTCTCTGGGTCTTCTAGTCGTGCTTTGCATACCGTAGGTGCTCAGTAAATGTAGAGGATGGACAAACTGGCAGCGAGACAGTCGGACAATTAATAAATTGAAATAAAGAAGGCAAACAAGAACACGATTCTTTGTCTCATCCGTAGTAATTACAGCGTGGTGCCCCTGCTCTTTCCCCTCTATCAGCAGCCAACGGAACACTGCTGCGAACTCACCACAGCCTAAATTCTACTCTCTTTGATCCGTGGGAGGCGGAGGTCGAATTTTATATCAACACCTATTCCGATTCTTCGTCCCCCCACAGGTGTAGGTGCGCAGTTCCTGGATTTCCTCTGGGTGTCTCCTCTGGGCATAGACAGAATGCCCTCCGCCCCCATAGTGTGCTGTGTGGCCTGAGGCAAGCTGGCTCCCCTCTCTGGTCCCAGTGCCCCAGCAGTCAAATGGAGGCAGGCCTTCCTGCCATGGGGAGCAGGGCGCCCCGCCGTGGGCAAACCAGAGGCGCCAGAGGGAGCCAGGAGCTCTGGAGCGTGGGCCACAGACGGTCAGACTTCCCGGCTTGCCTCTGAAGGCAGTGAGCACCCCCGCCCTCGGAGTGAACAAACTGCAGCTGGGCGGGCAGGTGCCTGCTGGGGCCCGGGATCACCTCGCCAAGGAGCCCGCAGAACGCCACGGGGCCTGGCACAACCCTGTTGCTTACCCAGCACTTCTGCCCACCGCCTCTGTGCCAGGCTCAGTTCGGGGCATGGGGAGCACAGACAGGCAGCGGCAAGCAGGGGTGCACGGGGCCCCCCGCGGCATACCTGTAACCCGTTTTAGAGATAAGGGAGTGAGGTCACCTGCCCCATCACCCCGTTCACAGCCCAGCTCTGCTGCCCGCTGGCCTGCTGCCCTGGCCCTGGAGAAGCCCGAGGCGGTGGGCGGTGCATCCGCGCGCGGGCGGTGCGGCCTGGGGGCGGGGCCGGGGGCGGGGCCGGGGCCGGGGCCGGCGGTTCCGGCCCGGCAGCGGCTGAGAAGGAAGGAGGGGACGGCGCCCAGCAGCCCCTGGGCCGGGCACAGGCAGGCCTCTCGGCGCGCAGGGGTGTCGCGGCCGGCCGGAGGCACGCCCCTCAGGAGGAGCGGGGGCCCGGGCCCTCCCCCGGGGCGGGCGGGGCTGGGACAGACCGGAGTCGGCCAGGACTTCTTTCTGCCTCCGGCTGCAGTGACCATCTGGCCGGGTGGGCACGACCTCAGGTCCCTGTGTGCGTGGCGGGGGCCCGGGCACCCACCCTGCCCTCCTTCACCAGGCGAAGGCTGGGCCAGCTCTTTTCTCCATCAGCCTGCCTCACCCCACAGCCTTTGACGAGGGCTGCTCTGGCTCCTGCTTCACAGCTCAGGTGAAGTCGCTCAAGCCCAGACCCATCCCTCCGCCCCCCAGCCCTGGGCTGTCCTGCACCCTCACCCCTGGTAACGCACGGGCCACACTGCTGACCGGGCAGGAGAGAGCTGGAGGGGCAGGAGAGCAAGTTAATGTTGAAGCAGCTGCTTCTGGTGGGAGGGGTGCCCAGGGGGCCCCCGGCGCTGCCCAGCTGGGACCGCAGGCCTGGCCAGAGTGCAGGGAGGGGGCAGGTGGCCACTTCCGGGGGTCAGCAGCTCCGTGGAGATTGGAGGGAGAGATTGGAGGGAGGGAGGAGGCCGGGCCAGAGGCTGAGCAGGAGCGCTGGGCAGTGCGCGTGGGGGCGGAGGGCAAGTGCCCAGCCTTGACCATGCCAGCAACCACATGACGCCGACTTTCCACTGGTAGGGCACCACTCCTGGGGGCTCCACGACGATTTGGGAAATTCGAGGACGAAAGGTAAGGACAGAGACAGGCCCAGGGGTGCACCAACCTGTGCCCAGGGCACCTCTGCGGGCAGAAGGGCAGGCGGGCTGCCAGACCATGGGACTGACATGCCCCATCACCCTCACCCTCACCCCCTCACACACCACAGGTCTCTGCCCCTCCCCTGCCCCCACTCACCTGGGAGGGGTCCCTGTTGGGTGGGGGGCAGGCAGCCCTGACCAGCCTGAGTGCTGGGCCCCTCACACACATCCTCACCGATGAGTTGGCTCCCCCCAGCCTTCCCTGCCCCAAACCAGGCCCTGGGAGAGCCTGCAGCCTTGGGCTGCATGTGGGCCTGGCCTTGCTCCCCAGCTGGGCCACAGAGTGGTCCTGTGACCTCGGCTACCTTGGAGGGCCTTCCTGTACCTTGGTCTCCTGCCCTGTAAAATGGGGACAGCAGTCATATGGGCTTGAGAGCATCTTTTGTTTGGTGTGTGGGGCACTCTTGGAAACAGAGGTCAACTCTTTAATTAGTTCATTGATATCAGTCATGACTTAATGCAGGTGGATTCGAGACTAAATCCCTCTTCTGTGTCCTGCTGACCCTGGAAGTGGGCCCAGGAGCCCCTCCGAGGGTCCTTTCCTCTCCAGGTTGGGCAGGACACACCCCCAGGGAGACACTTCTCTGGCATTTTCGCTCCTGAGGAGGTGGACTTCCTGTCACATTCTTGTGATTATGAGACTTTCCAGGCTTGGGAGGGCTTCCTGAAGGAGGAGGGATTCCAGGTGAGCCCTGAAGGCCACTGGGGGACACAGGAGGAGGAGGCAACGGCTGAGGGCAGGGAGGGGGTTACCCATGAACATGGCTTCCCCTCGTCTCACGCTCCCATCTGTGTCCAGGTGACACCCCCTGGGGGCTGCCACCTTCCTCAGTCTCCCCCCTGCCTGTCCCAGCGGCACACTGCTGTGCCAGGGGCTCTTCCTCAAACACAGAGCCGTGGGGCCAGGCACTCGGGAAGACACCCCGGGGAAGTGTCCTGAGCCCCAGGGGCTCTCAAGGCCCCCTCCCCCTCAGCCTACCCTTCCCCCCTCCCACTCTCGAGGTCATTTCTCTGGGTCCTGGGTCCCCCTGAGACCTGAGCTCCTTGTCCTCAGCTCTCAGATCCCCTGCCCTCCTCCCTGGCCTCCCTCACGGGTGACCCTACTTCCCCAGGCCGCATCTCGCCCCTCCCCTCCACCTCCCCTGCGCCCCCTTCAACCGTCCCGCGCCCATGCTCTGTCACAGCCCCATCACTGTCTGTGCCCCTGGAGGGCAAGGAGAGGTGGGACGGGACGGAGGGCAGGCCACTCCAGATGGGCAGGTAGCAGGGCTAGCCAGCAAGGGGTCTCACACATGAGGCTTGTCTTGTGGCCTGAAGACGAGTAGGTCTCTGCCCCCAGCTGCCAGATCATAGTTTCTATAGAGGCCTTACGGGGCTCAGTCACACACACCGTCCAGAGGGTCTCGATGACACGTTGCTCCCTCAAGCCTGCATCCCTGGAAGTGGCTCCCACGGTGGAAACAGGGCACCGGGTTGGACGGAGACGAAATGTACATTCCCAGGCAGGGGAGGGGGTGAGGAGCCTCTGACTGCCTGGGCCCAGCTCCAGGGGCGGACCCGGACCTTCTGCCTCCCACCGTGGTCGCTGTGGGTCTGGCCAGAGCCAATGATGCCTCCAGACCCTCAGTACGCCCGCCCTAGAGTGCAGGCGCGATTGGACCCCGGGGAGGCGGTGAAGGAAGGAGGGTATGGGGGGTGGTCCCCTGGGCCTCACCTGGTGCACCCCCACTGCGCCCCTCAGCACCCCAGCCAGCACTGACTCTCTCCCCAGCTCCCTGCAGCGCTGAGCCCGGAGTCTCCATGGCCTCGCTGAGCAGAGCCCTGCGTGTGGCCGCCACCTGCCCTCGCCGGGGCCTGGGGCCACGCACACTGACCAGCCGAGCTGGCCCGACCAGCGAGAAGAGCGTACCCTACCAGCGGACCCTGAAAGAGGCCCAGGGCCCCTCGGCGTTGGCCCAGGGCCCAAGCCAGCCCCTGCCCAGCACAGCCGACGTGGTGGTCATCGGCGGGGGCAGCTTGGGCTGCCAGACCCTGTACCACCTGGCCAAGCTGGGCGTGAGAGGGGCGGTGCTGCTGGAGCGGGAGCGGCTGACCTCTGGGACCACCTGGCACACGGCGGGTAGGGGCACACGGCGGGTAGGGGCTGGGGCGGGGGGCCCGCGGCGGGCGGGGGCCAGGAGGGACTGGACGCAGTAGGGGACCCTTCCGGGGGAGACGGCTAGAGGCTTGTTAGAGGCAGCTGAGCGGAGGGGGAAAGACATGGAGAAAAGATGCAGGGTCATCTGAAGGTGGACAGCTGGGGGGCCCTCTTTGCCCCCCATGTCTCTGAAGCGCTGTGGTGGGGAGGAGGGAACAGAGCTAAGACAAGAGCTGGGAGCCCAGGCGGCTGTGTTCCAAGAACAGAAGCCCCTCCCCGGACAGACCCCGGGGAGGAGGGGCGTCCCAGGCAAGCACGGAGCATGGACGGGGGCAGGAGCCATCGGTGACACAGAGCGCTGTCCTCCGTGGGCACCAGAAGCATCCACGACCCTCATCCTAACTAACCAGGGACATGTAGTAAGCACCTACTGTGTGCATGTTGCCACATCCTCCTAACTAACCAGGGGCATGTAGTAAGCACCTACTGTGTGCGTGTTGCCGCATCCTCCTAACTAACCTAGTGGCATGTAGTAAGCGCCTACTGTGTGTGTGTTGCCACATCCTCCTAACTAACCTAGTGGCATGTAGTAAGTGCCTACTGTGTGCGTGTTGCCACATCCTCCTAACTAACCAGGGGCATGTAGTAAGCACCCACTGTATGCGTGTTGCCACATCCTCCTAACTAACCGGGGGCATGTAGTAAGCACCCACTGTGT
>NW_024424119.1:57148475-57180015 GCF_017311325.1 Ursus maritimus | reverse complement strand
GACACCCCCTGGGGGCTGCCACCTTCCTCAGTCTCCCCCCTGCCTGTCCCAGCGGCACACTGCTGTGCCAGGGGCTCTTCCTCAAACACAGAGCCGTGGGGCCAGGCACTCGGGAAGACACCCCGGGGAAGTGTCCTGAGCCCCAGGGGCTCTCAAGGCCCCCTCCCCCTCAGCCTACCCTTCCCCCCTCCCACTCTCGAGGTCATTTCTCTGGGTCCTGGGTCCCCCTGAGACCTGAGCTCCTTGTCCTCAGCTCTCAGATCCCCTGCCCTCCTCCCTGGCCTCCCTCACGGGTGACCCTACTTCCCCAGGCCGCATCTCGCCCCTCCCCTCCACCTCCCCTGCGCCCCCTTCAACCGTCCCGCGCCCATGCTCTGTCACAGCCCCATCACTGTCTGTGCCCCTGGAGGGCAAGGAGAGGTGGGACGGGACGGAGGGCAGGCCACTCCAGATGGGCAGGTAGCAGGGCTAGCCAGCAAGGGGTCTCACACATGAGGCTTGTCTTGTGGCCTGAAGACGAGTAGGTCTCTGCCCCCAGCTGCCAGATCATAGTTTCTATAGAGGCCTTACGGGGCTCAGTCACACACACCGTCCAGAGGGTCTCGATGACACGTTGCTCCCTCAAGCCTGCATCCCTGGAAGTGGCTCCCACGGTGGAAACAGGGCACCGGGTTGGACGGAGACGAAATGTACATTCCCAGGCAGGGGAGGGGGTGAGGAGCCTCTGACTGCCTGGGCCCAGCTCCAGGGGCGGACCCGGACCTTCTGCCTCCCACCGTGGTCGCTGTGGGTCTGGCCAGAGCCAATGATGCCTCCAGACCCTCAGTACGCCCGCCCTAGAGTGCAGGCGCGATTGGACCCCGGGGAGGCGGTGAAGGAAGGAGGGTATGGGGGGTGGTCCCCTGGGCCTCACCTGGTGCACCCCCACTGCGCCCCTCAGCACCCCAGCCAGCACTGACTCTCTCCCCAGCTCCCTGCAGCGCTGAGCCCGGAGTCTCCATGGCCTCGCTGAGCAGAGCCCTGCGTGTGGCCGCCACCTGCCCTCGCCGGGGCCTGGGGCCACGCACACTGACCAGCCGAGCTGGCCCGACCAGCGAGAAGAGCGTACCCTACCAGCGGACCCTGAAAGAGGCCCAGGGCCCCTCGGCGTTGGCCCAGGGCCCAAGCCAGCCCCTGCCCAGCACAGCCGACGTGGTGGTCATCGGCGGGGGCAGCTTGGGCTGCCAGACCCTGTACCACCTGGCCAAGCTGGGCGTGAGAGGGGCGGTGCTGCTGGAGCGGGAGCGGCTGACCTCTGGGACCACCTGGCACACGGCGGGTAGGGGCACACGGCGGGTAGGGGCTGGGGCGGGGGGCCCGCGGCGGGCGGGGGCCAGGAGGGACTGGACGCAGTAGGGGACCCTTCCGGGGGAGACGGCTAGAGGCTTGTTAGAGGCAGCTGAGCGGAGGGGGAAAGACATGGAGAAAAGATGCAGGGTCATCTGAAGGTGGACAGCTGGGGGGCCCTCTTTGCCCCCCATGTCTCTGAAGCGCTGTGGTGGGGAGGAGGGAACAGAGCTAAGACAAGAGCTGGGAGCCCAGGCGGCTGTGTTCCAAGAACAGAAGCCCCTCCCCGGACAGACCCCGGGGAGGAGGGGCGTCCCAGGCAAGCACGGAGCATGGACGGGGGCAGGAGCCATCGGTGACACAGAGCGCTGTCCTCCGTGGGCACCAGAAGCATCCACGACCCTCATCCTAACTAACCAGGGACATGTAGTAAGCACCTACTGTGTGCATGTTGCCACATCCTCCTAACTAACCAGGGGCATGTAGTAAGCACCTACTGTGTGCGTGTTGCCGCATCCTCCTAACTAACCTAGTGGCATGTAGTAAGCGCCTACTGTGTGTGTGTTGCCACATCCTCCTAACTAACCTAGTGGCATGTAGTAAGTGCCTACTGTGTGCGTGTTGCCACATCCTCCTAACTAACCAGGGGCATGTAGTAAGCACCCACTGTATGCGTGTTGCCACATCCTCCTAACTAACCGGGGGCATGTAGTAAGCACCCACTGTGTACGTGTTACCACATCCTCCTAACTAACCGGGGGCATGTAGTAAGCACCCACTGTGTGCGTGTTGCCACACCCTCCTAACTAACCGGGGGCATGTAGTAAGCACCCACTGTGTGCATGTTGCCAGGGCAGCCAGCCTGGGAGCTAGCTGAAATCTGCCCGCTTTGGTGGGGTAAACATTCCCACATCGGCTAGTATCACGCTGCCAGCGGGAGGGCACCGAGCCCGGAGCTGGGAGGAGGTTCAGACATCACATGGCCCGCACACCACTGCCCCTGCCTTCCCGCTCTCCCACCTCAGCTGGGCAGGCGAGCCTCTCCCCTCACTGTTAGAGTGGTCTCGGGCCTGGCTAGCCGCCGCCCAGACTCTACTCTGTGGGGAACAGCTTTGTTATTGGACGGTCTGCGCGTGGGCTTCAGCGGGTCCAGCTTGGGGTCCCGGCCCCATCATTACATGCTCTGTTGTCCTGGGTATGGGACTGTTTGGTACCATTTGATTTCACTGTAAAATCAGGGATGCCTGGGTGGCTCAGTCGGTGAAGCGTCTGCCTTCAGCTCAGGTCGTGGTCGCAGGGTCCTGAGATCGAGTCCCGCATCGGGCTCCCTGCCCAGCGGGGAGTCTGCTTCTCCCTCTGCCTCTGCCTGCTGCCCCCTGCTCGTGCTCTGTCTCTCAGTCTCTCTCTCAAATAAGAAAATGTCTTAATTTCACTATAAAGTCATCATGCCCACCCCGTGGGGCTGCTCTGTCTGCCTGTGACAAGCTCAGCCCCAGTCTTGGCACGCAGTAAGTGCTCAATAAATGGGACCCCCGATATTACCACAGTGTGAGCTGCCCAGGGGCCAAAGGCCCGTCCCCCAAATCAGATTCGACCCCGTGATTTCTGGCTCATCAACCTCCCGGAGCTCCCCGTGGGCTACAGAGAAAGACCCAGGCCCTCTGCTGGACCTTCGGGAGCCCCAGCTGGCACAGCGCCTTGCGGGGGCCTGACGGTGCCCCTCGCCTTCCCGGCCAGGCCTGCTGTGGCAGCTGCGGCCCAGCGACGTGGAGGTGGAGCTTCTGGCCCACACGAGGCGCGTGGTGAGCCATGACCTGGAGGAGGAGACGGGGCTGCACACAGGCTGGATACAGAACGGGGGCCTGTTCATCGCATCCAACCGGCAGCGTCTGGACGAGTACAAGAGGCTCATGTCGGTGGGTGTGGCCCCGCCGGGGGTGGGGAGCTCCCGGTCCTGGGGAGCTGGGGCAGCACGGCTCGGGAAAGGAGCTCTGACAGATCCGGGTCACCATCAGACCCAGATGCTCTTGCTGCTGGGCCACCTGGGGCAAGCGGCCGTGCCTCCCCGAGCCTCAGCCTCCTCGCCTTTAAAATGGGCCCATATTGTGGAGCGTGATGCGCTGAGCCCTGGACACGGGAGAGGCCCGGTACGTGGAGCTCTCACTGCCGCCGTGCTCAGTGCTCACCGGAGACAAGCTACGTATGATCGCACCCCTAGGGGCAGTGCCCACACTTCTCCCCCCTCCCCCACCACAGACAGGCCTGGGGAGGGCGGGTGTCCGGGAGACTGGGAGAGAGGCTTATGCTGCTGCCGATCCTTGGATTGGGCTGGGGCGCTGTTTCGTAACCCAGAGCGGCCAGGCCTGGACCCCAAATCCCAGGACAGGCTGCTCCAGCGATCTGTCCTTTATGGAACGCCGACTGAATCCGTGCTCAGGGCCCAGCGAGCAGAACCAGCCGTGTGGCCTGCAGGGGCTCATTGTCACAGGGATGCTGAGGCCCCTGGGTGCCCAGGCTGGAGGCAGCGGCGCCTGGCTTCACTAGAACAGGTCTGGGTCTCTGGTCCTAGGAGCGGCCCCCATTCTGCCTTCTCCTCCCTTAGCTCGCTCATCGGCTGGGACAGAGGCCTCCAAGGGAAGGCCTCCAACCTTGGAGCCCAAGTCCCCAGCAGCTGAGAGGCTTTCGCCCCTTTGCAGCCACAGTTCTTAGCCAGAGAGTCTGACTTTCTGGTTGGGCAGAGCCTGTCCCGGTTGTGATGCCTGGGAACAGTCGATCGGCTGCCCCTGGGCCACTCAGATGCGATGGTGTGGCCTGTCCTGCTAAGTCAGGGCCTGGGCCAGAGGCACTGGTTGGTCTCCTGGGAGGGAGCTGGTCAGGTTGGAGAACTGATCCTCAGTCTCAGAACCCTTCCAGCCCCGTGGGGGTTATTTGTGTTCGATTGTGGAAGAAGCCCTTATGCACCGGAGACTGGTCTAAGCTCAAGGGGTACCGACCACATAAACCCTTATCACCCCCATGCCCCCAGGGGACTTGAGGTCATTGGTGTCAGAGCTGGGTGAAGGTGGGCCGGCTCCAGCGCCTGCTCCTGCACACGACACCATGCTCCTTACCCTTGTGCGGAGATGGCCGCAGGGACGGGCGGCTGGGGCATGGTGACCAGGGAAGGCTGCCTGGAGGAGGTGGGGTTGGAGGCACAGACGGGGAGGAAAGCAGCCAGAGGAGGTCTGTGCCCTGAGGGCTGAGTCCCTTCGCTCTCGGTCCCCCTAGCTGGGCAAGGCGTATGGCGTGGAGTCGCACGTGCTGAGCCCGGCAGAGACCAAGGCACTGTATCCGCTGATGAACGTGGACGACCTGTACGGGACCCTGTATGTGCCACAGGACGGGACCATGGACCCCGCCGGCACTTGCACCGCTCTCAGCAGGGCCGCTGCTGCCCGGGGAGCACAGGTACCAACCACCACCGGGCCCTGTGTCCCCCGCTCCCAGCCCGAAGGACCCGGGGGCCCTGCTGGACGAGCGCGTCCTCTCAGAATCTCATCCGTGCTTTTCATTGTTTATCCCGGATGTGCACAGAGTTGTAGAAAACATTGGAAAAAATCAGCAAAAAGGAAGAAATGGAAATCCCCCAGAGGGGACATATGTTGACGTTTTAGATTTACCCCCAAATACGTTTTAGGAATTTATATTTTTATAGGAAGAACCAAGCCGCGCTGCTCCGTGGCCTTTTGACTGAAGGCTGGACTGCAGACATCCGTGAGCAGAGCCAGCCTTGCCTTTTAGAAGTCACTTAATGAGAAAGACCCCGTGTGTCTGGGGACACGTCCTCTAAGTCAGGGAGCGCACGGGGTTAGCTTCTGGTGCTGTGGTTACCCCACTTCCCCGGCTGTGTCGCATGACGTGGCCCCAGCAGGAGCAGGGGTCCCGGGTCCCGTCTGAGCCGGAGGAGCCGGTAACCACGGGGGCGGTCGGCACCCTCACCGAGGCCTGCCTGGCTCTGGATGCAGCCCCTCTCGCTCCCAGGTCATCGAGAACTGCCCAGTGACCGGCATCCGCGTGCGGACTGACGACTTTGGGGTGCGGCGGGTCGCTGCCGTGGAGACAGAGCACGGCTCCATCCAGACGCCCTGTGTGGTCAACTGTGCAGGTGGGCAGGGGTCTGTCCCGGCTCTCGGGCGGCCATGCTGGCTGCCCCCTAAGCCTGGCCTGTCTCCGGGTGGGGGCCTGCGTGGGACAGACAGGACCGCAGAGGCGCCCTCTGCCCACCGGGCTGGCAGCCCCGCCTGGGGCCGCAGAGCCGACCTGTCCCTGCTCTGCCCGCAGGCGTGTGGGCCGCCGCCGTGGGCCGGATGGCTGGAGTCAAGGTTCCGCTGGTGGCCATGCACCACGCCTACGTTGTCACCGAGCGCATTGAGGGCATCCAGGTAGGTACTTCGACGGCCCCAGACCCCCGTCAGGCTGTGGGAGGCGCAGGGACCTGGCTGGAACCCCAGCGCTTACGGGTGGCGAGACCCTTGTGGGTTCCCTCTCCACCCTGAGCCTCAGTCACCTCATCTGTGAAATGGGCATCATCACACTGGGTGTTTGGGGTGGGGTCAGAGTTAAATGAAGGAACCCCCTGGTGCTGACCCCCTGGACCTTCGGGGCACAGCTCCTCAGTGATGCCCAAGCCTGGGTCCTGCATGGGGTGGCCCGTCTGGGGCTTTGCCGTGTTCTGCACCCCAGGTGCTTGGTCAGGGGGACCCGTGCGTGTCTTCACACTCCCTAAGGCACCCTGGAGCCAGTGTCCCAGATGCGGATTCCGGACCCTCAGATCTGCCCTGGGGGCTTGGAGAGGTGTCTGCCAAGGGAGACGGGGGGGGCCTGTGCACCCCTGCCCTCTCTCCTCTTCTCCCCTTCTCATCTCCCTCCCCCCCCCACTGTGGTGCAGGCTGATAGCTTCCTGTCACCTTGTCAATGACCACTCCTCTTTTCTTCCATCTCTCCCTCGCTCCCTCCCTCCTTTCTCTGCCCATTCAGCTCCCCCTTCCTGTCTCCCTTACCATCCATCATTCATGAACCAGTAACCCGCCATTCCATATAACCCTCCCTCCTTCCTCCCGCTCACCAACGAACATTGACTGCTGTGTCCCAGGCCCTATTCTAGAAACCAGAGCTGTAACAGAGGAAACAACCCGGTTCTTATCGGGCTGGAGCTGGGGGCAGGTACAGATCGGTAAAGGAGCAATCCCCAAGCAGGCTGATGGGGCCCTGCGGAGGTACGCGGGGGGCTCCAGGGACTCCTAGCCCAGGGAGTGGTGTGGGGGGGGGAGCGTGCAGCCCAGGACCTGCAGGCAGTTCAGGGGGGCTGAGGGGGTGGGGGGGGACAGTGTGAGGTGAGGCTCTGCAAAGAGGGTCCTGCCCCAGACCAGTCTGGCTTCTGCTCGTCACTGGGACCACAGTGGTGGAGGAGCTGGGGCGGGTGCCCGGCTCCCCACGCACTCCTGCCCCTCTCCCTTGACAAAGGGCTTCCCCTGCTCCTGGATGAGTTTAATAGGATCCAGCACAAGCCTCCTGAGGGCTGCTGGGTGCCCCTTGCTCCGTGGTTCTGTGGGGAGAACTCCCGGGTGGCCGCCAGGGGTCGCCCTCAGGCCGCAGTAGGCTCTGGAGAGCTGTGGACAGGCTGTGTCCTGGGGAGGGATCCCTCTTGGGTGCCCACAGGGCCGTGTGCCCTAGGAACCCCCAGTTCTGAGGGTCTGGCCCAGTGCCGGGTCCGACACTGCCCCTAGCTGCTCTGTGACCTGGTCCCCTCCCTGTCTGTCCCACAAACGCAGTGTGTCCTGTGCTCTCTGCTGGTCTGCATTTCACCGGCCTCTGCCTGCTTTTGCAGACCTCACTCTACTGGGGCACAGAGTGATAGGAAGGCTCAGGCTCGGGGGGCTGCGTCCCAGCTCCTCCATTACCCAGCCAGGCAAGTCATAGTGCTGCGTGGGCCTCAGTTTCCTTTTCTGCAAAACGGACAGTAAGGGTCCTCATTGCCCGGGGCTGCCTGAGGGAGGAGCCCGTGATGGAGGGGCAGGGCTGGTGTGGCTTCTGGCCTGTAGCAGGTGGTAGCTATGGTGACGTGACGATGACCAGGACCCAGGGGCCCGAGGTGGTCCAGCCGGCGGGTGCCTCAGAGGACAAGATTAGGGAAGGTTGGGGCTATCAGGCAGGCTTCCCAGGGGAAGTGGCCAACAGGATTTGGAAGGAGTGGGGGACAGGAGAAACAATGAAAGCGGGGTGAGGTCGGGAGGAAGGAACACCAGTGGGACTGGGCTCATAGCTGTAGGGTGGGCTTCTGCGTGGGGATGGCGATGCCAGTGCCCCGAGGACGCCTGGGGCACTCCAATGCAGCTCAGCGTGCTGGGGCCCGGGAGCTGGAACAAAAGTTAGGGGCTTCTCCGGCCACCAGGTGTCCCCACTGTCCTGCTCTATGGAACTCCAGAGTTTTTTGTGTTGTTTTGTTTTTGGAGTAGTAGTGACAATAGAGGTAATGATATCACTATTTCTGTTTCTGAAGTGTTCGTTACTGAGAACTTCCTACGTGCTCCTTACAACAAGCCCTCCTTGCAGACATTCTTAACTCCGGTTCTAGGAGACTGGAGTGGGAGGGAGGGGCATCTGCCCGAGGTATCCCATTGGTCTGTGTGTGTCCTCAGAGATGGGGCAGAGGAGTCACATCTGATGTGCCCATCTCCAGGGTAAGTGGTCCGAGAGAGAAGGCAGTTCCTCCAGTGCCAAAGAGCTGCAGGGAATGTGGTGTTTCCCCACTTCTGTGCAGTTTCTAAAATGATTTTGGTTTTGTTTATTGGTTAAATCAGTAGTCAGTGTTTGCAATATAATGACAATGTAAATGTTGTTAACTCCTGAGCAAATAGCACCCAACTTTTATGTTTCCTGGAGTTATTCATTGTTTTCTAGTTGCTCAGCTTTCTATGTAACTGTTGCTAATTGTCCCTGTCTGTCTGTCTGTCTATCTATCTATCTATCTATCAACATTACCTTCATCCTCCAAATCCCATACCCATTATCAGTTACTCCCCATTTCCCATCCTACCCCAACCTTAGATAATCACTAATCTGATTTCTATCTCTATGGATTTTCCTATTCTGGAAATTTAATAAAATGAAATCATACCGTATATGGCCTTTGGTGTCTGACTTCTTTCACTCGGTATGACATTTCCAAAGTTTGTCCATGTGGCACGTTATCAGAATTTCATTCCTTTGAACAGCTAAATAATATTCTACCGTAGATCGCATTTTATTTATCTAGTCATCTTTTGATGGACATTTGAGTTGTTTCTACTTTTAATAATGCTGCTGTGAACATTCATGTACACATTTCTGTGTGGACGTCTTTTAATTTTTCTTGGGTAGATATCTTGGAGTGGAATTGCTGAGTCATAGTAACTATGCTGAACTGTTTGAGGGACTGTCACACTGTTTTTAAAGCAGGTGCACTGTTTCACATTCCCACCCACGGCGCGGAGGTTTCTGACTTCTCCACAGCCTCACCACCACTTGCGAGTCTCTCTCTCTGGTCCTAGCCATCCTCGTGGGCGTGAAGTGGAGAGTATCTCCCTGGGGTTTTGAGTTGCATTTCCCTACAGGCTGATGACGTAGAGCATCTTCTCATGTGCTCATTGGCCATTTGTACATCGTCTTTGGAGAAATGTCTATGCAGATACCTTGCTCATTTTAAATTGGGTCGTTGGTGTTTTTACTGAGTTATAAGAGTTCTTGTTGTATTTGGGTTATATCTGGGATCTTACCAGATTTATGCCTGGCACGTATTTTCTCTCATTCTGTGGGTTGTCTTCCCTTTCTTGATGGTGTCGTTGGCAGCACAAAAGGTCTTACTTTTGGTGAAGTCCAACTTATGGATTGTTTCTTTTTCTGCTTGTGCTTCTGGCGTCATATTTCAGAAGGGCATTTCCTAATGCCCTTTTCCAAGGACCACAAAGATTGACTCGCACATTTTCTTCTAAGAATTTTATAGTTTTTGCTCTTATTCTTAGGTCTGTGACCATTGTGACTAAGGTTTGTATATGGTGTGAGGAAGGGCTCCGACTTCCTCCTTGCGTGTGGCCATCCAGCTGTACCGGCACCGCATGTCGAAGATCATTGCTTCCCCCTCGCCGTGGCCTTGGCATCCTTGTGGGAAATCAGTGGACCATAAACATGAGGCTTATTTCTGGACTGTCGACCCGATTCCAGGGATCTATACACGTTTTCTGTGTTAGTGCCCCCCTGTCCTGATTACAGTAGTTTTGTGGTCAGTCTTGAAATCGGGAAGCGTGAGTCTCCCAGCTTTGTTCTTCTCGCTCAAGATTGTTTTAAATATTCCGTATGAATTTTAGGATCAGTTTGTCAATTTCCCAAGAAGCCAGCTGCGATCTTAATGGGACTGTGTGGAATCTGGATCGACTTGGAGAGCACTGTCATCTTAGCAAGCGTCTGGTCTTCATTTTGTAAACATGGGTGTCTCCCATTCACTTAGGGCTTCTGCCGTTTCTTTCAAAAACATTGCCGAGTTGTTCGAGTACAAGTTTTGCACTTCTTTTGTTAAATTTATTCAGCAGCATTTAAAAATTCTTTGTGATGGGGGTGCCTAAGTGGCTCAGTCCGTTAAGCATCTGCCTTCAGCTCAGGTTATGATCTCAGGGTCCTGGGATTGGGCCCCACATTGGACTCTGTACTCAGGAGGGAATCTATTTCAACTTCTCCCCCTGCTTGTGCTCATGCGTGCTCTCTCTCTCAAATAAATAAATAAAATCTTGAAAAAAATTCCTTTTGATGATGTAAGTGGAATTATTAATTTCACTTTTGATTGTCCATCATTAGAGAAATGAAAAACAAAACAATAGTTTTTATTTGTCTGTTGTACATCGACCTTGTAACCTGCCACCTTCTCGAACTGTAGTTGCTGTACTGGCTAAAACCTTCAGTACGAGGATGAGTACAAGTGCTGAGAGTAGACATCCTTCTGTTGGCTTAATCTTAGAGGAAAAGCTGAAAATAAGTATGTTTTAGCTGTGGGTGTTTCTTAGATACCCTTTGTGAGGAAGTTTCCTTCTATTTCTAGATTGTTGAGTGTTTTTGTCATGAAAGGTGGTGGAAATGCTTTTTCCACATCTATTGAAATGAGGGGTTTTCATCCTACTCTGTTTCTACGATGTGTTACGTAGATTTGTTTTCAGATGTCAAGCCAGCCTTGCATTCCTGGAATAAATCTCATTAGGTCATGGTGTGTAATTCTCTTCTCTGTTGCTGGATTCCATTTGCTGGTATTTTGTCGGGGATGTGTGCGTTTATCGTCTGTCACATTTTCCTCCCAAACACTTCAACTTGTCTGTCCTGTCTGCTACATCTCCAGAATGTGTTCTGCGCATCAGGGAAATCTCATACAGTCTGTAAGTCCCATTCCCCTCCCCGGAGGAACCCTCCTGCTGTTCTGATCTCCGTTTTAGACGGATTGCCTCGTGGGCTCTGCTCGGCTGTGACCCTGGAGCCTTCTTCACTCCTCTTCTGTTTGGATCCATGGCGTGTGCTCTGGTTGCTTACTGAGAAGGGGCAGGTGGTGGGTAAATATTTTCGTGTCCACAGTGTAACCTGAGGCCCTGGGTCCACTCTGTGCTCAGGGTCCTACAACGAGGAGGAGGTGCCATGGGCCACCGTGGGCCTGTGACCGTCCAGCCCTGGCTGACCCTGAGGCCTGTCTGCTCTGCCTTCCAGAACATGCCCAACGTCCGTGACCATGACGCCTCGGTCTACCTCCGCCTCCAAGGGGATGCCTTGTCTGTGGGCGGCTATGAGACCAACCCCATCTTCTGGGAGGAGGTGAGACACTGAGGGATCGAGAGGGCGGTTCGGGACTGTGTCTCAGTGCGGAGAAGCCTTCTTCCAGAAATTCCACCCTCCCAAAGCTCAGGTTCACCCCTGAGAAATGACCGGCCCCTGGGCCCTGGAAGGGTCTCACTCTTTGTGCTCTGAACAGACAGATCCAGAGCTGGGCCGGGAGAGGGCTGGCCTCCCAACGTCCATAGAGGCTGCAGAAATGTAAGATAATGGCTCTGGAAGATGAAAACATGAAAGCCCTGTGTCCGCAACAAACAACCTCAGGCCCCACCCCCATGACAGTGGCATCTCCCCCAGGCCTGGCTGCTCCCCCCATAGCTTCGGGGGCCGCATGAGGTCATGGGCCCCCTCGGCCCCGCGAACGTGCCTGGGCCACCCATGCTCCTGGATTCGTGCAGAAATGGAATGGCTGAATGACAACTTTGGGTCAGATACTGTTTTACTTCCTGGGGACAGGGGGAGACCAACATAAAAGTCCCTGTCCCGGGGTGCCTCTATTTAGGTGGGGAGACCCACAATAAACAAAGAAGTCATGGGGATCTGTGTGCTGAATGGAACTGCAGGTTAGGAAGAAGCCTGATAAGAGTGGCTTGGAGGGATGTCTGTCCTTCACTCTGTGGTCAGGCAGGGCCCCCCGGGAGCTGACGGCAGAGCAGAGTCCTGCAGAGAGAACAGGTAGGCAAGGAGCTGTCTCAGGTGGGGGCGAAGACCCTGAAGGAAGGTCAACGTGGCCATGGGTCAGTGGTAGACATGGACAGGGCCTAGTCTCGGAGGGCTTTGTGGGACACAGAGAGTCACGGGGAGCCTGGGGGGCTTGAGAGCAAGAGAGGGTGTGGTCTGACTTAGGAGAATGGGTGGAAGGAGGCGGGGAGGCTGGGTGACCAGGTAGAGGCCACCACAACAACCCAGCGCAGAGCAGGTGGGCCTGGGCCAGCAGGGGGAAGGGGAGCGGACAGGCCCCACTGAGGGGTCAGTGGAGGAGGCCTGAGGGGCGCGGCCCAGCCCTGTCCCTCCGCTGACTCGGGCCGGGCTGGCTGGGCTCAGCTCCCGTGGGGTGGCTGTCACAGGACTGTGCCCCCACCTGCCTCCCCAGGTGTCAGACAAGTTTGCCTTTGGCCTCTTCGACCTGGACTGGGACGTGTTCAGCCCACACATCGAAGGTGCCGTCAACCGCGTCCCCGTGCTGGAGAAGACAGGAGTCAAGTCCACGGTCTGCGGCCCGGGTGAGTGGGGAGGCTGGGAGCTGGGGTGGGCGTCCCAGGGTCCTTCCAGCTGAGAAGTGCGGCTGGCCTGTGTCGGGCCTGGACCTGGGCCGCCCCTACCATGTGCAGGCAAGCGACGTGCCACCCCCATCGTGGCTCCAGCAGAACCACGCACGCAGTACTCCCGCCACTGCCTTCCCCGCACACACGGGGGCTTTGTCATCCTCCATCGAGGCAGAAAATGGGTAGGGCCAGCCTTGGCCCACATCAGGGCTGGGGAGAGAGGCCCCGGAATTTACAGTGTTGTCCCAAGGGGAAAGTTTGTGTCTGAGACTCTGAGTTCCCTGTGCCTCAGTGTCCTCATCTGTGAAATGGGTGACAGAGCGCCTGCCCAGCAGACGTGGAGGAAGGAGGAGAAGCTGCACGTTAGGTGCGGGGCACGGCTGGGCCAGCAAACTGCCGTGAGTCCCCTCAGGGGACGGGGACAGCCAGAGGCCGGGGAGTAAGGGGTCGTCCATAGCCACTCAGGGAGCGAGGGGCAGGCCAGGACAGGAGAGGGGCAGACTCTGATGCCGGGGGGCCCGTGGCCTGCAGGGGTCCATTCCCCGCCCTCCCCCGTCCCGTGTGCTTGGCATCGACACAGCCGCCAGCCAGGGCTGCTTTAATCTGTTCGGCTCTCAGAAAGCCCAGCCTTGGTGAGCAGGTTGGAAGTGCCCCTGAGCCCTGGACTCGGGGTGCTGGGCATGGGGCATAGGCCGGAGACTCACTGCCCCCCACCCAGCCTCCCCGGGCCTGCGAGGGGCTGGCAGTGAGAAGCACAGGCCTGAGACAATCCCAGGGGTGCGCGTCACCCGGGAGCATCCTCTGTTTAATTAGACAGGGGAGTCGTTGCTCCCATGAAGCCCTATCTGGGGGCGAGGTGCCTGCGAGGACATCTTGTGTCTGGTTTCCTGCCTGGGAGGGAGGGTTCGCGGGGAAATCGGCATCTCTCCTTGCCAGGGAGGACAAGCACGGTCAACGGCCTTTGGCTTCCAGAACAGAACTCAGAAGTCCCAGGCCCCCTTGACTCCGGGGAATCTGGGGGCGGGCAGAGCTCCCATTCCGGGTCCTGGAGGTCACTGCCAAGGTGGGGGCGCGTCTGTGCAGCCCAAACGTCCCGTCATCCTGCATCCTCGTGTTGCTCAGGCCTGAGTCATTTGTTAAACATTCAAGAGACTCTCATCCCCTGAAACTCTCTCCTCACTTGCCCTGTGAGGCTGTTCCCAGCTTCCCACCCGCCCGTGGCCTGGGCCAGAAACATCCCAGCTCTGCCCAAGTGCTCATGGAGGGTGACTGCACGGCCCCGGCCCCGGCCCCGGGGAAGGTCCCCGTCCTGATGCTCCCTGCCCTCTCTGACCTGCCTCCTCCCCCGTCCCGCAGCACCACCCTCCCCCCCAGTCTTTCTTTCTGACCTCTAGGGTGTCCCCCGCTCCAGCTATTTGGAAGTTTTCCCCAGGTCCCGCAGATGGATGGCCTCAGAGGCCGCCCCCCCAGGTCAGGCCTGCTCCCCCTGCAGGGAGCAGAGCTGCACAGAGGTTAGGAACTCAGGCTGGGGCCAGGCAGCCCTGAGCGGTGCTCTGGCTTCCACTGTCCACTAGCAGGGGGACTGGGGTCGATGAGACCCCGCCTGACATGGTCTCCTCATCTCTACCCCAGCTGACCCTGGTGCCTGCCGGGAAGGGCTGTGAGGAGTCCCTCACCACCCCTTCCTCCCACTCTGTGTTCTTACCATTCTCTCTTTTTCTCATTTGTGTATTTACTGTGTCTGTTCCTCTCTGGTCAGCTCCCTGAGGGGTGGGACTTGTCTCGTTCAGAGCCGAGCCCAGGGTACATACACGTAAGCTGCAAGTATTTGCAGGTGGGCTAACTCACAGCCCTGGAAGTAAGTGCCATGATCCCAGTTTTACAGAGGAAGACACTAAGGCTCAGAGAGGTGAAGCGACTGGCCCAAGGTCACACAGCTAGGAAGGGGTAAAGCAGGGTTCGGACCCAGGATTATGGCTGCAAAGCTCGGCTCTTTATAATGATGTCTGAGGGTCCCTCGCCGGCCATGCCCTGGCCTCTGCGGGTGACCCGCCAGCAGCTTCAGCCAGAAGCAGAAACCCTGTCCCTCTCCCAAAGAACTTAGGATCATTCCTTCATTCAGTGAACATTTATCAAGCACCTACTGTGTACCGGGCCCTGTGTAGGCCTTGAGACACAGTGGTGAGCGAAGCCCAGTCCCTGCCTTCATGGTTCTCCTGGTCCAGTGGGCAAGGACGACCAGCAGTGACAGCAGGAAGGGGGCACAGTGAGGGAGAGCCTCACACTGTGATGGGGGCAAGGGGGAAGGCCCCTCACCAGTGGGAGAATGGGTGTGGACAAACCTGGACCCTGCAAAGCAGAACCTGCTCCCAGTTGGGTGTTTCTGGCCCTAAATGCTGCAGAGCTCAGGACTGTGGCAGGAGCAATTAGGGAGGCTCCCTGGAGGAAGTGGCATGGAGCTGAGTCGTGAGGATGGGGAAGGTCTGGATGAAGGAGGCACCTGCAGACCCTGCTCCAATCACTGCGCTCTCAGGAGACCCTGCCCCGGGTGCCTGTGTCCTGGAGGGAGCTTCAGGCCCCCCTTTCCTTCCAGAGTCCTTCACACCTGACCACAAGCCCCTGATGGGGGAGGCGCCTGAACTCCGTGGATTCTACCTGGGCTGTGGTTTCAATAGTGCAGGTGAGTGCGAGGGCCGCCATCACGCACCCCCCAACACCCCCAGGCAGAGTGGGGGTGGCTCCTGGTGGGGGGGTGGGGCAGAGGAGGCCTGCAGGGAGGGGTGAGGTCCTGTTACCAGGCGTGCAGCACCCCAGGTGTGAGATCCAGGGCTTGGGGTGTGATGCTGGCTGTGGACACGGGATGGGGGCTCCGGGGCAGACGGCAGACCTCTGGCTCCACTCCTGCCAGGAATGATGCTGGGCGGCGGCTGTGGGCAGGAGCTGGCCCACTGGATCGTCCACGGGCGCCCGGAGAAGGACATGTACAGCTACGACATCAGGCAAGTGCTCACCGGACCCTGTGCCCTGGGCTTAGGTGGAGTGGGGTCCATGGCAAGGGCTGTTGAGAAAGGAGACTTCCCTGAAATCCAGAGGGCTTCTTGGAAGAGGTGCCAGCAGGGGCAGTGCTGCAGGGGCCTGGGCTTGGCAGATCCATGGCCCTCGACAGTTTCCGGGATTCCTTGTGCCAGTGTCCTGCTTGACCCTCTGGATAGCTCCAGGATCAGCAGCGGGACCACCTCATCCCACTTTGCAGATGGGGAGACTGAGGCCTGGCGAGCAGGAGGACTGCACACATTGCCCAGGGAGTGAGGCTGAGCCGGTTACTCTTAGTATGTGTGTGGAGGCTGGGTGTCAGGCAGCCCGGAGCCGAGATGCCATCGTTCACTTCCAGGGTGACCAGAATAAGTCCTACCCAGTGCTGAGCGATTTCCTCACTGCGACCCCAGGGTCGTGACGCTGTGTGCTGCCAGTGTCGGCAGCAGCCAATGTGTCTGTGTCAGTAAAACGTTCTGGAGCACGTCTGCAAGGAAGCGCCAGACAGACCTGAGCCAAAGTGGAGGGGTGCTGACGGCAGAGCTGGGGGGGGGCGTCCTGGTCTCCCCCACCCTCCTCCGGCTCGGCGGAGGTGCTCCCAGGCAGGGTCCATAGGGTGGGAGTTGGTGGGGCTGGGGTCTACAGGCAACAGCTTGGAGGGGCGCCCCTGTGGGTCTCCGGCCCTCTCCGCCATTACTGCTCCTGGCAGACAGCCTCCCTGGGGAGACCCCAGTGGCCCAGTAGGCGCTGGTTCAGCTCGTGCCCCCCTCCCTGCTAACCTTGCCCCTTCCTGGCCTGATGAGGACATTACACCCATGGGGGGGAGATGTCTGGCCCCCACAGAAGCAGACAGACAGATACTGAGATTCCCCGACTGCCACCCCCTCCGTGGCGCCTGGCACAACAGTCTGCTCTGTGGCTGCCTCAGAGCCCGTCTGGGGCTGCGCCCACGCGCTCCCGAGAGAGGAATGTTCCAGAAATGATAGCTGCAAGGGGCCTCGGGGATGGACCAGTCCAAGCCCCTCCCGCTACACACAGTGAACGGAGGCGCCGGTGGGGGGGCCGCCTGTCTGGAGTCACCCAGTGCGCCAGCTGGAGCGGGCAGGGACAGAGCCTCTGGCCTCCCTGGCGGGTGAGGGCTTCAGCCCCGAACAGACCCACCCCCAGGGCTCCTCCCGGGCCTCAAAGGGCAGCTCCCGGGGCCGCAGCGTCCACGGCTGCAGGATGAGGCTGGCCTCCCTGCACCCCTGCTGAGGGAGGCCCTGCAGGGAGGGGGCGCACCGTCCTGATTCAGCAGGCAGCCTTCGGTCTGGGCTGGCGGAGGCCCCGGCCCAGCTGGGAAGGGGTCTGAGCCTCCCTCTGTCAGCTGCCTTCCCCGGCAGGAGCGGCAGGAGCGTCTTGTGGGCTGGCTCATGGCTCGTAGGCTGGGGCCTGGAGGTCGCAGGTCGGGAGGCAGAGGGTACAGGGAGGGAGCCCCTAAGAGCTGGGGCCTGGTGGGCAGAGGTGGGGGCGGTGAACTAGTCCATCCACCCTCGTGGCTCAGGCCGATGGTTTTCCCACCTGTGAAATGGGAGCAGTGACCCACCTGTCAATGGAGTGTGTCTGAGGCTGGTACGTATGGTGCTTCGCCTAGTGCCCGGGGTCTGGAGTACAGGCCGTGATTTTTAGTGGAAGTCCTTGAGGTCTGCGTAAGTGGGGAGGAGGAGTCATTTCTTATTTGAGTGAGGAAGGAGGCTCGACCCTCGTGCCGGCTTTGGCCTCCTGCCCGCCTGCTTGTGGGAGAACGCTGCAGCCTGGTCTGCGTGGCCACAGGCCGTGGTCCATTCCCATGCTGATCCCCGGTCGTGCTCCAGCTGACCTTGAGCCCACGCCCCTGCCATGCGCACACGGGCACAGATGTGAGCGGAGGGGCTGGCGGTGCTGGCCGGTGGGGCACCAGCCAGAGGGCCCATGTCTGTCGGGGTTGGGATCACCCAGGCCTGCCCTGGGTTCAGCTTCCTCTTCTGTCCCGGGGGGCCTGGGGAAGGAACTCCAGCTCTCCCCAAATCCCCCAGCCACTGCCCCTGTCCCCTGCCAGGACTCACACTCTCAAAGCCGCTGGGAAGGTCACTAGTCCCATACCAGGAGAACCATGTCAGCTCCTAGTGGCTGGGGGGAGTCTGCCCAGAGTGGCCATCAGCCAAGGGCAGACCTCCTAGTCTCCTTTGTCCCCACCTCGGCCCCTCCAAAGCCTGCCGTGCATTTCCAAACTCCACACCGCTCCACACCCCGACCACACACTCCCCAGACCCCAGGTCCGGCTCCATGGCTCCCTCTCCTGCAGCGTGTCCCAGAAGGCCCTGGCTCCGTGTGGCCCAGCACAAGCGCAAACCAGGGGTAGGAGGGGGTGAAGAGCGAGGGTTCTTGCAGACAGCACTCAGCCCAGGGCCTGCACTGGAAGGGAGCCCTGGAGATCCTCGATAGTACTAGTGATAATATCTGTGGTAATGAGCTCACTCCCGTAGCTCCACCCCCTGCCCCAGTCAGAACGTCAAGCCCGCTAGAACTCTGTGCAAAGTCAGAGTCAATCAGCCCCGACGACGCTCGGGTAGGAATACCTGAGGATGAAACACAGATGAGGACGGAACTGGAGGGGAGGCAGGCTGGGAGGAGGCAGGAGATGCCAGCAGGTGCACAGTGAGGGAAGGGACAGATGGGGTGGCTGGTCCGAGCTGGGGGTCTGAGAGTGGGTTTGTGAGAGGGAGGGGCTGGGGGTCCCTGACACAGGGGGGCCAGCGGCTGTGCAGGGGGCTTGGGTAGCCGTGGCTGTCTGCGGAGACCAGATGGACAAGCCGCTGGAAGGCTCCAGCTGCCGTGCCCACGACAAAGCTGGAAGGGCAGGGCCAAGTGTGGTGCTGGGTGGGGGGCGTCGCAGTGAGGACACTGAGCTACCCAAGGCCCCTCGGTGGGAGAATAGAGTCCGGACCCCCGCCTGAGCCCCAGCCTCAGGGAGGACTCTGGCGGAGGATGAGGGTCCAGTGTTGCCCTGGGTCCTTGGCCAGCCCTTCGCTACCAGGCCCCCAAGGCAGTGACCGGCCCCTCCATCTGCGACAGGCGTTTCCATCCCTTGCTCACCGACCACCGCCGCTGGGTTCGTGAGCGCAGCCACGAGTCCTACGCCAAGAACTACTCGGTCGTCTTCCCGCACGACGAGCCCCTGGCAGGGCGCAACATGAGGACCGACCCCCTGCACGAGGTACCACACCCTGACAAGCGCGGTGACCCTCGGGACGCCCAGGGTACTGGTGTGACAGAAGGGCGTGTGGCATCCCAGCTCCTGGGCAGGCGAGGTGATGAGGGGCTCAGTCCTTCCCAGGGTCTTCCTAGTAGAACGTGCTCAGAACCCTCCCCGACTGCTGGCGGCAGGGCTCGTGAGTGGCAGGTGCGTCCGCAGGTGTGAGCGTCACCAGGTCACACATCAGCGGAGGGCATAGCCACGGAGCAGCATGCCGAGGACACGTGCTCCTGCTTATGGGACCGCTTCGGCTGCCTCTCCTCCCTGGCCGGCTTCTGCCTGTACGATGAAACCCACTGTCGGATGCCCTTCCCGGGGCCCGGCCCCGAGTGCTCTCGCACTCCCCCCACAACCCGGGCACCTGCCCTGCGCTCCCAGCCCGTGCATGCTTTGCTCACAGAGCCTGACTCCTGATACGTGTTCAGGGAACATTGGTTGAATGGGCGGATGAAGGGGGAGGCAGGAGGGCAGGCTTATGGAGCACAGGTGGCATGGAGCTGAGTAAAGGAAACTTCTTCATCTGGGGCTCCCGTGCCTGGACCCCAGAGGGACTCCGTGTCTGCTGCACGTCCCGGGGAGAGGCCCAAAGATGTCAGTGGTTTCCAGGCTGCCCGGCCCTTGGCTCAGCTCAGGGAGCCAGCCAGTTCTCAGGCCCCACACGGCCTCCGGCTCTCCCCAGCCTGCCGGGGTCTTTATTCACCCCGCACCTATCCTGATGGCTCCGCGGCCTCCCCAGCAAACACAGGGCTTGCTTGGCTGGCCCTGGAAGGAGAGGGTCTCAGAGGCACTGCTCAGAAGTGCACAGCTTTGCCCAAATGGCACGCGGCAGGTGCGGGAGCACCCCGGCCCGGAGACAGATCTGAATTCACTCACACTTCCACTTTCCCACACCTTCAACCCTGCTCATGACGCCTCCGGGCCATGGATTGTTTTATTAGAGGAGCCGAGGCCCCACTAGTTCCCCCCCTGGGGAAGGTGACTTCTCCCCGGGCCCACACGCCTCCATCACTCACTGCGGGGTGATCTTTTGTGTCCTCGGCTGCTGCCCCCTTGGATGTCCAAGGAGGACATTTCTGGGGTGTCACTGGTTGGCAGTGTGACCTTGGCCCCTTCTCTGCCTGCTCGGCGTCGGGTGGTCCACGGGAGGCAATAGAGGCAGCCTGTCCAGGGCCTCGGGCTTCCTGGCCTCTGCCAGACCCAGCTTCCAGAGCTGCTCAGCCTGGGGCTCGGGCCCCATTGCCAGTCCGACAGGGCTGCCCATGGACACAGGGCCTTCCAAACGTGAGAGTGGAGATTATCTTTTTTTCCCCAAACCAAACTTATTTTCAAAGAAATCTGCCACGCTAGGCCTCTCTTGTGTCCATGTGATACTGTGACTTGGAGTAAGAAATAGGTGAAGTCTCCGTCCAGCATCCAGCTCCCTGTCTAGCAGAAAGGTCCCGAACCCTTGGAATTTCCTAAGTGATGAGAGCCTAAAGGTGCCTTTTGTTATGTTAATGGGATGACTTGGGGCCCAACCTAAGGATGGAGGCTGCCTGCCAGGGAACCCAGATGGATGCTGCATGATTAGGGGATGGGAACTTCCAGTCCCACCCCTGGCCTCTGGGGAGGGAGAGGGGCTGCAGGTGGACTCAATCACCAGTGGCCGCTGATTAGATCAGTCATGCCTCTGTAATGAAGCCTTCCTAAAAACCCCAAAGGAGGGGTGCAGAGAGCTCCCGGGCTGGGGAGCGCGTGGAGATTTGGGCAGAGTGGCGGCTAGAGGGGCCCAGAAGCCCCATGCCCTTCCCCACACCTGGCCTAGCTTGCATCTGGCTGTTCCTGGGCTCTAACCTTCTACAGTCCGCTGGCGATCTGGTGGGTAAAACAGCTCTTGGAGTCTTGTGAGCTGAACTAGCAAATCAGTCCGACCCGAGGAGGGGGTCCTGACCCTCAGCCAGTTGGTCAGAAGCACTGGTGACAGCCCGGAGTGGGAGGTGGGGGTGACCTTGTGGGACTGGGCGCCCAACCTGGGGACTCTGCTACCGTCCTGGGGTAGACAGTGTCAGAATGGAGCCGGACTCTTGGACATGGTCCTGACGTCTGAGAACTGCTTGGTGTTGCGGGGGCAGTCCCTGCACACACGCACGCATGAATTGGGCCCAGGAAACCAATGTAGTCTGTTACATTTTTGTCTCGTGGTGAAGTACACATAACATAAAATTTGCCATTTTAACCATGTGAAAGCACACAATTCAGGGGGATTAAGGACATTCATGATGCTGTGCGACCATTACCACCACCTAAAGGAGACCCCGTGCCCAGGATGCAGGGCTTCCGCTTCTCCCCGCCCCCAGCCCCGCCTAGAAAAACCATGGGTGTGTTTTTCCGTCTCTGTGGATTTGCCTGTTCTGGACATTTCGTGTGAGCGGAGCCATGCAACACGTGCCCATCTTTCCCTCCGCCTGTTCTGTTTGAGGCTGGCCCGTGGGGCGTCGCGTGTCAGAACTCCGTTGTTCTTTAAGGCTGAACCCTGGTCCGCCAGGCGGACACCCCGCGCTTGGTTATCCGATCGTCAGCCGGTGGACACTGGGGTGGTTTCCACCTGCCAGCTGCTGTGGACACGAGTGTCAGAGACCTGTTGTGTCCCTGTTGTCGCTTCTCTCGGGGGGTGGGGTACCTAGGAGGGAGATTGCTGGTCTGTTCCTGCTGTTGGAACAACACAGCACAGACGGGGTTGGGGCGGCTGAGACCATAGAAATTCCCTTCTCCCAGTTCTGGAGACTGGGAGGCCCAGAGCCAGGTGCCCGCTGCCCGGCTTCAGGCGCGGCCCTCTTCCTCGCTGCCGCGGGGCTGCTGTCTTGCTGTATCCGCACAAGGCGGAGGCGGCCCTGCTGGGCTCTCCTCTCCTGGGATTAGGGCCACTCCACCCTAACTCCCTCTTCATGGCCCTCATCTCCAAATGCGGTCCCACTGGGGGTTAGGGCTTCAACATAGGAATTTGGGGGATGCAAGTCTGTCCCTAGCGGAAGGTGTCTTAGTAGGCTGGGGACTCTTGGAGTGGGGCAGGGGGTGCTGGGGGCGGGGCTCTAGGGCAGGCGTGGGGTCCTGGCTCCCAGCCTGAGGACTTCTTTGCCCTTTGCTCCCTGGGGGTCACTCGTTGCCCTGCACCGCGGTCGTCTGGCCTGGCCTGAAGGGTGCTTGTTCCCCATCCCTACCCAGGAGCTACTTGCACGAGGCTGTGTGTTCCAGGAACGACAGGGCTGGGAGCGGCCAGGATGGTTTACTCCCCAAGGCACGGCTCCGGTGAGTAGGCACCCAGGCCTGGATCCCCTCCGCACCGTCCTCCACCCCACCCGCCACTGCCACCTGAGGGGGGCCCGTGGGGCCGGTGAGTCACCTGCCATGCAGGAAGGCTGAGCCCCCAGTAGATCTGCCCCGGGGGCACGGGGCCCCTCCCCTGCAGATGTCCCTGGGGCTGTCACTCACCGCCCCAGCAGCCAGGCCTTCCAGGACTCTGAGAAGCCCAGCGACCCTGGGAAAGCTGGCGTTCCACAGTGGGGAGGCCGCGCCCAAGACCCCCCACCGCCCCGCGTGTGAAAGAAATTAGCGCGTCTCCTCATAATTTTGTTCGGGTATTTTTGGCAACTGCAGCTGTTATTTTATGTCAGGAGCAGGATTTAGCTCAAAATTAGGCATTCTGTGTTAGTTTGTAAGTTGGGATTTCACAGCCTCCTGGCCTCTGGGTGCCCTCCTGGGGGCTCCCCCCCGCCCCAGTGCCTCCCATGGGCCCGAGGTTGTCAGAGAAGAGCCCAAACCATCCTGCTTGTGAAACTCGGGGGCTGGGGTCTGCTGGAACAGGCAGTGTGATGATTTCAGCCCCATCAGGGCGATAGGATCCAGATTTGCAAATTGAAATCCCTCTCCCGCTGCTCTGTTTTACCAGTCCCCTCCCCTTGCAACCACCTCCCATCTCCATAGCAACCCAGGGCCCAAGGCCAGTCCCAGGGCATCCTGAGGCAAGCGAGGCAGAAGCCAGAGCTCGCTAATGCCCAGAGGTCGGTGTTCTCAGGCTCCTCGGTCCTGGCCCCTTCTCCTGTTGGCCTGTGGAGACCCTTGTTCTCTGCCCAGGAGCACAGAGCTCCCCTCAAGGTCCTAATCACTGGAAGGACAGGCAAACACATGAGGCACCTGTGAGGATGGAGGAGGCAGGCTCTCTAAGACATCAGGGGGAGCGGCCTGTCCCCAGGAGGCTGAGAGGCTGGGGCCACCAGGACAGGTTGGGCCTGGAGCAGAGCCCTCTGCAGCCTAGCTGGCCTGTCCGTGGAAGCCCCTGTCCCCTGGAATCCATGGGAGAGCAGAGGACACTGGAGCAGGGATCAGGAATATTCCCTTGGTCTGGAGATGGGCAGGATCTGCACCCTCTCACCTGGGAGCCATCCTGGGCATCTAGGACACAGGGTGACAAGACATCCCCAAATCCCAGATGCCCAGCCAGGCTGCAACGAGCTGGAATGTCCCTTCTGGGGTCACAGGGGCCAATGGGAGCCACGCCTGCCAGGCAGGGAAACCCCTCCCCGGATGCCAGGGTTTGGGTGGGGCTCGGGGCAGGAGAGGGACCAGCCTCGTCAGAACCTCACGTTCAGCTCTTGCCTGGGAAAGGAGGCTGGGCAGGGCTAGCCGTGCTGCGCGGTGACCATTGACTGGCTCCCTCAGAAGCAGCAGGGGCAGAGAAGGGCCTCTTGGCCTGTGGGCATCTCAGAGCTGCTGACAGGATGCAGGACAGGCCACGGCAAGTGGCAGTGGAGGAGCCAGCCTCTGGGGCCCACCCGCCGCCAGGTCTAGGCCAGGCCTGTCGGGTCCTTGCCTGGGACCTAGGGCAAACTTTAACTTCTCTGCCTCAGTTTCCCATCTGTAGAAAGGATCTCCCTCCCTAGAATCTTGAGGCCCTTGGAGCAGGGCTTGGTCCTGATTGCCATGGCAATGGCATTGGGCCCCCACCTCCGTCACCCTCGTCCTCAGTGGCCTTATCTCACTGCCTTAGCCTTGCCTCGAAAGCCCTGACGGTGGCCCTGATGTCCGAGGTGAACCCCCTTTGCCTCCCCGTCAGCCCCATCTGTCCCTACCCTGAGTCCACCCAACTTCTTCTCCATCCTTCTGGGCCCCAAGCGGCATAGCCCAGCCTCTCCACTGGCACCGGCTCTCAGACACACCACCCCCATGGCCATTACGGTGTCATCTGTGCAAGGGGTTATGGATGACCTGAGCCCCTCGCCTCCCCCCACCCCTGCACGCACAATACACCCCTCCCAAGGGCAGCTCGGTGAGGCCGGACCAGATCGTCTGCTCCATCTCTGCCTCTGCGAGACCCAACTCCCTGCCCGCCAAGCCCCACATGTCTGGGTGCGCGTGCGTGCCTATAGGGAGAGACAGAGGGAAGGGAGGAGTAGGAAGACTGTGACAAGCGTGTCTTCTCCCAGGTTCTACAGTACGACTACTACGGGGCCTACGGAAACCAGGCGCACAGAGACTACGCCTACGGCCGCCTGCTCGGGGACGAGTACACGTTTGACTTCCCGCCGCACCACGATGTGGTCAGTGCCAAGTCCCCCCTCCCCCGCCCTGGTGGAGCCAGAGGCTCTGCGGGCCCCATCCTGTCCACCCCCGTGCTTGGCTGGCTCCAGTTTGAGGAGGAACCGGTGATGTTTTCCCCTCTGCCCTCCTCTGTGCCAAGGCTTGGCCAACGGTCAGACCTGAGGGCAGTATTACTGTGTCTGGCAGGGGGGCTGGGGCTGGCTGTGTGGCCCCAGGCCAGGCGCTGCCCCTCTCTGAGCCTCCCACCCTCCTGCCCTGGAGCTGTTCGGAGGCGTGCTTGCATGAGACTGTGTGAGTCACTAGCTCCTTCCTCCAGGCCCAGTGTGCTGGGTCCCCACCTGTGGCTCTGGCAGAGTAGATCCAGGACACAGAGATCCCAGACCAGCCCCTTGTCCCAGACCGGCCCCTCCAGGGGACAAGCAGAGGGTCTATGGTCCGGGGTCTGCTTGAGGCCCCTCCAGCTCTGGAATTGGGCAGGTGAGGCTGGTCAGACAGCGAACCTGGCCGCTCATCGCCCCGGCCCAAATGCCTAGCTCCCGACTCCCACCAGGGTGGGGGTGACAAGGACTTGGGGCCTGGCCGTGCCCTGCAGTCTGCACCATGCAGAGATGTTGTCACGGGCAGCTTCTGCAGAAAACAACAGCAGCTTCCATGCAGAGCGGCCCAGCCATTTGGTAGAGGGATCACCCAGTAGAACATGGCCCAGCCTGTGTCCTCGTGGCTGCCCTGGGAGAGGGACCATGGCCTCGGCTGCCCCCGATGTGGGCATGGAGCCAAGGCCTCCACCCATGGGTGCCCAGCCCAGGGTGGCCTGGGAAGCAGCCGTGAGGGGGAAGGCAGCCGCCAGCTTCCTAGGTATGTGGCCTGTGAGGTCACCTGGGGCCCTGGCTCAGAAGGGCCCTGCGTGGGGATTAATGCTCTGCTGTGGCCACCTCGAAACTTCATACTTTTGGAACCAGGGCCCACGGTCCTGAGGCGCTGAGCCTCACAGGTGCCACAGGTGGTCCCGTGACCTCCCCCGAGCTTGCTCTCCTGGTGAAGGCACCGGAGGAGGGGCTTGGGAGATGGAAGCAGGAGGCACGTGTGTCCAGAAGCTCCCGGAGGCCCGGGCGCTGCCTCTTGGGGTGCGAAGGGGGCTCCGTCTGGCACTTCAGCACCCGCACCGCCTTGGGCTTGCAGGACGTCTGGCCCTCGGGGACGTGGGAGCTCGGAGGGGATGCCAACTTGGCTTGGTGGCTTCATCCAGCCTCCGCAAACGCGCCTGAACAGCCCCAAAGCATGAAACACACACTTGTTCTCCGCGTTGGCAACTCCCCAGCCCGGGGAGCCGAGAGTCAGCCCGGAGACTATTTGGGGTTTTGCTCTGCAGCCCCAGCAGTGGCGAGGGTCCCGCAGCGCCTGCCGGGTTGCAGGAGCTCCGCAGAGGGGAGTGGTGTCGGCAGAGGGCTGGAGGCGCGGCATCGGGGGCTCGGGATGGCGCGGTCCGGGGGGGGGGTGCCCGCTTTCCTGGGGAAGCCCGATCCGGGCCTTGGCCGGTTTCCCTGGTGTAAACGCTCTCACCACTCTCTCCGCTCGCCCACGCGGCGCCAGCGGATGCGGAGCTGGACGAGACGCACGCCGCTAGGCAGACCTGGCTGGGGACGCGTCTGTGGTCTTTGGGCTGGGGGGCCCCCCCGCCACCGACCTCGTTCCCTCCCCGGCCTCGGAGGGCACTTAGCGTGAGGTGGTTTGTGGCAGTCTCCTTGTCGGGGATGGTGGATAGACTGCCGGGGCGGGGGGGAGGTGACCCAGGTCCTTGACGCACAGTGAGTGCTGGCGGCAGGGAGCTTTGCTGCGGCAATTTTCTCTTGTGTCGTAACAGTAAGGTTGGTGCCTCGCTTGGCAGCTGTGATGTGTTCAGAGCAAAGAAGCAGGGGCGTGGTGACGGAAGACCAAGGAGAAAAATGCACGGATAACCCGGGTCCTGGAGGACCTGGCTAGGGCATCTGTAGACCGCCAGCAGGGCTGTTGGGTGCGCACTCTCCCTCTCTCTTTCTTTAGACAGCTTTATTGAGAGAGAATTCACGTACCGTACAACCCGTCCATTTCAAGGTACAGCTCCGTGTTTGTTAGTGGTTGCCTGAGACAGAACAGCCGCCCCCACAATCGGATGTCGGAACACTTGTGTCTGTCTGCCTGCAGAAGAAACCCCAGCCCGCTAGCCATCACCCCGCCCCTCATGCTCTCCCCACCGCACCCCTACCCTGGGGCAGCCACTAAGCTGCTTCTGTCCCTACAGAGGCACCTTGCTGGGACATGTCAGAGCACGGGACTCATACAGTGCACGGTCTTTTGTGACTGGCTGCTTCCATCCAGCACAGTATTTTCAAGGTCCATCCACGTTTTAGGGTGTATCCGTCCATCATGACTTCGAATTTCGAGAGTATTCCATTACACAGCCATACTGCAGTGCGTCCGGTCACCTGTGGACAGACACTTGAGCTGTGTCCATGTTTCAGCTGCTGTGAATAGTGTCTCACGATCGTGTGTGGACAGGTGTCTGTGTGCATATGCGTTTTCATTTCTCACGGGTAGAAACCTGCAGTGTTGGTAGATAACCTGTAATTGCTGGGCCATGCGGGAACGGGGCGCTTAACGCTTTGAGGACAGGCCAACTGTTTTCCAAAGTGGCTACACTGTTTCGCATTGCCACCCACGGCGCGGAGGGTTCTGACTTCTCCACAGCCTCACCACCACTTGCGAGTCTCTCTCTCTGGTCCTAGCCATCCTCGTGGGCGTGAAGTGGAGAGTATCTCCCTGGGGTTTTGAGTTGCATTTCCCTACAGGCTGATGACGTAGAGCATCTTCTCATGTGCTCATTGGCCATTTGTACATCGTCTTTGGAGAAATGTCTATGCAGATACCTTGCTCATTTTAAATTGGGTCGTTGGTGTTTTTACTGAGTTATAAGAGTTCTTGTTGTATTTGGGTTATATCTGGGATCTTACCAGATTTATGCCTGGCACGTATTTTCTCTCATTCTGTGGGTTGTCTTCCCTTTCTTGATGGTGTCGTTGGCAGCACAAAAGGTCTTACTTTTGGTGAAGTCCAACTTATGGATTGTTTCTTTTTCTGCTTGTGCTTCTGGCGTCATATTTCAGAAGGGCATTTCCTAATGCCCTTTTCCAAGGACCACAAAGATTGACTCGCACATTTTCTTCTAAGAATTTTATAGTTTTTGCTCTTATTCTTAGATCTGTGACCCACTGTGACTAAGGTTTGTATATGGTGTGAGGAAGGGCTCTGACTTCCTCCTTGCGTGTGGCCATCCAGCTGTACCGGCACCACATGTCAAAGATCGTTGCTTCCCCCTCGCCGTGGCCTTGGCATCCTTGTGGGAAATCAGCGGACCATAAACATGAGGCTTATTTCTGGACTGTCGACCCGATTCCAGGGATCTATACACGTTTTCTGTGTTAGTGCCCCCCTGTCCTGATTACAGTAGTTTTGTGGTCAGTCTTGAAATCGGGAAGCGTGAGTCTCCCAGCTTTGTTCTTCTCGCTCAAGATTGTTTGAAATATTCTGGGTCCCTTGCATTTCCGTATGAATTTTAGGATCAGTTTGTCAATTTCCCAAGAAGCCAGCTGCGATCTTAATGGGACTGTGTGGAATCTGGATCGACTTGGAGAGCACTGTCATCTTAGCAAGCGTCAGGTCTTCATTTTGTAAACATGGGATGTCTTTCCATTCACTTAGGGCTTCTGCCGTTTCTTTCAAAGACATTGCCGAGTTGTTCGAGTACAAGTTTTGCACTTCTTTTGTTAAATTTATTCATGAGTATCTAAAAATTCTTTGTGATGATGTAAGTGGAGTTATTTTCTTAATTTCAGTTTTGATTGTTCACCATTAGTGACACGAAAAACAAAGCCATGGTTCTTATTTATCTGTTGCACATTGACCTTGTATCCTGACGCCTTCTCGAACTATTTTGTTAGTTGTAATAGTTTTTTAGTGGATTCCTACGATTTTCTTTTTTTTTTTTTTAAGATTTTATTTATTTATTCGACAGAGATAGAGACAGCCAGCGAGAGAGGGAACACAAGCAGGGGGAGTGGGAGAGGAAGAAGCAGGCTCGTAGCGGAGAAGCCCGATGTGGGGCTCGATCCCATAACGCTGGGATCACGCCCTGAGCCGAAGGCAGACGCCCAACCGCTGTGCCACCCAGGCGCCCCGGTTCCTAGGATTTTCTATAAGCAGGATCGTGTCATCTGCAAATAGAGATCGTTTTACTCCTTCTTTTCCAAGCTTGATGCTTTTTATTACTTTTTCTTGCCTAATTGCTGCCGTGGCTAAAACCTTCAGTACAATGCTGAGTTCAAGTAGCAAAGCGAACAGCTGTCTTGTTTCTGGTCTTAGGAAGGGGAACATGTTCAGTCTTTCCCTATNNNNGGGTAATGTCAGCTATAGAATTTATGTACATGCTTTTAATCAGGTTGAGGAAGTTCCCTCCTAGTCCTAGATTATTGAATATTTTTATGATGAAAGGTGTTGGATTCTATCGAATACTTTCTCTGCATTTATAGGGCTGATCATATAGTTTCTGTTTTGTATTCTATTCATATGGTGCATTCTATCGTTGATCTGGGGGCGCCAACCGACCTCCCATTCCCGGGAGAAATCCCTCTTGATCATGGTGTGTTCTCCTTTTTACATGTTGCTGGATTTGGTTCACTAGTATTTTGTTGAGGGTGTTTGTTTCTACTTTCATGAGGGATATTGGCCTCGTTTTCTGAGGGGCGGGTCTTTGTCTGGTTTTGACATTACGGTGATGCTGGCCTCGTGGAACAAGTTAGGAAGTATTTCCTACTCTTCTATTTTTTTTTTTTTTGAATTCTGGTGTTAATTCTTCTTTGAATGTTTGATAGAATTCACCAATGAAGCCATCTGGGCCAGGGCTTTTCTTTATAGGGAGTTTTAAATTACTAACTCAGTCTCTTTCTGTTATGGATCTATTCAGACTTTCTATTTCTTCTTCAGCTTTAGTTACTCGTGTCTTTCTAGGAATTTGTCCATTTCTCGTCTCACGTGTTGTCAGATGGGTATGAGTGGTATCCCTTTATAATCCTTTTATTGCTGTCGGGCGCGTAGTGTCCCCTCTTTCATTCCTGGTTTGATACTTTGAGTCCTCTCTCTTGTTTTCTGTGTGAGTCTAACTGAAGATCTGTCAATTTTGTTGAACCTTTCAAAGAACCAACTTTGCTTTTGCTGATTTTCTCAACTTTTCTATTCCCTATTTCATTTGTTTCCATTCTAGTCTTTATCATGTCTTTCCTTTCGCTTGCTCTGGTTTAATTCACTCTTCTCTTTCCAGTTTCTCCAAGTGGGATACTGAGGCATCAGTTTGAGAGCTTCTTTTCCATGGAGGCATTTGCAGGTGTGAGGTCACTGTGAGCACGGCCCTGACTTCGTTCTGTCCATTTCCACGTGCCCTGTTTCCACCGGCATCCTTGCCCAAGTATTTTCCAGTCCCCTGTGAATGTTTGCTTTGATCCTTTGGTTTTTCGGAAGTGTGCGGGTTAATGTCACTTCTCTGTGAACTCTCCAATTTTCCTCCTCCTACTGAGTCCTAATGAAGTTCCATCGTGATCCAAGAACACGCTGTGTGTGATCTTAATCCTTTTGAATGTACTGCCTTTTTTTATGGTGTGTGAGCCGCCCTGGGGAGCGTTCCTGCGCTTGAGAGGAATGGGCATGGTGTGCTCCAGCTGGGAGGGGGAAGGGGACCTCAGAGCAGGTGTGCGGCAAAGAGCCCAGTGCCCCATGCTCCGGAGGGGGCACGGCTCAGAGTCCTCATGGCATCCCTCCTCCCTGGAACTCTTCAGATCAAGAAGGAGTGTCTGGCCTGCAGGGGGGCTGCCGCTGTGTTCAACATGTCCTACTTCGGGAAGTTCTACCTGGTGGGCTTGGACGCGAAGAAGGCTGCTGACTGGCTGTTCTCTGCTGATGTCAGCCGACCCCCAGGTATGACCTCCAAGGGCCCTGTGCTCCTTTCCCACTCCAGTGCCCTGGGCGTCTACCCTGGCAAGCTGACTCTGTCCCCTCTGGGCTCCTCTAGCTCATGGCTCTGCCCCTGAGGCTGGCCCTATGGCCCTGCATCTGGACCCCTCTGCCCTCATTGCCACATCCCAGACCTTAGAACCCCAGCACCTTCCTCCATCCCTTCTCCTGCCCTTCCTTCCCTTCCTCCCTCCCTCCTTCTCCTTTACCTTGTTCCAGAAAGGATAGAAGGCAGCAGGCCCTCAGTAAATGTCTCCTGGGACTGTGGAGCCCATTTAGTCACCCCCATAGGAACACTCCTCAAACAGGGTTTCCAGAATTAAATGAAAATACAAGATGCTCAGATAAATTTGAGTCTCAAGTAAAGAAGGAACAATGTTTTTATAGAGGTGTGTCCTGTGTAATATTTGGAATATTCATCTCCTTTTTTATTACCCACCCTCCTCCCACCTGTCCACCCACCTGAAAACGCACCCGTCCGCATCTGTATCAGTGCCCTGGGGCTGCTATAACAACACCCCAAACTGGGTGCCTTTAAATAATCGAAACGTATTACCTTACAATTCCGGAGGCGAGAAGTTCACAGTCAAGGTGGCAGGAGGCTGTGCTCTGAGACCTGGAGTAGGACACTCAGCAGCCTCTCCAGCTCCTGGTGGGGCCGATGATCCTCGGGGTTCCTTGGCTGTGCTGCGTCCCTGCGGTCTCCGCCTCGATGTCACACGGGCTTCTCCCTGTGTCTTCTTATGAGGACACCAGTCATACTGGATTAGGGCCCACCTTAATGACCATCTTAACGTAATTACATCTGCAAAGCCCTATTTCCAAGTAAGGTCACATTCACAGGTACTCGGGGTTGGGACTTCAACGTATCATTTTGGGAGATACAATTCAGCCCATTACACCATTTCCCCAGCCAGTCAGCCCACCTACGCACTTACCCACGCACCCCCTGCTCACCTCCTCTTAAACCTCCCGCTGAGCCACGTGCTGCCATCTGCCCCCAGACCCCGCCCAGCACCCCCATCCATGTTCCCCTCCACCCCGTCTTCAGTCATCCATCTGTATAGTCATTTATTCAACAGACATTAGGAGCCCCTGCTCGGCCAGCACAGGCGCGCCAGAGTGAGTGAGACGGGGGGGGGGGGGGGGGGGG
>NW_024424119.1:57126487-57148465 GCF_017311325.1 Ursus maritimus | reverse complement strand
GGGGGGGGGGGGGGGGGGGGGGGGGGGGGGGAGTCCGGCTCCCGGCTCGAGGCATTTCAAGAAGAAAGAAGCTCCACTCACGACCCTCCCTCCTCAGGGGATGGCGGTGCTGGGTGACCTGCCCGTCCCTCTCTGGGCCGCCGGGCCGAGCGGCTCCCGCACTCTGCACCTTCCTCCTGCCCCAGGCTCGACGGTATACACCTGCCTGCTGAACCACAGGGGCGGCACGGAGAGCGACCTGACCGTCAGCCGCCTGGCCCCCAGCCCCCAGGCCTCCGCCCTGGCCCCTGCCTTTGAAGGTAAGAGACGCCCGCCCCGCGGGCTGAGCCGAGCCATGGCCCGTGGCTGCTGCTGGCCACGGACAGGCCGGGGCTGCGGGGGCTGCTCCGCGCGTACCTGCTGTGCTCGCGGCAGCCGCGGGAGGTGAGAGGTCTTGGTTCGGGCTGAACGTCGGCTCTGTTCAGGCCGTGACGCTGGGCTCCGAGTGCTCCGCGAGTGTGTCTTTGAACGCGTCCGTCCTGCAGTGTTCCGGGGCAGCCACACCGTGGGTGGGCTCGGCTCGTCCGGCCAGAGCAGAGTGCGCCGGGGAGAAGGCCGTGCCTCCCACTTGGGGGTATTACCTCCTTCCTGCCACTAGCCTCCGTGCGTGCGGAGTCGACTTCCATCTCTGCGGGATCCCGACTCAGGCTGGGGTCAGTTCTTAGAAGACAGGCAGTTCAGTGCTACAGCTGCTACTGGGTTGCCCCCTGTAGTCTCTTCGCATTTGCTTGCATGCCTCCAGCAACAGTTAGCTCAGTACCTGTCTTCCCTGTCTGCACGGCCCCGACTGACTGCTGCACTGGGCTAGATCTGCTTCCCATCGCTTCAACTCTCCACCGCTCCCCTGCCCTGGTTCTCGCGGGAGCGATCTCGTCTCCAGTCCTGTAACAGTCTCTGCTAGGGAAGACGCGAGATGGCTGAGATTTGCAGAGTGGGAGGCACCCTCTTTCTCCAGGAAGGGGCCCCGTTGCCACCTCTGAGAGACTGGAGTTGCAGAGGAGAAAGGCGTCAACTGTATAGTTTCCGTGTGGCTGACTGTGCCATCCGGGGCAGGGGTCAGTGGGCTGAAAGTGCTCGGCCCGTTCAGAGAAGCTGGCAGCCCCCTGGCTCCGGACCTGGCTCTGTGCTGCCGACAAATGCAGTTGTGTCTCTGTGGACTCGGTCAGGGTCCCCGGCATGGGCGAGCGCGCTCTGGCCTGGGCGCTGGGGGAGGGAGGCGGAGCGAGAAGGAGGCTCGCTTGAGTCAGGCAGGCGCATGAGTTCAGTACCAGTTCCTGAGCGCTCACTGCGTGCTGGCCTGAGGCACCAAGAACGTCACGTGGCCGTGAACCCACCCGAGAAGGTTCTGGCCTGCATGGAGTTTGTGTTTCTGGTGGGGAGCAGGGGTGGTGGGACAAGTTTACCTTGCTGGCCACCGAGTCCTTTGGGGTGGCTTCGCGGGCTGAGGGTGGGTGGGACTCCTGGGCCTCTGGGGTGGCTGCTGGAATCGGAGTGTCATGGAGTAGCACTGGCGAGCTGGAGGCTGGAGCGCGAGGGAGCAGTCTTACAGGGGCAAGTAGGGCTTGGGGGCCCCTGCCCCCCGCCACTGCTGGTGCAGAAGTCAGGAAGGCAGCGGTCTCAGTGAGAGCAGGTGTGCTTTGTGAATGAGCTCATCCACCCCTTCCTTCCCCCGGTGCTCGCACGCACGCACGGAGCCTTTACCCTCAGACACATGCAGGTAGACGGCAGAGGCTGGGGCTGAAGGAGTCTGCTGGGCCTCCAGGATCTCATGGTATGGACAGACCACCGTATGGGCCGACGGGCCGGGAGGAGACCATTAGAACACTGGGATGGAAAAGAGCAGGACTATGGAGGCTATGCAAAGTAACTGAGCCAGGATGAGGAAGGCTTCCTGGAGGAGGTGATGTCTGGCCTGAAAGGTGGCTGGAAAGAGCTGGGTGGAGAGGTCAGCAGGGGCTATTTGGAGAAGGGCTGGTGGGAGTTTTGTGTGGCCTTCGCCCCCAAGGAGAGGGGAGGCCCTGACAGACGTAGCTGCCATCCTCGCAGAGCCCGTGGAGCTGCGGGTGCAGGGCAGACGGGCCCCACTGAGGGTGCCGAGGGTCCACGGAAATCCTGGGCCAGGCCCTGCCACTGCCTGACTCTGAGGCCCACCACTCTGAGCCTCAGTTTCTCCATCTGGAGAATGGGGACCTCACCAATTCCCTCAATGGGGAGCTGTAGTGAAAGCACTTTGTAAACTGAGCCACTGCCCAAGGTTGCACCCACGGAATGCCTTTTGGGATGATTCTGGTGGATTCCTGGCCCTGAGGGTTTGGGGAGCTCCTGCCTTGCCAGGGCTGGGGGAGCGCAGGCTCTGGGGCAGAGGGAAGGGAAAGGCGCTGATGCTTCGGGAGGTGTTTTTCCTAGACTCTGGCACCTCCAAGTTCTCCTGGGAAGGAGGGGGGGAGGGAGGGCTCTGGGCTCGGCCTGCCAGTGGAAGTGTGCATGGCGAGGGAGGCACGAGGATGCCTGCGTCATACCCCGGGAGGCTCTGGAGCGTGCTGACGGGCCCGGGGACACGGCCAAACACGAGAAAAACGGCGGCGTGCGGACTTTTATTTTCAGCCTTAAAAACTGTACCGTTCCTGCTATGAATATGCATGACTTTCAATATGCATGTTTTAGCCGGGGGTTAATTATACCTGTTACGTCAGACCACCATTAAGTCAAGGGGTGGTGATTTGCATTCGATCGAGCTTGTGTGCAAAGCAGCTGTCAATCCTACACGTGGTCTCATTTGATCTTTTATATCACAAAAGGAAAACGTGCTCGTAGGAGGCATCTCAACAATACCGAAAAATAGAAAATAAAATCTTCAGCCCCCAACTCCCCGGCTGGAGCCCGAGCCCCCGGTCTGTGCCCGCTGACTGCCCTCTCTGCCACGTCCGCTTGCAGGCTGGGCCCCGAGCTGGGCTGACTGTGGTCTCAGGACCCAGCACTTTGGGTCTTCGATGAGGGACAGCTGCCCAGAAAATGTCCGTTCCAGCCGCGGCCACCTCTCTGGCACGGGTGGCCCCAGTAACTCACGTCCTCCGGGGAGGGGCCGCGGGTGGCTTCAGAGAGTCACAGCGTGTGTCGGGGCCGGAGCAGAGGACGCTGTCGGAATTCCAATGTCCTGTAAGAGTCCCCAGCCCAGGGACGGTGTGGGGTGTGGGGGCCCTTTGGGGGCTGACTTGTCTTTTTGGCTTCTGTCTCCCTTTGTGCTTATCGGTTTTAAGAGAAAAGAGGAAGAGAGGAGATGTGATCACCTAGCCAGTAGATTTTTTACCAGTGGATGCTCTCAGCCGCCCGACGGGGGTGGGTGTGGCTCTGCCCACCTTACAGATGAGAAAACAGGCTCCAACAAGTAAGGATTGAGGCCAGTGAGTCACAGAACCGCCCCTGGGCCAGGCTGGTCTGGTGCCAAGACCTATGTGTTTCCCAAGACAGGGTCCTCCTGGGGGTGGGTAGTGTCCCTGTGAAGTGTCCCCAAAGGGGTATGTGGTAGGGATTTGGGGAGCAGCACTTTCTGCCCAGCCCCATGGTCCAAAGGGTGCAAATGTACGTACAGGGTATGGTCCTGGCTGGAGGGAGATTGTGGGGTGGACACAGGCAAGGGGGCAGGCCACTGCGGGGAGCTGGTGGAGGTGTTCTGCAGGGTTGGGGTGGGGTAAATGGGCTTCCTGGAGGAAAGGATGTTTGAGCTGGGTCCAGGAAGGTGAGGAGGAGTGGCTCAGGTCCTGCAAGGCGCTGGTGAGTGGGAGGGCCTGGATGAGGATGTGTCCTGGCCCAAGAGTAGAGCCAAGTAGATCAGAACCCAGTGCCTTGTGAGGGGGCAGGGGTCACAGGGCAGGCTCTGACGAGCCAGGGGGACACTTTGGGACCATCCTGAGGGCCGCAGCAGTGAGGGCAGGAGGTGGTGAGGTTGGGCTGGCATGGCATTGGAGGCTGGGGCCAGGAGGGGATGGAGCCAGCCCTGCAGGCCCGAGGTGCTGCAGCTTGGGCGGGCCACAGCCATGGGCGCGGAGAGAAGGGGCTCCGAGGCGGCTTTGGGATATGGGGATGAAGGAGAGAGCAGGGCTGCGGGTGACCCCCAGGTCCAGCCATTTGCCAAGAAGTGCCTGTAGCTGTGGTAGTCAGGGGGGGCTTCCCGGAGGCTAAGGCCTCTGAGCTGGATCTGGATGGGCAGCAGGGTTACAGGAGCAGAAGAGCACAGAGCACATGGGGTGCCAAGTTCAGCAACATCCCAGGGCTCGCCTGGATGGGGGGGACCGCAGCCCCTTCTTCTGCTCCTTCCCCTGCGGGGTTGGAGAGGGAAGAGGGCCCCTGTGCCAAGCTTCCATTGGTGGCGCCCAGCCCAGCCCAGGAGCCTCCCCTGGGAGCCCCGCCAGCAGGTGCTCTTGGCGGGGAAGAGAGGCCCGGTGCCCCTCCCTCCCCAGCCTTGGCCACCAGTGGCACCCTCCTTTGCCTACTTTTTAATTATGGTGGGGCGCTGTACCACAGTGGTGGGGGAGCCCCTGAGAAGGGCCAGAGAAGGGCACTTCGGAGGATCTTCCAACCTCAGGAGCCCCCTGGCCATCTCCACCAGTGCCCACTAGCTATGCACGGGTCGGGGGTGGCGCTGGGCCTGCGGGCAGATGCCCAGAGACGACATTGTCCAGGGCCAAGAGAAGCGGCTGCCACGCAGGACCCCGAGAAGAGGAGGCCTCCCAGGGCAGAAGCAGCCCTGCTCCTGGCTCTGGGCCCCTCCCTGGGGCCCCTCCGACGGTGGCTATGTACACGGGGCCGGGAGGCCACAGCTCCAGTCGCACTCCCGCTGTACAGACGGAGAAGCGGCCGGGAGCTCCGGGATCGCCCGGGCACCCCTGCTCTGAGGCTGGGGGCCCTGCAGGAATTAACGAGGAAGGAAGGAGAGAGGCAGGATGCGAGGGGAGGTACCGAGAGAGCTGAGATGAAGGAGGCCCCCATCCCCAGGCCCACCTCCCCTGGTTCCTCCCGGAGGTGGGAGGGGGGAGTGACCAGTGAGAGCCCGCCCGCCCCAGGCACTGCATCCCTGCAATGAGGTGTGTCGACCCTCAGTTGCAGATGAGAGTACAGAGGCTCAGAGAGGCTGTGTGATGGGCTCAAGGCCACACAGCTGTCCCAGGTCCCAGCTCCCCAGGGCAGTGGCTCTCCCAGGATGCTGGGCCAAGGAGGGCTGCCCTCCATTCACCCCTACCCAGGTGGCAGTGTGGCCCAGGCCGTGGGCTCAGAGCTGGACAGAGTCTGATTTTCTACCATGTGACCTCCATGAACCTCAGTCTCCTTTTCTGAGACACCGGGGTGGTGATGAGCGTCAGCCTCCTGGGGGACTCAAGGGGATATTGCCTATAAAGCCCAGCCCGGGACCTGGCCCCAGCAAGTCCTGCTATGGCCAAGGGGGGACCCGGAGACCAGTGGCCAGGGGGCCGTGGAATGAAAGGAGAGCCAGAGAGGAAAAGAGGCTCGCCCACGGCTGCGCAGCCCTGATGGCAGACGGACCCGCAGCAGCACCTACCGGGGCGAGACCGCGTTGGGAGCTCTTCCCCTTTCCTGGATCAGGAGCCCTCTGAGAAGGGGGTGAAAGCCTCAGACGCTCCCAGAAAAGTGCTCCCTTGGCATGTGCAGCCCTCGAGGGTCCTACACCCTGGCCCCCAACCCCTGCCCCCCGCTGAGAAGTCGGGCCCCCGGGAGGATCCCTGCACTCCGCCTTGTGTTGTTCGCTCTCTGGAAAAGAGCAAGTGTTTCCTCAACCCGGAGGTCTCGCTGCCCCCGCGCCCTCCGTCCTGCCGCCCTGCCCTGAGTCCGGTGCTCCTCTCACAGGGGACGGCTACTACCTGGCCGTGGGCGGGGCCGTGGCGCAGCACAACTGGGCCCACATCAGCGCGGTGCTGCAGGATGAGAAGTTCCGGTGCCAGCTCATCGACAGCTCCGAGGACCTGGGCATGATCAGCGTCCAGGGCCCGGCCAGGTGAGGAGCGGTGGGGTGCACAGCCCCCGGGACCCTGAGCCGGGTCCCTCCAACCGGGCCCTGTGGGCGGAACCACGGACGGTCCAGAACGGGATGTTCTGGCTCGCTAGACGCTCTGGTGAGCCCAGAGACGCCACGCCAGATAAATCGTTTTCACAGCACTAGAATACAGAAAAGCCCTTAATGGGAGCGTCAGACTCAACCATTCGGTGCCTCGGCATCTGAGGGTTCGGGGGTCACAGAAGAGCCCGTGTGGGGGGGGGAGGGTGTCCTTGGGTCGGTGATACAGTCTGGGGGTTACTGATGCCATCGCGAAGTGGGCACAGCCCGGCTGGGGTTCTCCCTGCTGCTGCTGGGGCTGAGAAGAGTGTGGAACTGAGGCCACTGCCCCCCGGGCCCAAACGCCTCCGTGATCCCCTCCGCTGATGAGGCTGGCGGATGGGTGAGCCAGTCATTCGTTCCTTCTGTAAGTATTTGCCGAGCTGTGTGCCCACCCACGAGGCACCAGAGCCCTCGAGGTCCTCAGATGCAGGCTGCGCGTGGAGCCACAGAGGGGGCTGAGGCAAAGGGGAGCCCGAGCAGCTGTGCGCTCTGGAAAGATCCCTCCGGCTGGGCTTCAGGGAAGGGCCTGGGGGGGGGGCAGTGGGGTGATCGTGTTAACAGGCAGCAAGTGGGCACCTGTGATTTGCCAAACCCTGTGCCCACCTCTCCTGCAACTACAGATCGTCGCCCTTGCACGTGGTTCTAATGGTTCTTGTTCTTTTTGGTGAAGAAACAGAGGCACAGAGAGGTCGAGATCTTTGCCCAGGGCGGCACAGCTAGCTCAGCGCTCTATCACTGACCCCAGAGCCGGGCACGCATCAGTGCTGGGGAGACTCCTCTTGAGTGGTGGACCTGCCACACCCGAGAGGTGCCGGTGGAGGCAGGGAAGAGGGGCACGTGTCAAAGGAAGGGCGTATTCCCGAAGAATGGCGGGAACAGCTGGCTGCGGAGTCGCAGTGGGAGGGACGGGAAGAGTGGGCCCCGAGCTGCACGCTCAGACTCTGCCACAGGGTCCATTTTCCCTGGTGCCCTAGAGCTGACCAAGCCAGCAGCTCCCCAGCGGGGTCCTGGACGGGCCATCCTCCCCTCGCAGTCTGTGTTGTAGCTGTTTTCGTGTGGGCGTTGCCCAGGGGCGCGCGGCAGACAGGCGGGACCTGCTCGCTGAGCGAATGTATGGAATCTGAGTAGGTCATGTACTTTAATGTTGATCGGCTTCTGTCAAGCGTTTGACCAACATCCACTAAGGGAACACTTGGGCAAAGCCCTAGAGCAGATGAGCAAATGGTCAAGCCCTGGAGCTCTCTGGAGGGACGGTATTCCAGGCAGAGGAAGCAGCAGGTGCAAAGGCCCTGTGGGAGGGGTGTGCCCGTGCGTGTGAGGAAAAGCAGTGAGGCTGGCTAGAGCAGGGCAGTTGGAAGTGCACTCGGAGAGCAGAGGAGGTGAGAGCCTGTAAGTCCAGGGGCTGTTTCTCCGAGTGAGGGGGATGGAGCAGAGCAGAGACAAGGTCAGATTTAGGATTTAACAGGGTCTCTGATGAAGGGCTGGGGAGGAGGCCGGCAGGTGTGTGAGAAGCCTCAGGGGCCAGAGAAGCCAGGACTTCGAGGAGGGCGCGATGAGCTGCGTCCAGGGGTCAGTGGGTCTGAGTGGGGTCAGGACAGAAACTGACCATTATGTTCGGCAGTGTGGTGCTTCCAGGGGACTCGCGGGTGATCTGCGGGACGGCTGGGTGGGAGCCAGGAAGGGAGGAGAGGAACCTGGAGATCCTGTGGGCTGGTTTTCATCTCTCCCAGGGCCGGCCGGCTCCCGTCTGTGGATGGAACGGGGCTGGGGGTCCTGGCCGGCCCTGGGGAAGCCCCCGCTCCCTTGCCGCTGTGTCCTCAGCCAGCAGTGGGCTATTTTTAGTGTGAGGGAGGCGGGTGGGCAGGGGAGGAGGGGTGCGGGCAGCTAGATCAAGGCAGGGCCCCAGGGGGATGGGCCAGCCTCGTCTGCCTCATTAGAAGTGGCTCCAGGCGGGCGCCGGTGGCAGCAGCTCATCCCCCTGGTCATTCCGTACCTTCCTGCCCCGGAGTGTCCTCTCCGTCAACAACAGCCCCACGTTCCTGCCCCAGGTGTCAGCCTTTCCGGCACCACTGGTGGGGCCAGACCTTCGGAGTTGTCGGGGGAGAGCATGTAGCATGGCACCCGGGCTGTGGGCTACGCTCAGTGACCTGCTGTCCAGTAGAACTCTCTGGAAACGTTCCGTAATTGGATGTTCCAGTACCATAGCCACTAAGCTGTAGGTGGCCCTTGAGCCCTTGACACGTGTCTGGCCAGACTGAATATTTAGTTTTAGCTCAGTTAAACTCAAGTGGCCACGCGTGGCTGGTGGAGACCGTGCAGGAGTGAATGATCGCCATCACCATTTCTCACTGATGGTTCACGAGGGCCCTGGGACGCGGCATCGCTGTCCCCATGGAGGATGGGGCGAGGGCGAGGGGTGAGTAGGGGAGCCAGGACTCTAACCTGCATCTCCGGCCCGGGCCCTCCAGCGCCACCTGCTGCCTTCCTGGTGGAGGGACAACCTCCGGGGCCCCAGCCCACGTTCAGCCGACCTGTGCCCCCCCAGACTGGGGCCCGGAGCTGCCCCTAGTGCTGCCGAGCCCCTTCACACCCTCAGCCCGAGCGGCAGCTCCAGGCTCCTTCCCCTGCAGGGACACAGGCTGGGAAGACACCGGCCGCCCCCAGGGCTGCAGAGAGGACGTGCTCCTGGAAGACTGGGGATGGGTTCTCTGGGGGCTGGCACCACGTGGGTGCCGGGGGTGTGTGTTACATAAGGCGCTGGCAGACTGTAGCACGCTGGGCACCTCGGGCCGGCGTGGGTGGGCAGCTCCAGCACCGTGGGGGTGCAATTAGGGTGGGCAGCGTTCTGAGCAGCGATCCCCTGCAGCCCCAGCACCCGCTGGTGCCTCTGTGCGGGGCTGTCTTCTGCCAACGGGGAGACTGCCCTGGGGTGCAAAGCTGGGCTGTTGTCAACCAGTTCTATTTACTGTGTGCCCCTCTGTACCAGGCACGTTGGGATAGGAGCCCGGTTGTCACAGAGTGCCTGGTTTGGGGAGGGGGGGCAAGTACAACCCATGTGAGAAGTGCCCTGTCGGGAAATGTGTCACAGCTTCGCAACCCACATAAAGGGCACCTGACCCAAACTCAGGGAGTCAGGGAGGGCTTCCTGGAGGAGGTGGCAGCTGAGCCAAGACCTGAAGGATGACAAAGGCTTAAACAGGCAGGGGACCTGGGTGGTATACCAAGGAGTGAACTAAGGCCTGGAGGGAGGCCAGGGGGCACAGTGCCCAGGAAGTGAGGGTTTCCATGGATACTGAGAGCTTTGGGCCCAACGAGGTCTCAGGTGACCTGTTTAGCATGAGAGCTGGACTCTGTGGCAGCCAGGTGGGGGAGGTGAGGAGAGCAACCTCTGCTCTCAGGGAGCTCACAAACCAGCCTCCTGCCCGTAGGACCTGGGGGCGTCAGCTGGCTAGGTCACTGCCCCAGGAGCTCATGTCAGTCTGGACTCCATGCAGTCCGGGCTCACCACCCCCCTCATTGTTCCTGGCTTTTTTAGCGGACTGTATTTTTGGCTCGTGTTCATCTTGGTGTGCTTTTATGAATACCCTGTCTGTTGTCAGTCTGTCCTACGAGGACAGGGACTCGTCCTGCTCACTGTGTATCCCAAACGCCTTCCTGGCCCGGAGTCTGCACCCAGGAGTGCTTAGCAAGTGTTTGTTGACTGACTAACTGACTTTCTTCTTGCTCACAGCCGGGCCATTCTCCAGGAGGTGCTTGACGCAGACCTGAGCAATGAGGCTTTCCCGTTCTCCACCCACAAGCTGCTGAGAGCCGCTGGGCACCTGGTACGTACCACCTGGTTGCTGTCTCCTGGGCCGTGGGCAGCAGCAGTGGGCCTGGGGCTCGGACTTGGGAGCCTGTGTGCCCTTGGGCCAGTCTGTTGACTTCCCTAAGCCTCCGTCCCCCACTATGAGGTAGGCACTAAACGTTCCCGCCCACAGGCTGTTCAGAGCTCAGAGGAGTGACGGGTCCAGGTCAGGCTAGCCCCCGGTGGTCTGCCCGGTGCCTGGCACCTGCTGGGGGGGCTTGCTCCCAGGCTTCCACCAGGAAACACAGCCTTGGCCTTGCCCCCTGCACAGCCGCCCACAGTGTCCCACTCCTAGCTTGGAGGCACAGGGCCTCTCGAGTCAGAATGGCGTGTACTCCATCTGCCACATCGGAAACAACAGGGCTGGGGACCGCTGAGCCCCCTGTCCTCTGAGGAGGCGCCTGTCCTTCCCTAGTGTTCTCCCACCCCTGCCCGCCCAGCGCTGTGGGTGTGGGAAGAGGAGGGGCTGCTCCATGGGGTGGGGGTGCACACCCCCTGCCCCCAGCCCCAGAAAGTCCAGGTGCTGGGACCCAAGGCTTCTGGAATGGTGGACGATGTCAGGGCTCCCTTGGACCCGACTCTGGCTGGAAGCTTCCTTGGAGATAAGGGGCCAGGCCGGGGCCAGCTCCCGGTCAGCCCGTCCCTCCCTCCGCGTCCTTATTGGAAGTTAAGCGTCCTGGTCTCTGTTCTGACTCCCCGAGGCCAATGGGAGGAGTGGGCAGTCAAAGTGCCCTCAGCCACCGTGTGCTGGGGGTATGCGGACACCAAGCGCTGCTCCGAGCACACGGCACACGTGTGCCCCATGTCGTCTTCCCCACGATGTGAGGGTTCCATGACAAGGTTTCTCAGCCTCGGCACTCTGGACATTTGGGAAGATAGTCCGTGTTAGAGGCTGTCCCGTTCGTCCCAGGACAGCATCCCTGACCTCCACCCATTCAATGCCAGGAGCACCCCCAACTGTGACAATCAAAAATGTGTCCAGACTTGACCAAGTGTCCCCAGGGAGCAGATTCCCCCAAGGAGAGCTGCTGGTGTGTGACTATCCCACGTGGCGGTCAGGCTGGCAACAGTCATGGCCAGGTGCGCCGACCCAGGCCCTGCAGCAGCTCGCGATGTAGGAAACCGAGCTCAGGGAGGGTGGTGGACTGCCTGAGGCCCTCAGCTAACGAAACACGAAAGCACACAAATACATGTCAGTGAAACGGACGTGGCCGTCCGAGGGCGCGTGGATGGACAGCTGGGCTGGGGGGCTCCTCTCCTTGTCCACTTCTCCCGTGTTCATCGGGGGTTTGGTGGGGAACGTGCCAGGGAATGTTGGTGAGGATTGGGATCCTGGCCCGCAGAGGGGCTGGAGTTCCAGGACCAGCCCAGGTCCTGTTAGCAAAGAAACAGTGCTGCCCTGAGGTCTGCGAGGGGGCTGCCAGAGAGGGTGGGGGACAAAGGCAGCTCCGCAGAGCAGGGGAGCACTGGCCGGGCTCTGTTCCTGCCTTCCCTCTCCAGAGAGAGCTAAGGGACAGGAAGCTGGGCGGGGGGGTGGGTGTCTCTGTCTAGCTTGCTTCCTGCCTCCTTGGTGCAGAGCTGCCTGCCAGGACCAGAGAGGGTGGGTGTTTTGAGGAAGCGGCACAGCGTGACCCCAGGCCCCAGGCGACATCCAGCAGGCCCTGACTGCTGCTGGGCCATGAGCCCCCATGGGGCCTGGGTTCTGGCTTGCAGGAGGTGTGAAGGGGAGTTGAGAGGCTTGGCGTCTGCTCACAGGAGGGCAAATGGAATCTCGGCAAGACAAGTCAATGTGAGAATGACAAGGTGGTGGGGAAGAATGGTGACTTGGGCCTCTCGGCTGGTCAGCAAGTGTGCCTGTGCTGAGTGGGGAGGGGCTCTGCCCTGGGACGGGGTCCCCCATGCCCCTGCCCCCTGGCCCCCTTGGCAGGGCTAGAGGAACACACGCCCCGGCGTGGCCAGCAGAAACTCCTTCCTCTCCCCTGCCCGGCTAGGTGGGCATCGCGGTTCCCTGTAGGGGACTGTGCCAACCAGTCCCCAGGGCCAGGGCACCGCCGTCTCTCTCCTTAGAACAGCCAATCTCCAAACACATGGATTCTCTGTCCTGCGTTCTTGTCCTTGGGTGCTGTGGGGCCCCTAGGGGGCTGGGCAGTTGGGTAAGTGCCCGGCTGAAGCAGCTTTGTGCAGAACCCTGGCTCAGCGTCGCACACCCATCCTCTCATCCCTCCCCCCCCCCCCCCCCCCCGCTGCTCTCTGGAGGTCAGGTCACTGCTGTCTGCTCTGTGGCCTGCTGGGAGGACCTGTCCTGCCCTAGGGGGCCAGGAGTCCCCGGGTGGCCCAGCGGCCCGGCTCCTGGGGATGAGGGCCGCGGAGGCAGGAGCATCCGGGATGGGACGCGGTAAGGGTGTGGTCGGTTGGTGCCCAGACGCTCCGGAATCCTGCCTCGGATACCACCTTCTCCCGAGGGCCAAGGAGACGTGGGCAAAACGGAGCAAAGTCTTAGTTTCCAAGGTGTTGATGTTACGGGTTTTGCTGACCTCCAAGTGGCCCAGACCACACGTTCCAGGGTGGTCCTAAGCCTAGGCACAAGGGCTTCACCATTCATTGTCCAGTAAGAGGGGTGGGGAAATCTGCTGGGCAGGGCCACAGGCTGTGGGCCTTGGGCTGCCCAGCCCCTATGGCGGCCTCACAGGCAGGCGGGAAGGTGGGAGCTGGGTCAGCATAGACTCCAAGGGTCAGGAGCAGAGTCACCCCGGTGCTCAGCAGAGCTGGGGGCCTGTAGGCCTGGCTTCTAGTCCCACCCCGGCCTTCTGGGACCACCTCTCCTGGCCTTGGTTTCCCCACCTGCAACACAAAACCTAGATGATATCTGAAATCCTTTCTGGGCTGTCTTGTGAGTCTGTCCAGACAGCCTGAACGCTCTCTGAATCCAAGGGGGATTTCGTATCCTCCAAATAATATCGTGTGCTGGCTTCAGCACGTCCTGGCGCCGTGTCCCCCCCGTGTGAAGAGGCGCTGGGGCCAGAGGGTGGGCTGGGCCAAGTCTGATGGGAGGTGATTGGATCCCAGCCAACCAGATGCAGGAGAGGAATGTGTGCCTGTGTGACCGGCAAGGCCTCCTGGTCGCAATGCACGGAATGATGAGGGCCAGAGCCCAGACTGCACCCGGGCCGAGGGTGGGTGAGCACGGCCCTGCGCCTGCCTGCTGTGACCCACACTCACGGCCAACAGATGACCCCGGCCGAGCAGTGTCCTTGGTTTGCAGTGATACCCCGGGAGGCTTGGGCCCCGAGGTTCTATGAGCCTTGCATTCCTAGAGGAAGAACAAGGGTGGAGGAGAGTTGTCCCCTTGGCAGCCAACTGACCAGATGTCCTTACCTCCCACATGTTGGCCTCGACGCCAGCAAGGTTGCTGGTGGGAAGTGCTCTCCCGCGTGGTGACCGGGGGAGACATGGTGTTCCTGGCGCCTCGGCCCAGGACAGGGGGCCCCTCTGGAAAGCAGCAAGCGCTGGGCCCCAAGCTCGTCGCAAGGCACTGCGATAAAGTGATTTTCTTCTGAAAATTAATTTCGGGTCAAAAGGAAACTGCATTTCTTCTCCTGAACGCCGTGAAGTGCTTGCTGTGGCACAGGAGGATTCGATGAGCTCAGGAGGCCACGTTCTCCCACCTGCACAGGTCACCCAGCCGGCTGGAGGCTCGGGCCTCCCTGCGGAGCCTCGCACACGGCCTCCTGTGCCTTCACGGTGCCCGCATTTGCCAACTGGGTTTTCGCCGCTGCCTAAAGTCACTTCGCACGCGTTGTGCAGGTCGGCTGTGGCTCTGGAAAGCCGGGCGGCTGTGGGTGGCTCCCATGGGTGCAGAGGAGAGAAATCCATGTGGCCGCAGCCCCCATTCAAGGTGTCCCCTGGGGGACAGAGATGTCTTCCTGCCACGAAAGCGTAAGGTCAAGGTGTGGCTGGAGTGAGTTTGGACGGCTCTGAGGGACCCCGGGGCCTGAGCTCTGGAGATTCCAGAAATTCCTCCAGGGCAGTACTCCATCCTTTCTCTGCAGGGAATGCTGGGTATTCTGACTCGACAGCCCTGCCTTGCTCTGTGGGGCAGACAGCCGTCTTTCTCAGGGCCGAGCCCTCGCTCTGATTGGTGGCTTGGAGCCTGTGGTTCCAGGGGTGGTGGGCTGGGAGGAGTGCTTTCCACTGCGGAGTGTAGCGGGACGGTCTGTGGCCGATCCAGCACTCCCGGGGCCCGGAAGTGGAACCCTGGGGGTTGGACAGTCTATGGAGCTTTCAGATCCTTAGAGAGGGTCAGGTTCTCATCATGTGACTTGAACATTTTACCTTTTATTTATTCTTATTCTTGGAAATTAGTTTCCAGTTATCTTCCCTACCACCCCCCTCCCTACCACCATCATCCCCACCACTCTCCCTACCATTCCCACCACCCCCCCACCCCCCCCCACCATGCCCCCCACCGACTACCATCACCACCATCTTGATTACCATCGTTACCTCCCTCACTCTACCACCACCACCAGTGCACGCTAGCCTTCCGGACCACACCACCGGGACGCATTGCACATCCCACTGGCAGAATGTTATTAGCATCAAGGATGTCTTGGGAGCCTCCAGGGGGATTGAAACCTGAAGATCCTTGAGCCTGTCGCCAACCTCCCCCACCCCTCCCAGTTCCTGTGGATTCGGGGCACGACACCCCTGCAGAGGGCTGCCCGGGCTCGGATCCCTGCCCGTCCCCTGCCTCCAGGGGCACTGGGATCCTCCCTTATTTAAGAGACCACTGAGTTGGAGGACGTGCCTGGTGTGTCGGGGGTGCTGTTATACAACCGAATGCCTGGAAACTTGTAAAACTGCCATGAGCTAATGTGATCTGAAAAGGTTGGACATGCTGGCCTGTGTCTGTGGGCACATCTGCTTGAGCCCTCCCGCGGTATTTACCCAGAAAGGCACACTCCAGGCTTGTTCTAGCGATGCACGAGCCCAGGGCATCCCACGGGAGCCACGTGGCCTCCCCTGCCCCGGGCACCTGCGTGGCCTTTGATCTGAGCCGAGGCGGTGACCCAGCATCTCCCCGGATTCAAGTCCTGTCCATGGACAGCTGGCAGGGGTGCGGTGAGGCACCAAGCACGGGCTCAAGCTGCTGAATCACATCTTACTAACACCCGAGCGCCCAGAATTTTACTGAAATCCAACCACCCAAAAATAGTCAAGTGAGTCAGTCTAGGGCAGGGAGCGTGTGTCTCCCGGCTTTGCGCACGTGCGCTACCATTGGAAACCCTGGCTGAGCCCTCGCGCGGCCGCTCACCAGCCAGAGGCTTCCTCTGAGTGGCTGGGATGGGCTGGTCCCAGCAGGAGAGCTGGTAGTGCGATCTGCAGGAAGACTGGTGAGCGGTGGCGAAATTGTCAGGGGCCTGAAATTGGCCGCGTGGGAGTGTTTACACCACGGAAAGTGATAAATGCTACAGAAGGACACCCCAGGCACCGGAGCTGATGAGCAGACATTTCCCAGGACTTCAGTGGGCCTGGAGCAAGTGCCTGCTCTCCCCTGAGCACCCCCCCCCCGGGGGGCATGCCCATAGGACCGCCACGCGGATGGCGAGCACCCTGCTGGGGTTCCATGGGCACAATTCTGTGGAGTGCCCCGGGAGCGTCTGAAGGACATACCATTATCATGCAGGGCTTGCAGAAGAGACTCAGACGGAGGTCAGTCTCTAGGGATGTGACCTGGAGACTCAGATTTAAACCCAAGCCCCCACTCTCGGCCGCCGTGGTGCCTGCTGCTTTTGTAGGCAGCTGGCCCCTCCCTTGCTCCTGGTGTCCCCAACATCAAGAAAGTGCAAATCACCCAGTCCCTCTGGGCTTTAGGCGCCCGTCCATGGAGAAAAGGGTGTTCTGGTTTCACCATCTTAACCTTCTTTAAGCATGTGGTTCAGCAGTGTTCACTGTAGTCACGTTGTTGTTCAAAGGATTTCCAGAAATTCTTCATCTTGCAAAACTGAAACTCGATACTCATTAAACAACAGCCCCCATTCATCCTTCCCCCACCCAGCTCCTGGGAACCAACCGTCGACTTTCTGTCTCTATGAGTTTGACTAATTTAATTCCAGGTAAGTGGAATTTGGATTAGGATTTGTCTCCATGTCTGGCTTATTTCACGCAGCGTCACGTCCTCAAGGTCATCCACGTTGTAGCAGGTGTCAGGATCTCCTTCCTTGTAATAGTTGAATAATATTCCATTGTATGGATAGACCCCATTTCGTTTATCTGTTCGTCTGTCAGTGGGTACTTGGGTTGTGTCCACCTCTTAGCTATTGGGAATAACACTGCTGTGAACATGGGTGGGCAAGTATCTATTCCACATTTTGCTTTCAATCCTTTGGGGCATCTCTCCAGAGGTAGAATTGTTGGACATGTGTTCATTCTTTCAGGTTTTTTTGAGGAACCCCACACTGTTTTCCCTAACAGTTGCACCAGCTGGGCCTAAGGGTTCAAATTTATCCACATCCCTGCTAACACTGGTTATTTTCTGTTTTGTTTTGTTTTAATAGTAGCCATCCTAATGGGTATGAGGTCATATCTCATTGTGGTTTTGATTTGCATTTCTCTAATGATTAGTGGTAATGACCATCCTTTCGTTATACTTATTGGTCATCTGTATATCATCTTTGGAGAAATATCAGTTCAAGTCCTTTCCTCATTTCTTAGCCGGGTTATTTGTTTTGTTGGTGTTGAGTTGTAGGAGTTCTTTATGTATTCTTGATATTAACCCCTTATCAGATATATGATTCGTAAATATTTTCTCCTACTCTGTAGGTTGCCTTTTTACTGTTGGCTGTTTCCTTTGATGCACAGAAGTTTTCGTGTTTGATGTGGTCCTGTGTGACCGATTTTGCTTTTTGGTGCCTGTGCCTTTGGTGTCATATCCAAGAAGTCGTTGCCAAGTCCAATGTTGTGAAGCTTTCCCCTATTTTCTCCTGGGAGTTGTATAGCTTTAGGACTTACACTTAGGTCTTTAATCCATTTCGAGTTAAAATTTGTATATGGTGCAAGATAAGGGTACAATTTCATCCTTTCGCATGTGGATATCCGGTTTTCCCAGCACCATTTGTTAAAGAGACTGTCTCTTCTCCCGTTGAGTGGTCTCAGCAGCCTTATTGAATTGAATTGTATATCGACCATATACATGAAGGTTTATTTCCGGGCTCTCTTTTCTCTTCCACTGGTTTATTCATCTGCTTTTATGCCAGTACCACACTGTTTTGATTATGGGAGCTTTGTAGTAAGTTATGAAATCAGGAACTGAGAGTCCTGCAGCCTTATTCTTCTTCAAGATTGTTTTGGCTTTTTGAGGTCCCTTGAGATTCCCTGTGAATGCCAGGATGGGTTTTTATATTTCTGCAAAAAGTACCCCTGGAATTTTGATAGGGATGCATTGAATCTGTACATCACTTTGGGTAGCATTGATATCTTAATGATAGTGTTTTCCAATCCATGAACATGGGATGTCTTTCCTTTTACTTGTATCGTCTTTCATTTCTTTCGGCAAAGTTTTGTAGTCTTCTGTGTAGCCATCTTTAACCTCCATAGTTAGGTTTATTATTAACTATCTTATTCTTTTTGATGCTATTATAAATGGAATTTTGGAAAAAAATTTCCATTTTGGATTGTTCATTGTTAAGGTAGAAAAATGCTGTTGATTTTTGTATGTTGATTTTATATCCTGCAACCTCGCGGAATGTGTTTATTAATTCCAGTAGTATTTGGGGGCGGGGGGGGCAGTTTGGGGTGAGAAAAGGGTTTAAATAAAACCTGCTTTAAGGCCCTTCCTGATGACCTTCCATGATCTTGTGACTCCAGCCAGGGCTTGTGTAAGAGAGAGGGGCTCTGTTTCACAAGGGGGTTTGCCTCAGTTTGGGGCTTGCTTTTAAAGTCCATCCAACCCGATCTTTACTGGCAAATGACTGTGTATCTGTCAGGCACAGTGCTGCCCATGAACTTGATGACCGCAAGCACTGGCCTCATCCATCTATCAGATGGGGGCACGGAGGTGGGGAGAGGTTGACCTACATGGGTCTAGCTGACCCAGAGCCCATATTCCAGGTAGCCTCATTCTCAGCTTTCCCCCTTTATTACATGTCCCTGCTCAGAAGAAATGAGGACTCCCCCAACTCCACTGCTTTAGCGGAGACAAATGCAGGATGTCTCGAGAACCAGTAATTCTGTGAACTTAGAAAGCCGCCTGGAATTGCCCCAGACNNTTTCCCTCACTTTGCCGGAAGCAGAAGTCCATCTGCCCCTGTTTTCCTCCATCATTCAGGAAGTATTTTTTAGCACCTACTGTGTGCTGAGTCCAAGCACACGGGTGCAGTGGAGAGCCAAGCCAGCCAGCCCCCGGCCTCCTGGGGCTCCCGGGAGCTGCGGAAGAGCCTGGGATGGCTCTATCCCACCCTGCTGGTGAACTCAAACTGAGCCCCAGTGCCTGACCCTCTCACTTAACTGGGAGCGTGTGTCTGACATGAACCTGCAGTCCTGGGCCATTAATGGGTGAGCTTTAAAAATGATTTTTCCTGTTTCAAAATGAGATTGGCTTTGAGCCCCAAGCTCCTGCATGGGCTGTCTAAAATTAGAACCCCGTTGACAAGGCAATCTTTGTCAGGGGCCCACGGCTTGCACTAGGGAAGCAGGGAAATGTCAACAGTACATTTTCTGTGTCAATTTTGAGTTTTTTGAGAGGCCTGGGCAAATGGCAACTCAGAGCAAATGTTCACTGTTTCAAAAGCTTTCAGAATCCAGCCCCTTGGCAGCAATGTGATTAAAGTGTCAGATTTATAAGGAGCTGGGTCTGTGTTCAGGAGAGTGGCCTCCGCCCCCTCCTGTGTAGACAGGATCCGGCCGGAGCTGCCCTAGCAGACTTACCTCTCACGGCAGTGATGGGATAAGCTCCTCCGTCTCTGTGAGCTCCGCACTTTGCTGGTCTCTCCTTGTCCCTTTTGTTTCAAGGACTTCAAGGACGGTCCTGGGGCTGACCTCACCTGGGGACACTGGGCTCAAGGACTTGCCTGAAGGGCGGGAAGCAGGCACGTGTCCCTGGGTATGTAAATGACATGCCAGCACACCGACGGAGTGGGACAAGTCCCTGGCCGGGGCGTCGTGCTGCCGCCAGCCTTGTATGCAGGTGTGCCAGCCGCACGCACCCAGCGACCCGCTGCCCATCAGATGTGCGTGCCCAGGCTGAGCACGGCACCTCTGTGGTGGCGTCATCCCCGGGGTGTTATTTACGTTGGTCTCCGCCACCGTGTGGGCCAAGAAGGGCTCCAGTGACGTAACGTGCGTGCAGAGCTTAGCCCAGGGACATTGTGTAAACAGCACTGTCATCTCCGTGGGGTTGGGGGCCCATGGTCCTTTGAGGGCCCCTGAGGCCCAGCCCTCGCTGAAGTGACTCTCGCAAATGTCTCAGCCTGATGATAAGGTCCTTCCAACCCCGCTGCGGCCTTTCTGTCCTGCCCTCCCCGACGTGCAGCTCCAGCTCTGTGCCCCGGCCCCAGCTCTCCTGGAAGGCCTGTCTGCAGCCGCAAACTCCACGACCTTGCAGGGGCCTTCCTTCCCAGCACTGGCCCACCCTGGGCGTGGTGGCCACAGCACTGGCCTGTGCTTCTGGCTGAGTCCTTCTGAGACTCGGGTCCTGGGGACAGTGACTGTGTCTGTCTTCAGAGCCCAGCGACTGGCTGAGGCCGACCTGGCTGGGGAGCAGTCACGGGGATGACTCAGCACCTGTCTGCTTCCCCTCTTGACGCCTCTGAACCCACGGAGGACAGCCGTGGTGACGCACGAGCTGTGCCGCCGATCTCCCAGCAACTGGCTCCCAGACGCACCACAGAGCTTCTGGAAACAGACAAAGCCAGTCTCCTGACCCCATTTACACAGGAGGAAATGGAGGCCAGAGGGAGTCCGGGGGCCCCACCAAGGTCACTGTGGTGATTGAATGGTGGACTCCGAAACAGATGTCTACGTCCCAGCCCCAGCCCAGAACCTGTGAGTGTGGCCTCAGATGTCTACGTCCCAGCCCCAGCCCAGAACCTGTGAGTGTGGCCTCAGTTGGAAATTGCCAGCTTTGCAGGTGGGGTTAATGTAAGAATCTTAAGATGGGATCATCCAGGATCAGGATTGGGTCCCGACTCCAGTGACAAGTGTCCTGATAAGAGACAGAAGTAGAGAAGACACAGACACAGAGGAGAAGCCATGTGACACAGGGAATGAAGGGAAGTGACCACAAGCAAGGAGCACCTGCAGCCCCCAGAAGCAAGAAGAGGCAGGAAGGACCCTCTCCTCTAGCTTCCGGAGGGAGTACAGCCTGTGGACACCTTGACGTGGGGCTTCAAGCGTCCAGAACTGAGAGACAGCACACTTCTGCTGTTTTAAGTCCGCAGTCTGTGGTCGTTCAGTACGGCCACCCCAGGCCACTCACACTGTGACTGAGAAGAGTCGAGGCCTGGGAACCGTGTGTCTACTTTCTCCCATTGACACCCCTTCTTCCCCTTAAAGATTGCCAGAGCCTGGAGCTCTGTCCTTGGAGACCCCATGCCTCAGTGGCACGCCGGCCTGGGCCCAGGGCCAGCTAATGAGAATGGTGGCAGTAGGGACTGTCCATCAGTAAGTGGCAGCTGGGCCTTGACCTGGGTCGTCTGAGCCGTGCCCTGTCCCCCCAGGTGCGGGCCATGAGACTCTCCTTTGTCGGGGAGCTGGGCTGGGAGCTACATGTGCCCAGGCCGGCCTGCGTGCCTGTGTACCAGGCTGTGATGACCGCGGGCGCCAAGCACGGCCTCGTCAACGCTGGGTACCGGGCCATCGACTCCCTGAGCATCGAGAAAGGTGCGAGCGGGAGCCACACGGCGCCGGCGGGCCGCCGGGAGCCAACGCTGCAAACAGGGGCTGTCGTCCCCCCACGCTTCTTTCCTGTCCCTGCTCCGCTTCCCGCTTACCCCGTCATGCCTGCTTCCCCAGCCCGCACCCCCACCCCTGCACCCTTCCTACACTGCCCGTGACCGTGATCTTCCACGCAGGCCTGGGGATGGTGCTGGGGTCTCTGACACCTGTACTTGGAGGGTGAGTGGGAGAGGTGCTTGCCTGGCCTCGTGAGGACGGGGCCAGAGCTGGGCTGGGAGTCAGCGCCCGGCCTTCCCTGGAAGGTCTGAAGAACATGGCGCAGTGCTGCGCGGGTGCCTCCCCAGCACCTCAGCTGACAGTGCAGAGGCTGAGGGCTCGCCCAGGGGGCCTTCCGCAGGCGAGGATGCACCCCCACCCCAGGCCTTCGGAGGAGCCCGTCCCCTACCTCTGCTGGGCACTGAGCCCGGGCTCTCCTCCCCACAGGCTACCGGCACTGGCACGCCGACCTGCGCCCCGATGACAGTCCCCTGGAGGCAGGCTTGGCCTTCACCTGCAAGCTCAAGTCGGATGTCCCCTTCCTGGGGCGGGAGGCCCTGGAGAAGCAGCGGGCCGAGGGTCTCCGCCGACGCCTGCTCTGCTTCACGGTGGATGAGTGAGTAGCCCACGGTCCTGCATCCTCCCTCCTCGAACACAGCTTTGGAAAGAGAAAGGCATGACGCCGAGCCACCGAGCCACGTCCGTGGGGGTGGATCCAGGCCGAGGGCCCAGCGTCCCAGCCACGGCGTGGGTACCTCTCCATGTTGTAGTCGATCCTCCCCGCTGCTGAGGGTGGAGGGCGGGGAAGTCCGGGCTGGGGCCACCCTCCCCACTTCCGGATGGAGACCTTGGGTGCCTGGGGACAGGCTGACTGAGCCACAGGAAGGAGAGCCCATGCTGCAGGGACCCACGCCCCCCAGGGCGGCTTTGAGCAGGTCGCTCGGCTCTGTCCTCGGGAGCTGGGCCCGTGCTGTCTCTGGATCCCACTGGGGCCCAGCGACTCTGAAATGACAGCACCAAGGCTGGTGTCGGCCCCGCCACGGCTCCGCAGGGA
>NW_024424119.1:57050527-57126477 GCF_017311325.1 Ursus maritimus | reverse complement strand
CAGATGTCTACGTCCCAGCCCCAGCCCAGAACCTGTGAGTGTGGCCTCAGTTGGAAATTGCCAGCTTTGCAGGTGGGGTTAATGTAAGAATCTTAAGATGGGATCATCCAGGATCAGGATTGGGTCCCGACTCCAGTGACAAGTGTCCTGATAAGAGACAGAAGTAGAGAAGACACAGACACAGAGGAGAAGCCATGTGACACAGGGAATGAAGGGAAGTGACCACAAGCAAGGAGCACCTGCAGCCCCCAGAAGCAAGAAGAGGCAGGAAGGACCCTCTCCTCTAGCTTCCGGAGGGAGTACAGCCTGTGGACACCTTGACGTGGGGCTTCAAGCGTCCAGAACTGAGAGACAGCACACTTCTGCTGTTTTAAGTCCGCAGTCTGTGGTCGTTCAGTACGGCCACCCCAGGCCACTCACACTGTGACTGAGAAGAGTCGAGGCCTGGGAACCGTGTGTCTACTTTCTCCCATTGACACCCCTTCTTCCCCTTAAAGATTGCCAGAGCCTGGAGCTCTGTCCTTGGAGACCCCATGCCTCAGTGGCACGCCGGCCTGGGCCCAGGGCCAGCTAATGAGAATGGTGGCAGTAGGGACTGTCCATCAGTAAGTGGCAGCTGGGCCTTGACCTGGGTCGTCTGAGCCGTGCCCTGTCCCCCCAGGTGCGGGCCATGAGACTCTCCTTTGTCGGGGAGCTGGGCTGGGAGCTACATGTGCCCAGGCCGGCCTGCGTGCCTGTGTACCAGGCTGTGATGACCGCGGGCGCCAAGCACGGCCTCGTCAACGCTGGGTACCGGGCCATCGACTCCCTGAGCATCGAGAAAGGTGCGAGCGGGAGCCACACGGCGCCGGCGGGCCGCCGGGAGCCAACGCTGCAAACAGGGGCTGTCGTCCCCCCACGCTTCTTTCCTGTCCCTGCTCCGCTTCCCGCTTACCCCGTCATGCCTGCTTCCCCAGCCCGCACCCCACCCCTGCACCCTTCCTACACTGCCCGTGACCGTGATCTTCCACGCAGGCCTGGGGATGGTGCTGGGGTCTCTGACACCTGTACTTGGAGGGTGAGTGGGAGAGGTGCTTGCCTGGCCTCGTGAGGACGGGGCCAGAGCTGGGCTGGGAGTCAGCGCCCGGCCTTCCCTGGAAGGTCTGAAGAACATGGCGCAGTGCTGCGCGGGTGCCTCCCCAGCACCTCAGCTGACAGTGCAGAGGCTGAGGGCTCGCCCAGGGGGCCTTCCGCAGGCGAGGATGCACCCCCACCCCAGGCCTTCGGAGGAGCCCGTCCCCTACCTCTGCTGGGCACTGAGCCCGGGCTCTCCTCCCCACAGGCTACCGGCACTGGCACGCCGACCTGCGCCCCGATGACAGTCCCCTGGAGGCAGGCTTGGCCTTCACCTGCAAGCTCAAGTCGGATGTCCCCTTCCTGGGGCGGGAGGCCCTGGAGAAGCAGCGGGCCGAGGGTCTCCGCCGACGCCTGCTCTGCTTCACGGTGGATGAGTGAGTAGCCCACGGTCCTGCATCCTCCCTCCTCGAACACAGCTTTGGAAAGAGAAAGGCATGACGCCGAGCCACCGAGCCACGTCCGTGGGGGTGGATCCAGGCCGAGGGCCCAGCGTCCCAGCCACGGCGTGGGTACCTCTCCATGTTGTAGTCGATCCTCCCCGCTGCTGAGGGTGGAGGGCGGGGAAGTCCGGGCTGGGGCCACCCTCCCCACTTCCGGATGGAGACCTTGGGTGCCTGGGGACAGGCTGACTGAGCCACAGGAAGGAGAGCCCATGCTGCAGGGACCCACGCCCCCCAGGGCGGCTTTGAGCAGGTCGCTCGGCTCTGTCCTCGGGAGCTGGGCCCGTGCTGTCTCTGGATCCCACTGGGGCCCAGCGACTCTGAAATGACAGCACCAAGGCTGGTGTCGGCCCCGCCACGGCTCCGCAGGGATCTGAGCAGCCACGGTCTCCAGGACCACGGCGGCCCGGCTTTGTCGAGTTGCCACTGACAGGCAGCCGCAAATGGAGCCACTTCTTCCAGATCTGGAGCCGTCAGAAGTGTCAAGAGCTTCGGGGGGGCAGAGAGGGAGCGGAGCTGCGGCTTGTCATCGTCCTGCGGCTTCTCCCCGGGCTCCCGTCAGGCCAGCCCTCCACGTGCTGCTTGTTCACCTCCCGGGGAGCAGCTTAGCTCCGGTTTGGGGACGCTGCCGGAGCAGGGGTCTGCGGCCCCTCCACCCCCTGGGCCTCCAGAAAGCACCTGCAGCCCGCCGCCAGGATCTGGGAGCGGCTCGGACAGCACCTGCCACAGCGCAGCTCGCCCTGCCCGGTGTTCTCCCCTGGGCCGCAAAATCCCCCCAGTGCCACAGCCAGGGCAGTGCCAATCTTGACGAAGGACACGGCCAGCGTGCTGGCTGTGGAGCTGTAGGGATCTGTCCCTCTGCTCTGGGCCCTGGGCCAGCGGGTGGCCTCCCTGAGCCCGTTTCCCCATCTGCAAATGGCACGTGCTTGGCAGGACTGGGGTGGGAAGAAAGAGCAGGGATGTGCCCCAGAACCTCCATCTGTCCCAGCCTCTTCCCTCAGACAGTCACAGAGGCCCCCAGACCCTCTCCATGCGCCTCGGCTCAGGGCTGGTCCACACAGGCCCCAGCCTGGCTCCCCCGGGCTCAACCCCGCCACCCTCTCCTGCGGGGCCCGTGGGGTCGGCATCAGCACTGGGCACAGTCAGGCTCTCCGTAAACACCACGAATGAGGTGCCCGGAGAGACGAGTCTGCAAAGATTCGCGCCCAGACTTGCCAGGTTCCTTCCGGGGGCCGGTGCGGGTCTGTTTGCAGGTTGATCTCTGTGTTTTCCATTCTGAATTTTCAAAAATGTATAGTCAGCACTCATACCTTATGCGTACTAAAGAAAAGGACATTGGTTAGATTAGGCATCGTACTGTGAAAAGAGCCAGGCAGAGGAAAGCAAGCCTCGGGGGCAGGAGGATTTAAATTGTTCAGAAGTCAAGGGAAAATCAGTGGAAAGGGGGCCTTTCCCGAATACCTGCGGCCTGTCTGCAGACTCGGGAGTCGGAGCCTGGTTGTGGTCTCCTCTGATTGCTCGTTCATCCACAGGGTCCTATGCGCGGGCATCCTGGGGTCGCGGGCGGGCGTGTGTGGCGCAGCGCCAGGCCCCGGGGCACGCAGGTCCCCCTTCTGGGGGCTCCGGGGCCCCAGCCTTCTCTCTTGCTTCTTCCAGAAAAGTGCCCATGTTCGGCCTGGAGGCCATCTGGAGAAACGGCCAAGTGGTGGGCCACATCCGGAGGGCTGACTTTGGGTTCACCATCGACAAGACCCTCGCCTATGGCTACATCCGGGACCCCAGCGGCGGGCCGGTGAGTCGAGCCCCTCCGCCCCAAGGGAAGCCCGGTTCCTCGCGAGACACCACACCCCTGTGCCGCACGCACCCCCACACCAAGCTGGGCAGGGGGGTGGGGGTGGCGCGCAGGGTCCCTGCTGATGGGGCCGCGTCTCCGGGCAGGGTCAGGGGCTGTTTCTGTGTTTTCTGTCTGAAAGAATCTGATTTTGGGAGCTCTAGGCTTCTCTTGGTCAGAAAGAGGCTCTGGACCAGGGCTGGCGCCCTCTGCTCCTAGAGCCTGGGGTGGACGCCAGACGCCTGACCATCCTCCCGGGACCACCTTCCTCTCCTCTCTCCCCTCATCCCAGACGTGCTCCAGGCATGGGGGCATGTGCATCCATGCCCACGCATGTATGCACACATGTGTACGTGCATACAGACGCATGTGCACACACAGGCACAATTTGCCATGTGACCCTTTATAAACCCCAGTAATCCCTCACTGAGCCCGGTTCCTCCCTCCACGCTGGTGGGGGAGCAGGGGCAGAGAAAGGGCCCATTGAGAGCCCAAGGGGGGTTCTGGAAGCTCTTGCCAGACCAGACAAGGCAGTCCCAAGGGGGTCACGTGGCATGGGCTGGGCCACGCGGCACGAGAGAGGAGGGGAGGAGCTCACTGTCGAAGCACCGTGATGACCATACCTGCGTGCTTCCCTGGAGTGCCGCACTCGCCCTGTAACTGCTGGGAAACTGAGGCCTGGAATGTTCTGACTGCAGGGGTCAGGACGCCCATCCAGCTGGTGCTGAGCTTTCTAGCCTCAGCCTTAGACATTCTCGGAGAATTCTGGGGTGCGGCTCCCCACCTGCCCCCAACAGAGACTCCAGAGAGAGAGCTACTTGGAGGGTCAGCAAGGAGGAGACAGGGTGTGAGTCAGACAGTCCAGGCAGGGGTGCAAGGGACGAGCTGGGCCTCGGGAGGGGGCAGGGCACAGCGGCTCCCAGGCTGGGCCACTGGAGGTCCTGGGCCACGGGTCCCTGTCCTGCATGGCTGGGACATCCTCTACATCTCAGAGCACAGCCCAGATGCCCTCTCCGTGGCCAGGCCCTGGGTATAGTCCCCGTGTAGAACAGGATCCCTGAGCGGGGCCAGCCTGCCCAGGGTCCCAGCACACGGGCTGTTTACTGTTGCCCCGTTTCCTGGGGATTTGCAGATTTCAGAGCGGGAGGTGTGCTGTCCTGGGGGAGAAACCCCACTGGCTGCCAGACCGCGGCTCTGCTGGGCCCCAGGAGGTCAAGTCCCACTCAGGGCACCTACCTGCTCAGGGCAGCTCCTCAGTTCGGAGGAGGGCCCCTGGCACAGAGATGGGTTTCCCCACGGGGAGGAAGGGAGGCGGAGCCCCCCCCACCACTGAGAAGGAGGTAGGTATGACCCTAGCACCTACCAGGCGACGACCGACCCCCACCAGCTCCTCTCCTGCCATAGGTCTCGCTGGACTTTGTGAAGAGTGGGGACTATGCTCTGGAGCGGATGGGGGTGACCTACCCTGCCCAGGCTCACCTGAAGTCCCCCTTTGACCCTGACAACAAGAGGGTGAAGGGGATCTACTGATGCGCCCGCGGGGCGGAGCCTCCGCAGATCAGGGGGCCGAGGCCGGCTCCGTCCCTCGCTGATCATCCCGCACAGGGCCCGCCACCCTGGCCCAGGACCTGGACCCCGACCAGAACATGGCTCCTGCCTGCTCTTAGTCCACCCCCCAGACAGATGTCAGACGAGTGGACAGAAACCCAGAGGGCCCGTCCTGTGGTCCCTGACCAAAGGATGGTCCCTAGTCCACCCCTACCCCCCCAAAAACAAACATGTAAGGTCTTGGGCTCAGGGAGCGTGCCGTGTGGCCCTCTGAAGCTTCCACTTGGTAAGCTCAGTGTAAAAGCAGGGAGGCCGAGATCCGCCTGGAATCCCAGGCCTGCCTGCCCAGAGCACCAGTGGGGAGTTTCAAGGTGCATCTGGAATTAGGCACAGAGTGAGGGTTGGCTAATGCCGTCTGCCGTGGGTGCAGTATGGGAGGCCGGGAGCAGCTACGCCAGCTCGGCTTGGGCCCCACAGTCAGGCCGTTGGGCAGGATGGTCCTTTTGCCAGAGGCCGGCAGGGAAGGAAATCTAGAAAGCAAGCTCTTCCTGCCTTGACCCGCTTTTCACATAGGAAAGGCTTCTGACCATTACCAGCTCATGAAACAGGTGAGCAGAAGCAGGGCATGGGAAGGGTGTCCCCTCGGTGCCCTCCCTCACCCATGCGGAAGCCCCACCTCCTGCCTTGATTTCCCCAAGGGCACCTCGTTCACTAGGTCTGCAAAGGAAGGGCGTGCTGCTGGGTAAGAACCTGGCAGAACCCTCCTGCCTTGTGGCCTCTGACCTTGCAGTTTGCTCGGGGCGGGACGCGGCTCCCGTCCTTGACTCTGTCTTGTGGCCCCGGGGAAGGACCTTAAAAGGGGGTGACTCCCTTGCTCCCCTTCTCTGGGCCTTCAGAACTCACTAACATCTACCTGTGTGACCTTCCTCCCTGCCTGCCTTCCCAGGGATGGATGTCCCTCCTGCTCTGTGCCCCGTCCCAGGTCCCTCCCCCTTCGCCTCGCCCTGCCTCCCTCCCTCCCGGCTCACACCGGCAGGATTTCAAGAGCTGCACCATGTGGTCCTGCCCAGGCATGCCAGACCCTCTGGGGAGCAGAAGGGGACAGAGGTGGGGTGGGGGGGAGGCGCGGAGCACGGGATTCCCGCGGACACACAAGCAGCAGTGGGGCACTGGGGCGGAGGCAGTCCTTGGCGGGCCCTGGCTGCTTTTAGATGCTCACGCACCCGCTGTGGACTGAGCTGGACCAGGTCAGGCTAATAAAGTCAAAGTCGTGGGAAGATGTTTGGGTTTCAGATGGCCTTTGGAAAGCTTTTCGGCCCCCTCGCCAGACCACAGGCTGGGGAGCCCCGGCCTCTGGCTTTGAGCCTCAGGCCAGGGAGCACCTGCAAGCTCCCCTGCTCGCAGGCGGGCCTAGCTCCCACCAGAGAGAGGCTGCGGGCAGCCGAGCGGACCCCGAGGGGCCAGAAACAGAGAGGAGGGGAGACAGCTTCCCAGATGGCCTGGCCTGCTTCCCCGGGCTCTGCGGTTTGGCCACGGAGCCCCGGATTGGGCCGGTGTACGTGTCCCCAACACCGCCTGTCCTGAATGGGGGGAGGCTGAGGGTGCGGGGGGCCAGACCCAGGTTCCGATTCCACCCCTGCCTCGGGCTGAGCTCAGAGACAGGAGCCCTCGCTGTTGGCGTGTTCGCTTCCCTGCCGGGGAGAAATAACCCCGGCTTCTCCGGGAAGGGCACTGGGTTACAACGTGGGAGAGGCCACGGAGCCACCGCCCTAGCTCTCCTGTTGTGTCCCGCCAGCGGCAGGAAGGTCCAGGCCGGGCCGCAGCCCCAGGCATGCTGCCTCGGTGGGGTAGGGATGGGCCACATGGCCTTCACCCCTGAGTGTCCCGGGACCGGTCCTTCATTACCCCCAGTCTAGACACCTGTTGCCCACCTGTTTTTGAAGATCCCGCTGGACAAGCAGCAGCCAGGCCCTCACGGTGGCTGAGTACTGCCTGTCTGGAATTCTGGGACAACCTGGCTGGGAGCCAAGACGAGGAGAAGCGGGGCTCCGGTGCCCTCAGACTCCACCTGTGTGCCGGCCTCAGCTGTCCCGGAGCTCACGGGGCCCAGGGTGGGTGCTGTGCCCCTCCGGAGGGCAGGTGGAGAGGCCCCTACTTACCTGATGGTCTGGCCGGTTCCTGTTGGTCAGGCGGGCTGCGCTGGGCTGTCAGAGACCGCTCGGCTCCCAGCTCCCTGCACACAGCCCTGGCGTTTGCCCCAGAGTGGCCGGCAGGCCACCTCTGGGCTTCCAGAGCTGGGTGGGCAGGGACCCGGCTGGCAGGGACGAGGTGCCTGCCTCCCCAGTGAGGACCAAGGGCCCTGGTGGTGGAATGCCCAGGTGAGTCCCAGCTCCTCCCATTCCCAGAGGCTTCACGGGCTGGGAGCTGGCACGCGCCCTCCTCCCTCCAGCTTGGTGGACAGAAGGGACGATGGAAGCATTAGGGGAAGAGAGGCGCCAGAAGCATACCCAAAGTGATTGTAGACCCTGAGCCCATCATGTGCTAAGGTCCTGGGGTGGGTCTGACCTGCTGTGTGACCCAGGCCAGTGTCCTACCTCATCTGGGCCTCGGCCATCCCATTTGCAAAGGGGAATAGGGGGCCGAGTCCTCATGCTCCCTGCTTTGCCTCAACTCCAGACGCCCCCAGTGGGGCTCCTGCCCACCAAAGACCCTCCCTGCTCCCGCAGAAGCACAATCTAGCCTGGCTGGGGCTTGAGTGCTCGTCTCGGCCCCCCACCCCGCCTGAGAGGATGCACAAGAGGCCAGAGGGCTTGCCCCAGGCCCCCCAGCACGTTCCTACCCGTGTCCCTGTGGGAGACGCCAGTGGCTGAGCCGTTTCAGGGGCAGACCACTGGGAGCCCTGGGACCCCGGGGAGACCCCCACTCCCCTGAGGATCCTTGCCCAGGTTCATGAGTGGGAGATACTGGGGCATCCCGTGAGCCCCGAGGAGGGGCCGAGGCTGGGGTCGATGAAGGGCTCAGCAGACCCTGGCCCCCGCCAGCCGCCACCGGGGCGCCAACAACCCAGCGGGGCAGCAGCTGCTTCCACCCACCGGGGAGCAAGGGCCTGCCCACCGCGGCCTGACGCTCCGGGCCCAGCGGTGCGAGGCCTCAGGACGCTCCCAGCGGGAGCCGGGTCCGGTTCGGCCCGTTCCCCTCTCAGCTTTGTTCTCCCGTCTCCCCAAATGAAAGGCTTAAAGCCCAAGGCTCCCCTGGCAAACATGCCAAACCTCTAAATGCCGGGCAAACTCAGAGCCCCTCTCTGACCCAAGGCTCCGAAGGCCAGGCCAGGGGACAGGGCTCAGACTGGCCTGGGGGTGACTGACTGCCCCTCGGGCTTGCCCCCTGGGCCTGCTGGCCCTGTATGACCCTGCACGAGCACCCGGGCATCCCCTAGCAGCTGCCACCTTGGGCCTGAAGTGTCTGTCTGTAGGGGTGTTTGTCCCTGTCCCCCCCCCATTCCCCCTCCTTTCCCCTCCCCCTCCCTTCTTCCCCCTCCCCTTTCCCCACTCCCTCCCTCCACTCCCCTCTTACCTTATCCCCTCTCCCACCCCACTCTATCCTCTCCCCTCCTCTCTCCTCCCTCTCTTCTCCCCATTCCCCCTCCTATCTCCACTCTCCCCTCTCCTCTTCCCCCTCACCACTCCCCCTCCTCTCCTTCCCTTCTCCCCTCTCCCCACCCCCTCCCCTCTCTTCCTCTCTCCTCACTACCCCCTCTTCCTCCCTCCCCTCTTCCCCCTCCCAACTTCCCCTCCTTTCCCACTCCCCCTTCTCTCCTTCACCCTCCCCTCTCCCCACTCCCACCTCTCCACTCCCAACCCCCCCTCCTCTCCTTCTCTTCTCTCCTCTTCCTACCCCCTCCCCTCTCCTCCTCTCTCCTCACTCCCCCTTCCCTCTTTCCTCCCTCTCCCCCCTCCCCTCTCCCCCTGCTCTCCCCCTCTCCCCCTGCCCCCGCCCCACTCCCTGCTCCCCTTTTCCCTTCCCTCCAGAAGAGCCCATGTCTTTCAGATGAGGAAGGATCAGGAGAAAAGCCCAAGACAAAGCTTTCATTCCCGACTGGGGAGGAGAACAAAGGGCAGAGGTCCCGAAGAGAGGCCAACACCCCCTGGGCCCAGGACATGGGGTGGGAGGACAGAGTGTGTCTCCGGGCTTTTGGCTGGGTCCTTCAGGGCGGCCCTTCAGGGCTGCATCCCCTGTGGAAGTCCGTGTGAGCACGTGCCCGTGAATCTCACTGGCTCTCGCTCCTGAGTCCGTCTGGAGCCTGACCCTCTGGCCCGTCCCCATGGCTATGGCCCTGGGCCACATCACCTCGCCTTGCCCCTGGTTCCGGCACTGTCCTCCCCTCAGCAGCCTCACTGGCCTCGCACTTCTCCTGCCGCCCCTGCCCACCCTGCTCAGTCACCCGGGCCTCCTCCCTGTTCCCCACCCCAGGCCCTTTGCACGGCTGTTCCTGTGCCAGAAGGTCCTTCCCCACATACCCGTGGGCCTCACCTTCTCACCTCCTTCAGGATTTTAACTAAGGTCACTTTCTCCTTTCTGTCCCTAATGGCCTCCCTCCCATACTCCCTCTGCTCTCCCACCTGCATACTGTAGCTCCCTTATTGTTTTGTTGACTGTGTGTGTGCCCCTCCCCCCCCCCAATGTAATCGAGGACAGAGGACAGCTTGGTCCAGAGCCTCCCCCTGCAGGGCCTGCTCCCCAGCTGGGACTGGATGAGTATGTCAGACCAGAGGAAAGAGAGGGAGTGGGTGGGAGGGGAGACCCAGGATCGGAGGGACTAGAGGACAGTGGGGCCACCTCGGGGACCATTGTGATGCTCCTGGGTCCATTCTGGGTCCTGATCTCCGGTTTACATGCAAATATGCTGAGAGCAGCTTCTAGACCCTACTTAAGTCGTGGTTTCCAGGGGGCCACAACCTAGCCTCTCTGAAGTTCCGAAGCAGGGAGCGAGGGCCTCCTGGACTCTAGAATCTTCCCTTGAAGGCTCCCCACGTCCCTCCCTGTTAGGAATCTTCCACAAAAACAGGAGTTTCTGGCCTGGGACTCCTGGGACGCCGTGGGCTGTCTTCCATCCACGTCTCCTGAAAAAGCAGGGAAGTGTGGCGTGTGTGCGTGAGGCCGGGTGGGTGTGTGGGGAGAAAATAGAACGCACGGTGTGTGTCCCAGGGAGATTGGTGGTGGTTTTCAGTGCGTGTTACCAGGGCTGGAGGGGAGAAAGGGGGTGGGCTGCAATAATGAGAAGCTTTGTCTTTCCCTGCAGTGGAGAAGGTGGGAGCACCCTGGGGTCCCTGGGGCTCGGTTTCTCTGTCTACACCACAGGATGGGTGGGCGGGGCCGGACCAAGAGATCCTTTCACAGCTGGGGGGGGACAGTGCCTGTCCATGCTGGGCATTTGGAGGCCAGGGGTCACGATGGGGTCACGGGATGCAGGTGGGGGCCCAGAGGCCAAACCTTCCATAGCGCGAAGGATGATCCTTAGCCATGGAGAAGGGTCCTGCCAAAATGCCCCCGTGGAAAATCGTGGCACCCTGCGGTGGTCCCGCTGCTCTGTGCAGAGTGAGCCAGAGCCGGCCCGCTGCGGCCCATCAGGTGTGGGTGCCTCCCGCCCCCACGCAGCTCGGCAAGGCTGGCGCTGTTTGGAACCACAGCCCTGGGGCCGCGCAGCCCAGCGGAACTTCCCGCGAGGAGGAGATAAAACTCTGTGTCTGTGCTCTGTGCTGGAACGGCCACGGCCACGGCCACGTGTAGCTGTGGAGTGTTTGCAGTGTGGCAGGTGTGACTGAGAACCTGAATGTCTCCTTTTATATCGTTTTAATTCGTTGAAAATTAAGCTTGAACGGCCACATGAGGCTAATGGCCACTGGACAGCACAGCCCGGCAGCACACTGGGGCCAGCCCAGGCAGCCACACCAGGTCGAGCCTGTGGACTGAGAATGCCTCCCCGCCCCCACCTCCAGACCCTCCCAACCTTGATCCTGGGTGAGCACACCTCAGCCCAGGACTCAGGGCCCTTCACAGCTGATGGGTCCCATCTACCCTGGCAGCCCCTGCCCCTCAAAGGGCAGCAAGGGAGATAGGCCCAGAGAGGGAAAGCAACTTGCCCAGGGCCACACAGCAGAGGGAGGACTGGGAACGCAGGCTGCTAGACCCTCACTCTTCCACAACCCAGCTGTTCAGAAGAGCCTGGAGAGTCCTTGGAGGGACTTGGCCAAGTAGCACGCTCGCTCTGACAGGTTGTTTTCAGGTAATAAAGCATTTCTCCCATACGCCCTTGCTGAGTCCTCTGGATGACCACAGCACCTAACTGTAGGTCTGTATGCCTCAGTTTCCCTTTCTGTCAACGGGAGCAGGAACAGCTGTGCTGTGGGTCTGCTGGGCATGCTGGCACAGAACCAGCGTGCGCACGGTGGCAGCTCTTAGCGGTAGGAGGGATGCGGACATCCAGATGGGGCGGGGCTGTGGGAGCCAGGAGCAAGGGTGGGGCAGGGTGCAGGCAGGAGTCCCTGCAGGAGGAGCACAACAGGCTGTCCCCGGGGGGGCAACAGGATGACCAGCCTGAGAGGGTGACAGTGAGTGAAGTGTTGGGGGGAAGATAGGTTGGCAATGTGGGCAGTGGAAGTTTCTGGAACTGGGTGTGATTTCCCAACATCACTAATCCTCTAGGGACCCTGAGTGAACCATTTCTCCTCTGGGGAGATTGGAAGACTACAAGTGCCTTGGAAGGGGGGCTTGGGAACAAAGTGATGGTGGCCAGGAAGGGCTCAGTGGGTGTGAGGCTGGCCCACTGTGGCCTGTGGGTCTCCCTGGCACCCTCTCCCACGGCTCTGAGCTGACCAGGACCCTTGTCCCGGCTGGCAATCATCACAGTCAGACACAAGGGGTCCTGCTGGGCCTGAAGACGAGGACCTGAGGCTGGGCCTGCTCGGGCCGCCCTCCTGAGGCCTGCCCTTGCAGGGAGGGGCCTCTCCTCCACCTGTCATCCGAAGCTATAAAGATGATGGAGGGCCGGCCTCCTCCCCAGCCTCCGTCTGCGCCTGGCATTTCGCAGCGATCACGCCCTGTGACTTACAGCGCGGGAAGCCATGATTTATACGATGCAGTGCGGAGCGTCTGGGCCCGTTTGTCCGCGTCTATAATGAAGTGGCTCTCAGAAGGACAGGCAGCCGCTTAGCTGACGTTTTCCGAGGGGGAGGACCGGGAGGCCATCTATCACCCCCTCGCTCCCCTGGAGGCTGTGCAGCGTTTTTGCTGAACTGGCTGAACAGAGTCGCATCTGTTACTCCCTACAGAAACCATCAAGGAGCCAAACTTGGCCTTAAATGGGAGGCAGCTCAGAGGGGACGAAGGTGGAAGCATGTCCCAGCTCCGCCACGGGGCAGAGTGCCTGCCATGGAAAGGACGCTCAGCCAAGGCTTTCTCCCACGGGGGCAGTGCCGCCCTGTGCTGACCGTCACCGGGCACCTTCACCCGGTGGTGAAGGGGCTCCTTTAGGGGCTCCTTCACCCCGCCAGCACAGGCCCACTTGATAGATGAGAAAACTGAGGGCCAGGAGGTGGGTGTTCCAGCAAGAGGCGGAACACAGCCCTTCTCACGCAGGCCTGAGGCTGGAGTCCTGTCCGTCACCTGCTTGTCCCCCCACCGCCAAGGAAAGCAACCCCAGGGCCGATGATTCCACTTCCCCCAAGGAGCTGGCACCCAGATCCCCGTCTGGGTCTTTGCCGACTCATCTTTCGGTGGTGGCGAGAGTTGTTAGCGTTTCCCTTTAGGTGGGCGAAAATATCTATTTACCCTGCAAGGGAGCCGTCTCCCCAGGCAAATCCCTAACTAGCTAAATGGCGGCCCTGCCCCCGTGGCTGTGACAAACGAGCCACTCTGCAGGGAAATGTTTAAGTAGCACGTGTATCCACAGCACACCGACACAGATCGCCATCGACAGGGCTGGGGATGCGGGGGCCGGGTTGGGGGGTCTGCCCCCAGCCAGGCGTGGCTCCTGTCCCAGTGCAACAGTCAGGGCTTTCAGGGGTGGGGGGTGGGACGGCGCACCGGACTTGGCGCACCACCAAGGGGGGTGTGGGGAAGGTGTGGGTCTCCCCGGTCCCGGGTAGGTCGACAGGGAACTCTCACGGGACCCTCTCGGTCACGCAAGGGGTCCTTGAGGGGCGAAGGCTAGAATGGACCATGGTCTCAGGCAGGGGCTCGGCCCAGCCCATTCATTCTGGGCATGCAGAGCTGTTCCAGGAGGGGTCTTCACAGAATGGGGGTGCACAGAGCTGGTGTGAGCCCACAGCCACAGCACAGAGGGGGGAGTGAGAGACAGCCCCCCGCTCAACTTTTGCTCCCACCAATGCTGACCACAGTGGGGTTGGCGGGGCTCTGACCCCGGCTGGCTGGACACCGAGGGGTGGGCTCTTTTAGCTTGGAGATGATCTTGGGCAGGGGCTGCCAATTCCATTCACCCTGCAAAGAAAGGACCAGGTGGTAAACTGAGGCTGGAAGGGTGAGACAGGGCATTGCCTTCCCGGCCACTTTCCCCTATGAACTCTTGGGTTCTTGCCCTCAAATTCACCTTGTCCCAAACTGAACTCACCCTCCTCCCCTCTGGTTGCTACTTGGGGGTCCTGACCTGGAGCCCCCCCCGGGCCGCCCTACTCCCTGCCTGTCCCTCACTTCAACCACCGCCCAGATGAAGCAGTCACAGCCCCTGAGTGCAGGCTGAGTTTGCAGACCCTCCTCTCCAACAAGACTGCACCAAATGCCACATTTTCAACCACATCAGGTGCCCACGCCACGTCTTTCTCACGAGCTAGCCTTAGCCCTGTGCTTGGCGCTGGGCATGTTTGATTCGGCAATTACTCCGGCTCCCAGAGGCCTGCAGGAAATCTGCCTCCCAGACCTGCAGCCTTACAGCCCCTTCCCTACCCTGCTCAGCACCAGCCCGGCCTCCACCAGCAGCTCTCTCGTGCTCGCTGGCTCGGGAATAAATGGGACGCCGTTGGATCCCCACGGGTCCCAGATAAGCAGACAAGCCAGCTTCAGACTGTTTGGCTTCTCACCTGCCCCTCCCCCTGTACTTTATTTTTAGGCTCCGGGGGAGTTGCTGGCGCCCTGCTCACACCACCGAGATTAGTCCCATTAGTCCCATGATGTGATGTCGCCCAGGAGAGGGCAGCTGCCCTGCCGGGCGGTGCTATCAGTCCTTCCCTCTGCAGGCCGTCTGTCCATCTGGGCCTGCCTGCCACCACCTGATTTCTCCAGCTGTTTTGAGTGAGCGCTTCTTGCCAGCCCCTTGGAGTGGAGCCCTGTCACTCCACGCTGGGGTCCTCGGCGGGGCCCGTGGGGTGCAGGGGGGTAGGCCCCCTCAGGGCTTGCATACCTCGAAGCTGACCGCCGAGGACTTGTTGCAGTGCATGGAGATGGGGGCGAAGCCGTACAGGGCCTTGAGCATGTCTCGATTGAAGGAGTTCCAGGGAACCGAAGCAAACCGCTCAGGGACAGACACCTGAGGGCAGGTGCAGACTTCCTCCCCACTGAACCTGGTGAGGGAGGAGACACAGCCCAGGCTGGGGCGGGGCCAGTGGGATGACACCTCCTCCCCAGCCCTGCTGCCTCCAAAACACTGTCTGGGCTCCGCCTCTGTGCCTGTGACCGAAGGCTAGTAAGCTTCCTCTCTCGGGTCACCTTGAATGGGCTGGGTCACCTTGAATGGGCTGGGACCGGCTGCCCCAGGCTTGGGCCGGGCTTGGGCCGAGGGGGCTTCTCAGGCCAAGTCCAAGCTCAGCAGGAAGAGAGTTTGGGGATGGATTAGAGAGGCCTACCAGAGGCCCTCGGAGGGAAGTGGAGGCACAACTGCCACATGTATGCTCCTCCTGCCCCCAGCCTCTAGCCCGGATGCCTCACTTTCCCCCAGGCACGAACAGCTCCTGCGTGGGGATTCCTCCGCCACGCCCGGGGACACTGCGGGGACCTGTCACCTGTTCACCGTGTGGAAGTACATCTGCAGGAAGCCGGGCTCCATGGTGCTCTTGCACAGTTCCAGCTGCGTCTGGGGGTAGTAGTGTACGTAGTTGACGCACATCTCCTCGTTGATCCCGTAGCCCCCCTGCGGGAGGGGGAGGGTGCGCGTCAGGACCCGCGCTGCACGCGTGCGCACCGCACGTGCCAGCTAGGGTCGGAAGTGAGCAGAGTCCTGCCTTCGTGGAATTCTGTCTCCCTCGACGGGAAAGACAGACCACGAGCAAGTCAGCCAGCAGCTACGTCTCAGGTGGCAACATGTGTGAGGAAGAGAACTACAGCAGGGCGAGTGGAGAGGGGGACGAGTACGCCCATTTTATGGATACAAAAACTGAGTCCCACGGAAGGTAAGGGCCTGAGTGGACACAGCCTCCCCACCTTGGCCTAGGAGGGGTCCCCTCGGCACCCTGTGAGAGCCTGGAGCCCAGGACGGCAAGGAAGACCTCACTTCACACCGCGGACCTGGCACTGTCCGCCAGGAATTTCTAGAACTTGGCTCTGAGGGGAGGAGGGGCTCCGGGAGGGGGGACGGTGGCTAGAGGCCCACACAGCAGCCTCCCAGGGCGACCCTGCGGCTTTGTCTTGTGGGAGGGGGCAGGTCCCTGTGCCTGGAGCCTAGAGCCGGCAGGAGCAGAGCACGGGCAACCGGGAGGAGTGGGGGCGGGGGTGGAGGGCGGAGGGGCATGCTGCCCGTGGCAGAAGCCACAGGAGAACAGCCAGCCCGGACCCCAGCAGGGCAGGGTGGGTGCCTCCCGGCCCCCCAGTTCCGCGTCCTGGGCTCCCAGCTCCTTGTGAACATGGGCGGGGGTCTAGGCATTTGGCTGGCTGGGGGGGTGTCAGAGGGAAGAGCAGCATCCGCTCCTTGGCAGCAGAAAAGAAGGTGGTGAAGAGCCTGGCTGAGGGCTCGCCTCGGCCCCCATCCCAGTGTAGACGCTGCTCGAGGATGGCCCGTCTAGCCGGGAAATTTCCACAGCTCCTGCGTGGCCCCTGCTGGGTGAAGCCGCCTGTATCGTCCTCCGGTTTCCCAGAGCGGGCCCCCGCACAGTTTACCACCCGGCCCGGCCTGGCCTCAGATGGGGAGGTTTGCCTCCCTCCTCCAACTCTGGGGCCGAGCTCTGAGCTGCAGATCCCAGGTAGAGTCCTGACCGTGGGAGGGCTCTGCTCGCGGAAGCCGTCCCTTTGTCTCCACCTTGGCATGGAAAGCACCCTGCGGAGGCCCCTGTCTCTTGGGTGCGAAGGTTGTCCCACTGTGGGAAGCTCAGTCTGTCCGTTGGAAGCCGCCCCGCCGTCCCCTTCCTCGGTCCCAGCAGTGACACAGGTGTCCCTGTGAGAAGGGAGCCGGGCAGCTGGGGCTGTGGCCTGAAGAACCCGGCGTCTGAGACATCGGGGTGCTCACCTGGCCTGAACATCCCGGGGCGGGGTTCCAGTTCCCCTCGAGGAGGCAGGCGGGGCAGGGAGCAGGGCCCTCATAGGAGCAGCGCTGGGCGGGGATGGGCCTGGGGGTCCCCTTCACTGTTCTGGCAAATCCCCCCTCCTACCCTCAGCCTCAGTGGGCTCACCTGCAGAATGGGGAGACGCTGGGGGCCTTGCTCGTGGCACGAGAGCTCAGAGCTCTCTATGCAGGGGTGGCCACTGTGGGCTTGGTGCCTGGACCAGCCCTGCTCCCTGTGAGCAGAGGGCCCTTGGGGGTTCCACCTCAGTTTCCTGGGGGCACCTGCCTCACAGGGTCCTGGCGAGGCTTCGGGGGTCCCTGAGCTTGGACAGCCTCTAGACTAAGCGCTGCTGTGTGGAGGAAGAACTCCACGCCAGCAGCTGTTCTGTGGACTGAGCCCCTCTCAAGATAGAACAAAGGGGTGCAAGGTTTAGGCCAGGGCTGTGCACCTGCAAGCTCTCCTGCTCCCCGAGTTTATGCCCATGGACGTAGAGTAGTTGTCCCCCCAGATCCAGAGGGAGGGAGGAACCACGTGGCAGGAGCCTTGCAGGCCCACGGCCCTGTGTGAAATCCCCGATCCTCCCGTTTTTGGCTGTGTGATCTCCGGTAAGTGTCTTCCCTCTCTGAGCCTCCTCTGTCACTGGTGAAAATGCAGAGACTCCCACCTTGAAGCCTGAGTTGAAACAACTCAAATGTTCATCACTGGAGAACGGATCCACGACCGTGGTCCATCCAGACACTGGCATGTCGCCGGGCCGTGGAAAGGCGGGAAGTACTCGTAACAACCCGGGGAACCCTGACGACGTGATGCTGAGTGCAAGACGCCCGTCACGAGACAGCACAGATTCCAGGACTCCGTGTATCTGAAGGTCCAGGACGGGCAAACCCACAGAGACAGAGGGCGGGACGGCGCTTGCCAGGGGCTGGGGGCGGCGGCGAAGGGGGGGTGGTTTCTTTGGAAGGATGGCCCGTTGTGAACTTGACTCTGCGGATGGTCGCACACACCAGGGCACAGACTAAAGAGTCACGGAAATGGGCCAGTTGTTTGGTATGTGGATTGCAGCTCGACACAGCGATTGGAAAGGCCACCGAAGGAGAGCCAAAAACGGGGGGCCGTGTGGCCAACCAGGGTCCCGGGGGCTGTAGCCCCAGGTCTGTTCCTCCGGGAGCCTCATGGGTCACAGGATAACCGGGGGTCTCAGTGATGAATGAGGTGATTCGCAAGCCTCTGTTAGCAGGCGGTCAGTTTGCCCGGACAGCCGGGATTGGTGCCCGCTGACCACGAGGAATCACTCTCCAGAGCGAGCCAGCCGGCTGACAGCGTGCCGCCACCTGCCCACACGGCTGGCGTCGGGGACACAGTGTCTCCCGGATAGCCCCTCCTCCCGGGCTACCTACAGCGCAGCCCAAATGCATCCCTGCCACACCCCTGCCAAGCAGTCAGCCGCAAACCTGCACGCTCTGGTCTTTGCCAGAAGCTCCAGAGGGAGTGGGGCGAGGGTGGGTGTTCCCGCAGCGTGCTTACTCTTGCCGTCCACGGTCTGCAGGCTTGGTACCGAAGGTCCGAGGATGTTCTGGGTCCTCGGGGCCTTCCTGCAGCCTCCTCTCTGCCCGCCCCCTTCTGACCCCCTTCCCTCCTGGCCCGTGCCCCTGGGGCGCTGTGCTGCTCCTTAGTGTTCACTCTAACTCTGCTTGTCGCCTGCCCCCAGTGTGGCCTGTCCCCCTGGCTGATGGAGCTCCACAAAGACAGGGACCGAGCACGCGCCCCCTCCCCGGCGTCCGCACGCAGGCGCGGATATGCTTACGGCAGCGGCTCTCCCGCTCCAGCGGGCATCAGCGTCACGTGGGGAGCTGCAACCGCAGATGCCACATGTCGCCACCCACATCCTGACTCAAGGTCTGGAGTGGAGCCTGTGAGTTTGTGTCTCTACCAAGTTCGCGGGGGGAAGCTGCCGCGGCTCGCCCGGAAACCACACCCTGAGAACCCCCGTTTCCCTGAATGAATGAGGGAAGTCACCCCTGCCCTCGGATAACTGACGCTGTGGGTGAGGACCTAAGACCCGTCCTCGTGAAAGCACAGGAAGCCCCGAGTGGGACCCCTGGCCTCCAGCCCAGGCCGCGCACATCTGTGGGCAAATGGCGGGGAGAAGTCAGGGTGACTCACCACAGTGGCCAGCTTCTTGTCCCCCGTGTCGTAGGTGCAGGAAGTGATGAGCACATCCCCCTGGAGAACCAAGCCAGCAGATGCTCACCCGCGCCTGCCCATTTGGGGTGACAGGTGCACCGGGCCTGTCCCACGTGTGACCAAGCTACTGCACGTGCCACAGCACGTGGTTATCAACCCGTTACTGAGGAACGCCATGGCGGCCTCTGGGCCCCCATACGTGAGGGTCAAAATCGGGGTGTCCCCGGGGACTGACTCCCTGCTGGCCTTCCTTGGCTCCTGAGTACACGGGTCAGAGTAGTGCAGACTGCTTGGCCGTGTCACAGTCCACGGGCGAACTTGGGCACGCCCCTGCCTGGCCCGGGGTTCCCCTTCTGCGTGATCAGCGGCCCCATCAGAGACACCCATGCCCTTGTCTCTCCCTGAAGCTCTCAGGGTTTGTGGCCGGTGCTGATCAGGCGGGAGGATGCAGGTCACCCTGGGTGCCGCCTGCTCCAGTCCCCTCTGAGGCCTGTGACGTCCCGGTGAGCTTCTCCGCGGGATGGCCTCAGCCCCTGCCCTGCATGGACGTGGTTCTGGAAGACCTTCACACAGCTCTGCCAACGCCCCCCTTCTGTCTCTCCTCTGGGGGGCTCTCCCAGCCCTCCCGGCCTCTCCACCCCGGACTGGGCACTCACCCGTTGCACTGACACGATCTTCTTCAACATGCGGATCTCCTGGGTGGGCGGGGGGGGACTTCAGACAGCTGCAGACCCAGCTCCCAGCCCCCCGTCCTCCCCCGGTCTTTGGGGCTGTGCTCCCAGCCCCTCTGGGGGAGGCCAGGACTGGCTAAGTGCGGCCTCCGGCCAGGAAGAGATTACAACAAGAAGGTGGTTACCCAGGACAGACTTCATCATCGGGCTCCCTGGGTCCCCTAAATTCTACAATCAGCCACATGCCAGATTCTACCATCAGAGCCCCTCCCCTGGATCAAATCCCCGAAAGGGAAGGGCTGGCCGCTGTGTGCTCTCGGGTGTCGGGGCCTGGCCCAGGAGAGGGAACCCACTACAGGGGTGTTCCTACTGCCGCGGGAGAGAGAAGGTGCCACAGGCCCCCAGCCAGGCCCTGAGCAGGCCCCGAGGCGCGAGCAGCCCCTACCTGGAAGTGAGGGCTGTAGTGGTCATCCCGGTTCACAATCTCCTTCTCTCGGCCATCCCGGGCTAGCACGGTGACCACCTTTCTCCCGGTCAGGTGTGTGTGGAGCTGAGAGGCGAAGATGTGGATCCCTGAGGGAGGCAGGGTCTGCAGGGCAGGGGACGGCAGGGTCAGGGCCTGGCACGTGGGGGACCCTGGCTCTGGCCCTCCCGCTGGCTGCTGGCACCGACCACAGGCCACAGGACAGGACGCCCAGTTTGCTTCCCCAGAACACCTGTGTTGCCCGGCTTCATCTTTCTCCCTGGACGGCTAAGGCCGCTTCTGGAAACTCAGTAGGGCAAGAGTTGTCCGCAAAGCGAAGCCATTGTCCCCGCCCCCGTCTCCCAAAGCAGCAGCCCTGCCAGGAGCCCCCAGAGGCTTGGGGGGAGGGGTGACAGCCTGCTTCCTTCTCTCTGGAGCCCCTGAGGGCTGCTCAGTCCACTCTCCATTCACTCAACGGACTTTAAGGGGAGCCCGCCACCGGCAGGAGGCCACCAAGGCGAGCACGGTGTGACCTCCTTGCTCCGCAGGCTCAGGTCTGGGCCGAGGCTGTCCCGTCCAGCGCCCACCGTGCACCGACACCAGCAGGCCCTTCGGCTGCCCTGCGGCACAACCTCGTGTCACCAGCACAGCCCCCGGGGGACCTTCCCCTGTCTTACAGCCGTGGCACTGACCACGGAAGCGGTTGGCTGGCACATGGAAGAGCCGGGACGGCCACCCCATCGAGACGCCTTGCTTCACCATTAAGGCCTAAAGGGGATTTTCCCGAGAAAGGCTGCTTTCCCAGACTTCAGGGGCACTTTGTTGAGACAGAATATTGCCTAAGTGGATTACACACTTGAAGCGGCTTCTTCACCACCTGTCATCTCCCTGACCGCACAGCACTGAGCTCCGCTAGGTGCCGTCCACACTGTTGGCAGCTCAGAGAGCTCCTGCAGCCGTGGCTCTGTCACCTAGCGGCCCAGACGGCCACGCTTTCTGCATGTGGGCTGGTTTCTCTTCTGACCTCTCTCGTGCCCCCCACCGCTACCGTCCTGCCCTGGGCATTAGGAAGACTTTGGGCCCCCTTGCAATGATTCGAGGCCAGGGGAACCGTACGGGCACACCTGTGACAGTTGGGAGTGGGGCCTGGGAGCCTCTGCTCGTTCGCAGGGCCCTGGGTTTTGCTCCCCCGGCCCCAGAGGCTGGCCGCTTGCCCAGAGACGCCAGGGTCTGACGAGCGCCCAGAGATGTGCCGGCCTGCGGCCTGTGGTCCCAAACGCTATCCTTTTTCTTGGCTTGTCCATTTTGACAAGGGTATCTCGACCTCACCAGTCTTTCCACTGCTGAATTTATGCCCCTCGGCGATCTGCTAAAGGAGAGGCAAGGCCAGACTCCGCGGAGTCCCTTCAACGAGTAGTCCACATGATGCAATTTTCAAGAAGAACGTCTTGTTTGAAGGGAAAGAAGAGTAGGTGGGCTTTTTGCCTTTCCTTGCAGTGAAGTATGTGGGGACTGGCAAGAGAAGGCAGGTCTGTATGCCCAGACTGCCTAAAGGCGCTCTCCAGGGCAGGGCTCACAGCATCCTGGGGCCCCTGTCCCTGGTGCACCCTGAGTAGGTCACCCCCAGCTCCAGGCCCTCGCCACGTGGCAGGAGGCGTCACTGAGGTCACTGAGGGGAGTTCTGGGGACATGGGAAAGAATGCCTGATGCGGGTCTCATACGGAAGAGCCCCTCTCCTGCACAGCTAATAGCTCCGTCTCTCTTCCGCTCGAGGACAGTCTGCTCGCCTAATGGTGGGAAGCCTGCAAGCTCGGGGAGCCCACGGGGAGCACAAGTCCACTTGGAGAATCAACTCAGTGGAGAGGCATATCCACTCTATACCACATCGCTGGGGCCTGCTCCGGCGGGCAGAGCTCTAGAGGTCGGACAGAGCCACACTCAGCTCTGCGCTCTGCACCTGCTGGGACTAGGGCCCCAGCGAGCCCTGCCTGTCTGTGGAAAGCAAGGTACGGTGTGGGAGAAAGTGTCGGCACAGTCACAGACATAACATAAAAAGGACCCAGAAGCCAATAGCAAGACAAGGAAAGACCCACTAGGAACACCGGACGAAGGTTATAAACAGATTATTCCCAGAAAAGAGCATCCACCAAGAGACGGATGAAAAGATCCTCAACTCAGCAATCTAGTCAGGGAAATTCAAACTGAATGAGAGTAAAAGGGAATATTTAGAATAGTGGTAACGTGGGGGGTGGGCAGGTGTGGGGAACGGGGCACCCGCTGGTGCCGTGCGTGGGAACAAGTATCCGGCGCGCTTTCTGGAGGCCATTTTGTGAAATTAATTCAAACTGAAGCTCACGTCCTCTGTAGCGGCAATTTCTGGAATCTACCTGATAAAACGCTTTCCTGGCATACCAGGACTTCCCCGTAGACTCTTGCTATGGATGAGAAGTTGGCAGAGGTCTGCACGCTGGCAACCAGGGGGCAGGTCCACACAGACGGGGCTGGGCGAGGCAGGGGAGCACCGAGGGCGCAGAACCCGGGGAGTCTCTGCCGCTCCCTGGGAAGCTAGATCCCCACCGTTTGCTCCGGGGTCTGCGCCCCAACCTACCCTCCCATAGCCCTGAGAACAGTGCCCCTGGCCTTGGCAGTCCAGCCCTGGGGAGGTCCACTGTGAAGCCATGCTGGGCAAGGGCATGTAGCCACCAAAAGGCAAGTTATGGGACAAAGGTTTCCCGTTCGGCTCACTTGCTCTCAGACATCACATATAAGGACATGTAGCAATTTATAGTCTGGCTGTCTGGGGGGAGGGGAGCGGGTGCTGCCGCTGTGGGGGGCTCTCGCTGTCCCTGCAGTGCCTGCACTGTGAGCGGGGAATGCCCATCTATTTTACTCACAGAATGAAAGCAGAGTTTCAAATGCAGCGCGGGGAAGCGCTGGCTGGCACGTGGTGTAGACCAGGTGGGAGCCAGGCTGTCCCTGGAGAGGGAGGCCCACAGAAAGTCTCCTCTGCACACACGGGTCGGGGGAGGGCTGCGGCAAAGCTGCAGGGTGGGGGAACCAAAGCCACGAAGCCGCCCTTTCTTGCTCACCCCCCCCCCCAGGACCTCGCCGGGGAGCCGGGGCGAGGGAGCGGCAGGTGCCGGCCTGGCCCCACTCACCAGGTTGGTGCACTTGTCCGTGCAGTAGCCGGTAAGGACGAAGGCCGTCTCCCGCGGGGGGATGGCCATCACGGGCGTGTACACCAGCCCCAGCTCCATGATCCCCGCGTCGTAACGCCGGAGCGTGGCCGTGTAGTACAGGCGGATGCCCGAGGAGTCGTTCCGGCCTGGGAGGAAGCGGGGCGGAGGTGAGCGCAGGTGCTCTCAGCTGCGGCTCGTGGATCACCCCCATGCTCTGGTTCCTGCAGACCCCCAGCCCCCCACCTCAGCCACGCCGGCACCCCACACCTGCACCAGAAACCAGCTGCTTCTGCTCCCACACCTGTTTATGCCAGGCATTCACACGCTCGTGCAACACCCACGTGCAAAGAAAGAGCCATTGTTTCTATGAAAACTAAGTGGATGCTTGGGAAAGTGGTGATAAAGGCAAGTAACTAAAACCCGGCGCCTGCAGTCAGTGGGACCCAGCTGCCTGCAGGTTATCTGGGATATCTGGGAAGCAGGCCGTTCCTCAGATGGCTTTGCAAAGGCTCCACGTTCCTCCCCATGTGCAAAGGAATCTGAACAGGAATCTGCCTGCAGGATGACCTGTGGGTGCGTCTGTGCAAACAGGAGGGCAGGGAAACAGTGGCCGCCCCGTCTCACGGAGGAGTCTCGGTGCCCTGGCCAAAGTGGGTCCGCGCGCGTCTGGGTGCTGAAGTCAACAAGAGGCACCTAACGTGCATTCTTCTTGCAGCCTCCCACTTTGCTCCTTTGATTACCGCCTGCGTGATCAACGTACACCCAGGGCACGCATCTGAGGACCTCACAGGACATCGAGCAGGAACCTGGAGCCCTGGAGCTGGGCCGGCATCAGCTGTTTCACCCCCGGACTTGTCACGGTCCCAGACTCCACTTGGTCAACAGCAGTGTGCTGTGCGCTCTCAGACAAGTCACTGCCCCTCTCTGGGCCTCTCTGGGCTCAAAGTTGAGAGCCTCTTCCAAAGGAGAAAGCTGTGCTTCTGCCCATCACTGTCCAGCCACACCTGGGGTTCTTCTTGCGGTTTGCTAATTGGAGAGTCCATGAAGCTCCCTGGGCAGGCCTCCTGGCGCTCGCATGAAGCTGGTGGTCAGAGTCANGGATGCCGGCAGCCACAGGCACGGCCACACAACCACGTGGCCTCCAGTAGCCCCTGCTCTACCCCTGCCTGGAATTGGTCAGCCGAGTCCGTGAGTACTTCGGGGCAGAGCCCTGGCCTGGTCCATGAGCCCAACCTCTCAGAATGTACGGGAGAGCTGGGACAGGGCAGGGGAGCCCATGTAACTGAAGAATCATCCTCCCCAATTTACAGATGAGGAAACTGAGTCTCCCAGCCTGAACTGAAGGCTCTGCCCAAGATCGCAGGTCTGGAAGGTGGCAGAGCTGGGATCTGAGCCCAGGGCGTTGCCAGCAGCCTGGCGGTCTCCGTGCTCATGCGCCCCGAGGTGGAGCCAAGAACGCCCCCTCTTGCCTCTGCCTCCCCCTTCCCTACTCCCGCCCCCCCACCCCCCGCAATGTCCAAACTCAGCCTCTGTATCTCTGGGCTGGTTACATCAGAGGATAATAATAAAAAGGAGATGCAATTGGTTAAAATTCAGATGGGGATTAAATAATGAAATAATTGTGGCACTTTGGTATTTATAGCCATGGGGCCCATCTCCAGATTGGTGAAGTGACAGAGCATCCTTATATTTGGCAAAGGATCCATAAATATAACCAGATAATCAGGAAGAGACAGACCTCCCTGATGCTTAAGGAGTTTTCAAAAATCCATTCGCTTTCAGGTTTTAAATGAGCAATAAATCTCATATCGTGCTAAAGCCCCGGCTGACTTATGCCCTTCTCTGTGCACGTTGTAGATAATTCCAACGGTGGCAGAAAATATTAGTTATGCCGCCAAGAGGAAGATCGCTGGCAGCCGTTGGCGGAGCACAGCCCGGTACCCACATGCAGCCCGGAGCTGAGAGTGGGAGAGCTCCCAGCCTCAGGGAGGCTGCGGGGGGCGGGAGGGGGCGTCCCCGCTAGGGTCACGCGGCTGGAGAAGGACTGGCTGGGGCCCAGGCTGAAGCTCCCGCTCTCATGTCTCAGGCTGTTTCTGCTCTTCACTTCCACAAATGAAAATAAGCGTCATTTTAAAGGGAGAGGGAGAGGGCTGTGTGGCCGCATGTGGTGGAAGGAGCTCGGGCTGCAGACAGAAACGTCTCAGTTTCTGACCCCGTAACAACTGGCCTCACCATCCTAAAGATCGACTCTCATGTCCACCTGCAGGCACAGGGTGATCCAGCAGCTAGCGTTCCACAGGGCAGATCTCACTGACAGCACTGCCGCGCTGGCCCCGGACAGCCTCAGACGCCTCTCCAACAGGGAGCCCCTTGCCGCCGCGGAGGGTCCGTTAGAGGAGCCCACAAGCAAGGCCTGTTTGCCACCCCGACCCAGACGCGTGCTTAGATGCAAGCGTGCGTTTGCTCTGCTGGGAGTTTTGAGAAGCCGGGGGGTGGGGTGGGGGAGCACAGAGCCAGAAATGCCCCCAGGTGAGCCAGGGCTCTTCCCCTGGCCTGAAGACAATCCCGGGGGCACTGCCTCCTAGGGGTCAGGCCGTCGGAGGGTGGGTTCTGGTCAGGGGCCACACTGGCTCTGGGTGGCCTGCGCCTGCCGTCCTGCCAGGTGCCCTGTTGCAGCCCAGCCTGTTGTGGGGAGGGCAGAGACGCCATGCTGGGTGCTAGCGGTAGCCCCGTTGGGGAGGGGCGGGTGGGGACCAGAGGGAGCTACTGGTGTGAGCAGCCTCAGAGAAGTGGGATTTCCAGAGAAACAGGGGACAGCGCTCAGACCTGGGACCTCTCCTCACTGACCTTGAACCTGTTGACCCCACCACAGAGCAAGGAAGGGGTGTGGAGAGGAGGGTGGGCCACGTGGGCTCTGACCAAACCAGTGTCTAAGGTCCTTACGGCTTTGGAGTCTGACCAGCCCTGCCGGTTCAAGTGCAGTGCAGCCTCCAGACGGCTGTGCACCTGAGGTCACGGCCGGCCTAGACCCAGACCTCCTCGCCCCATGTACTCACTTCACGGCTCCGGTGGGGGTCCCTTCAGCCCTGGGCCTTAATTTCCGCATCTGCAGATGGGCAAGCAAGCAACATCTGCCTTTTCCAGAGGGTGGTACCTGGCGATGGGTGCTCACGAGAAAGATGGGGGTGCTGAGCCCCCACTGTGGGGGGTGCAATGATGAGCCAGCCGGACGGGGCCCTGCCCCAGGGAGCCCACTACAGTCTCAGGAGAGGAACAGAAGGAAAGGCGTAAGAGGGATGCCTGCCTCCGTGGGTGGTAAGAAGGCTGCACCTTGGGGACGGGGGGTCCAGTGCTGAGCCAACACCCCAATCACCTTCCAGACTGGGCATGTCCGAGCCCGAGGACTCGGAAGCGAGGACAGACGCAGGGGTAGAAACACATGCTTAGAACTCCCTACCTTGGATATTCTCCGGGTTGTGGTAGTGAACTTCTAGACGGAGAAACCTGGAGGACCCGGGGCCCCCAAAGGCAAGGCCTACTTCCTCGGGGTAGTAAAAGGCCTGCAGGGGATGGGTGGGGGAGGAAATCAGACACAGGAGGACTGGTGTCTCACAAGGGGTTCCTCCCAGCTGGGGGTCGGGACAAACCCACCCAGCTGTTGGGGCCTGAGCTATGGTGGGGGTCTGTTGGCGGGGCCGCGGGATTAGAACGATGCTCTCCCACTGACGGGCAGCTCACTACCAGTCCACCCGGATATCCCTATTCAACTCGAGGTCAGGGAGTAGGGGGAGCTGGCGTCCCGGGGGCGAGCCTACCTCCCAGGCCCTGTGCACGGCCCTGCCTCGCCCTCCTCTGCCTCGATGGGAGCCACTGATGGAAACCCCGCGGACGCAGCCTGTGGAGACCGCAGCGCCTGGCCCCGCCACCCGCACGCCAGGACCACCCGGGCACAAAGCCCCAAGTTCAGCGGGGAAGCAAGGTCAATACTCACAAGTACCTACGCTCAAACTTTGCATTTTTATAGAAAAGCCACAAAGGCTGGAAAAAACCTTCACGGCCCAAGAGGGGTGGAAGAGACAACGTTGGGGGCGGGGGTGATGTGGGGCGGGTCCTCTCTGGTGGCCTTGCGAGCACCCAGGGGATGTGCAGGGCACGCACCTTGGCACCCAGGGCCCAGGCGGCCAGCACGTGGCGGCAGTACTTGAGACGGTCAGGCTTCATCTTGGAGTCGCAGGGCCCGCTGAATGGGGGGACGCTCTCGATCTGGGGGGCACACTGGAAGACCTCCATGTGGTGGACCAGGGCCTCGTTGCCCTTGGTGATGATAGGCTCGTACTGGGGGAGCGGGAGCGTACTGAGCCTGGGGCCGCGGACGCCTGCCAGACCGCCCTCCGGCCAGCGGCTCCCCCTCGCCCCGCCACGGGCCTCTGCTTGCCCATCTATGAAATGGAAGGGTTAAGGGAAGCGATTTCCCGGGGCGCTTCTGGAGCCCGGGGCTTTGGAGGGGGAACCACCAACCCAAAACCCGCAGGATCTGCCAGAAGCGCACAAAGAGCTCCCGGGCAAGGGGCATGAGGACCCCAGTAGCCATTTCCCAATAAGGTGGGGACAGGAAGGCGACTGTCCTCGTGTGAGCGTGGCCATGGCCGGGCAAGGACATAGAGGCTGCCCTGAGGCTAAGGCTGAGTCCAGGAGATCAGGCCAGCCACCCCTGTGTGACTTTGGGCACTCACACAACCTCTCTGGGCTGCATTTTCTCTACTGAGGGCACTGCTGTGGAGACAGAGTGAGTCCCGCACCTCCCTGTCCCCCAGGGCCAGGACAACAGGGGCGTCCAACAGCTGTTGCCCTCACATCCTATTTCCGGGCGGGTGTTTAGAGCAATTGAGTTGTGGGTTGAGCTGCCTTTTCGTAGAGGGTGATGCGACCTGATAGATGGACAGACGGCCCTTCTAGTCCCAGGGAAAGATGCAGAAATCAAAACATCAGTGTCCTTTGGTCCCCTCTGGGCAGTGGGGGTACAGGTGCCCTGGGCGGGTGGGGGTGAGTAGGGTGATGGGGGCAGGCAGTTCAGACCGCACCTCGGGTGCAGGCAATGAGGGGACCCCTGGGGCAAGCGGCACCACGGACAGCTTTCCAGGACAGGGACGTCTCTCCAGCGGCCTCTGAGACCTCAGGGGGAAGCAGAGAAGGGACGAGACCCTGGGACCCGCCTCCCCCCACCCCCGCCCCGTACCATGACGATGTGGTGCCGGGAGAAGCCGGCCGGAAGCTCGGTGACATGACACCAGTACGTGGTCTCCTTGTCAGGGATCAGGGCGTCCTGGGCGCGGATCTCCATGGTGCGCACGTCCAGGGGCAAAGCCGGGACAGAGATGTCGGGTTTCAGCAGTTGCACCCTCTGGAGTCCGGTCTGCAGCCCCGACGTGTTGATGGCCTCCAGCGACCGGAAAGGCTCCTCCAAGAACCCATACACCAGGTGGACGGTGCCGTCCTGCAGTCGAGACACACAGACCCCCGCCAGAGCTGGGCTCCCGTGACCGAGCGCGGCCAGGTCCCTGCCACCTCACCCGGCTGCTGACATGCCCGGCTCTTGTCTGGATCTCTGAGGCTCCCCACATCCCGGCTACTCACCCCCCAGCCCACAGCTTGCCCCGGCATCAAGCACATGTTTTCTTTGCAAATGCCATCCATCCACATTCACAAAGCATCGTTTCTGCTAGCCACTGCCTTGCCACACTGTGAGCCAGACCGGCTGGCCGTCCGCAGAGATCTGTCCCCTCCACCGCCCCCAGGGTCACTGGGGACCAGGTGTGGGTCATCTCCTCTGGTCCAGTGAACAGCTCGGCATGAGGAGTCAGTGACTCCGTGAAGGGAAAAACACCAAACCGGGGATTCTGAATAGTCACCCCGAGCTTGGAGAGCAGTGCTGTCCGTTGGTGCTGGACAACGCAGACATGGAAAGTTCTAGTCGGCACTGTGCTAGAGGTCACAGACAGACCCAGAGGGGTGAGAGTCTGGGTTTGGCTTTCCCCCGCTGCGCTGCCAGGAATGTAAGCCTGTATTTGCGTGTAGGATGTGGTCCTGAAGATGCCTTTCGGGGTTTTCTGGGCACCAACGGACGTGTGCGTGTGTGTCTTCGTGGTGGGCAGCCTCTTTGCTCTCCGAGTTTATGGCCACAGAATCCTGGGGGCCCCGTGACTGCTCTAACCAAAGGGCCTATCGGGAGCCTCAGGCAGGGGGCCCCCCCACATGCGGCCCCAAGGCTCTGAGTAGAGTGCACGGGGGCCGCAGCTGCACCCCATGTACTGTCCTTGGAGAGGGTCCTCTGCCTATCCTTACCCCGTCCGTGGGGAAGGCGGGTCAGGGGTGTGAGGACTCCACGGCCTGCTGGAAGGCCGCTGCGGGTCCAGCTCTGCCCCCACCATGCCGTGGGGGCCCCGAGCCAGTCCTTCCCCTGTCTGGCCTCAATCTCCTTGTCTGGCCCACAGACAGCCCGTCGCTGCCAGACTGGAAAGATTGCACACGGTGACCGAGGTCAAAGTGCGCTGGAAAACTAAAAGAATTTTGTCTTCAGGGCCAAGCTGGGCGGGTTTTCCCTAATGGGTGTGTTGGAGCAGCGAGAGAAGACCACGGTTTTTTGGATCCACGGTGGTTTTAAACTCGACAGAGCCGCTAGGGCCTTGCAGGCCCCCTACTCTCTCCCGCACTTTACAGACAGGTCAACCAAGGAGGTCTGGAGGAGGAGGGGACCTGTCCCAAGCCTCGCAGCCTGTTGGCAACAGGGCAGTTTGCGAAACCAGGTCTCCTGGGCTCTTTCCAGAATTCCACCTGAAGACGATGGACCAGAAGGAAAGAAAGTTGGGAGCGAGATCATTGTGGTCCCAGTTTGAGAGACTGCAGGGCAGGACCTGCATCTAGAAACACCTCGGCCGCATGTCACCTAGGAGTACTTCTTGAGGGGACCAGAGGCTGATGGCAGAGCTGGTCCCTTGTCCTCACCCAGCACCTTTGAGATCCCTCCCTGGTCTTTGCTTCTGTGCGTAACAGGCCCAGGGGCGCTGGCCTAGGTTGTGGGGTGCTCTGCACTCTCCTGAGCACATGGGGCCATCACCCACCTCAATGAAGTAATCCTTGGGGTCACAGGTGCCAAAGGGCCTCTTGAAGAGCAGGCACAGGCCTTCCGGGGTCCTCCGCGCCTGCAGCAGCTGGTAATCCTGCTGGGGGTCCAGGTGGATCTGTCCCCGCTCGTCACTCCAGGCATCCTGCAGAGACAACTTCTGACCCTGACCAAAGCCAAGCAGGACGGCCGCAGCTCAAGGCTGGTTGCCACAATGCGGCTCCCAGCCCTGTGGGTCCCGAGAGTCCTCCTGGGGTGGGGTGGGGTGGGGGGGTCACTCCCAGTTTCTGTGTCTGCCTGAAATGGTAGAGTCAAGCTCTAATCCCACTCGCTCCCTCTGCTCCTTGAAGCAGGGCTCTCAAATGCCAGCCAGGATTCGAGGGGGCTGTTAGGGACAGGGACATCTCTCCACAGACCTTCGAGACCCCAGGTGAAAGGCAGAGCTGAGATGGGGACTCAGGCCTTGGACCCCTCAGAGTACCAGGATGGTGTGCCCAGAGAAGCCATCCCCAAGTATGTTCCCTGACCTCTGGGCACCAAGAAGGTGCCGTGATGGGGAATGGGTGCCTTGGCCAAGTACCGCTCCCCTTGCTCTGCACAGAGAGAGGTCATGACAGCTCTTGGAGCCTTAAAAAGGGGACACATGGAGACTGGGCTGGATTGGGGAAGCAAGGAAGAAACCAGCTGCAGCGTTAAGGTGGCTCTCTCTCCCCAGTGCCCACCCAGACCTCATGCACCCCTGAGAGTGAGCTCCACCTTAAACACCCGTGTCCCAAGCATCTTGCTCCCCTCCCCCTCGCCTAGCCCTAGCTCTGCCTGGAGAGAGTAAACTGAGGCCCCAGGGGAAGTGGGCCCGCTGCATTTTGCCGGGACTAGTAGGGAGTGGATCTGCCTGGCCCCGGCATTCTCCTACCACCCACCTTCCCCCCTCCCCCCCCCAGCTTCTGCGCACCTGGGTGTCAGGCCTAGCCATCCAGAGCCCTTCAGGCCAGTGCAGGGAAAGAAGTCCCTGCAGAAGGTGCTCAGAGGGAGGGAGGAATCGCGCCCCCCCAACAGGACTCTATTCCCATTGGGGAACACCACAAGCCCTCGGCCTTAGGATTCTTTTTAACCCCGTACCCAGCCCTAAAGTATGTTCTCTTCATTTCCTGGAGAAAAAAAGAAATTTGCAAGAGATTTTGCAGAGTTTCCCCTAGAGCAAAGCACCGGGAGGAAGCTCCCGCTAAGGGACACGACTCACGTGCAGGAAAATTTTCAACCGAGGCGTAAAGCTAGTTTGATCTTCAGCTGGAAATCTAGAGTATATTTGTTAAACATATGACGAAAGGAGGAAAAACGAGTCTGACGTTGGTTTGCTCAGGAATTTGTTGTGCAAATTAATCTTGCAGTGTGCGGGAGGGCGAAGTCACCGGCTCTCTTGGCAGCCAGGAAAAGCTGCCCCAGGAGGACCTAGCACTCCTGATCTTCGGGGGTTGGTTCCTCTGGGAGTGGCTGATGGCTCAGAGCCGGGGCTGCCCTGGGTCTTTTATGGCTGTGACACCCTGGGCCATGGAGCATCCTTGTGTGGGGGACATAGTGCAGCCCAACCGGCCAGGTCTGGGCCCCCACCCGGCACCTCCACCCCTTCCTACCTGGGTGGCCCCAAGCATTTGGCTCCAACTCTCTCAGCCCCGGCTGCACCTGCTGAGTTGTGGTGGGGGCTGGGTGGGAGCACTGCTGGGCTCCAGAAATATCAGCCGGTGTCAGCTCGCCAGAACTCATAGCAACCCAAAAAGGTCGAGAGGGATTACTGTCTCCACGGGTCAGATGAGGAAACCAAGTCCCGGGGCCAGGACCTGGCTGCACAAGTCCGGACCCCTAGCTCAGCTCCTACAGGCTCCCCTGTTTAAGTGAAGTAAGAAAAGCCCCTCTGCTCACAGATAAAGTGCCTTCTGACTTAAAAAAAAAAAAAAGTTTAACCCTCCAGTGTCTGTTTTTGTGGAGAAGGTGGGTGGCGGCCTTGGCGGCCAGGCCCGTCTGGGGCAGAAGGCGGAGGGGTGGCTCCAGGAAGCTGGCGGCCCCTCCCTCCTGACCTCCCTTCGCCTGGTGGAGCGCCCCAGAGCCTCTCTGTCTCTGGTTTGGAGGGAAATTCCTTCCTCCACACTTTCCAAGAAGAGGGGTGCATCTTGGAGACAAGGAGTCAAAAGCACCCCCTGTTTCAGGTCAGCTCGGTAGGTTTGTTGCACACCTGGGTGGGGGTGGGAAGGTGTCTGCACGGGCTCGCTTCACCCTCTTGTGCAAGCAAGGTCTGAGAGTGCTGCGTCCTGGGCATGGGTGTGCGCCTGCTGCGGTGTTTGGCCACATGCAACCGTGAAACCCACGGGGGCTGGGTGTGCAGCAGGGGTGCGCTGGTGGTGATGGCGCCGGAGGGGGACATGGGGTCTGCCCTCACGAGGGTGGGGCCGGGCCAACACCTTCATTAATGTGGCGTGTGTGTCCCTGGTGTGCACTCATCGGGTGCACTGCGTTCTGTTTTGGGTGTGCAGTCAAAGACCAGGGAGGGCATCTGTGTCCCATTCAGTCCTCAGACGGGCAGCCCTGAGACGTCCAAGCTTAGGACACAGACTTGGCTAAGATCAGAGGGAACAGGAATGGAGAGGCGGGAGAACTTTCTTTGCTGGGTTAAGGGGGGTGAGTGCAGGATGAAGGCCGGGTGGGAGCTGGGTAGGGACAAGGTCAGGAGCGCGGGGATGGGGAACAACTTACCCCAAAATAGTCCTTGACCCCATCGGTCCAGAGCACAACCAAGTCAGCATTCTCCAGCTCCCCGCGGTCCGACATCCCAAACAGGACCCCGGCCTTGAACTCCCGCACCAGGAGCTGGAAGTAGATGGTCTCCTGCGTGTAGCTGACGTTCCAGGAGAGCTCCAGGGACTTCTTGGGGTCCAGGGGTATTCGGTAGGGGAAGGGACTCTTGGGGGGTGCCGAGCCCTGCAGCGCGGCCACCAGGATGACCAGGAAAACAGCCACCGCCGTACCATACATGGAGGCCACCTCGCGCATGCTGGGGCTGGGGACCTGCATGGCTCGGTGAGCTCGGCCGCCCCACTGGGACATTTATGTCCCAGCCCTCCAGGGGGTGGGCCCAGGCTGCACCACTAATCACATTTGTCTGGTAGGGAATTCAATTGTCCCGGTGACCCTCCCACCAGCCCGTGCCCCGGGGCAAACCCTTTGCTTCCCTCACTCTCCTAATTGGCACTAATGACTCATGGGCATCATCAGTGGGAATTGAAGCAGACTGGCTGATTTGCTTCCCTCCTGTCCTCTCTAAAGAGCTGTCTGGAGAGGGGCCCCTCCCTGCAGCCAGAAGGCCTTCCAGATGCCTCCGGCCAGGCACCGGGCTGACCACCAGGCAGTCCGTCTTGTTCTGTCCCAGAGCAGCTGGCAGGATGGGCCCGATGCCGCCCTGTCCATGGACGGGCAGACTGAGGCCCCAAGGGCTTATTTCCGAGGTGACCAGTGAGTAACGTGACTTTGCTGTTGTGGGCCTGGCCCAGTGAGCCATTTCTACGATGCTGGGGGGTGGACCGATTTCAGACTAAAAATAAAAGACGGTCCCCACATAGTCCCTGTGTTTAGACACTCTTTCCATGGCCTGCTGTTCCCACTCTGGTCGCCCGTCTATTTCCTCACACGCTCCAGCTGGTGCCACGGCTGCTCCAGCAGGAGTGGGTGCAATGCTGGGGGGGTGGGGCCAGATGGCATGGGGTATATTGCTGGGGGACAAACTTTGCAGAAAAGGGTGCAAGTGACAGGCCTGCTTCCCTATCCCCAAATCTCCCAAACCGAGGACGTCCATTAGCCTACAGTGGACCCTGCCCGAACTTGAACCGTCCCAGGCCAGCTGGCCTATAACACTATTTCTCCAACACCTACCACCGGGCCTTTGCACAGATCCACTGGGGCTCACAGCCCTGGTGCAGTATGCCAAGTCCCTCCCATCCCGTGGGGCCCAAGCGCAGGTGGCAGAGCAGGGGCCAGGCAGATAAGAGTTGAGTGAGTAAATGAGACCCGAGGGTCACGGCACAGGCCCTCCCCTGTGCAAAGATGACTGGCCACCAGAGGCCCCGTGAGGCCAGAGAGGTCACAGATGCCGAGCATGAGGGAGAAGTCGGAGCCCAGGGTGGCGACAGGCAAGCCTCCTGGAGGCCAGGGAGGGACACAGCGCCTGGGAGGAGGGTGTTCTGGAGGTCGGGGGAGCAGGGGGTATCTGGTACAGGACCAGTCCCAGACGCCTTCAGGCAAAGCTGCCTTGCACAGAAGATACGCAGGCCCACTCGAAGGCCTCCTCCCAGGGGGGGCAGCCCGCGTTCTCCAAACTGCCCTATAAGCAGATGTCTGGCATTTGAGATCAAGACGTACCCTCCGGGATCAGGAAATGGCCATGACAAGGGGGTGGGGCTGGCTTCTTGAGTGGCACATACGTCAGCACAGGCAAAATGGGGGTGCCCCGGCTGTGAGTGAGCCTCGCAGCGGCCTTGGTACCCACAGCCAGGTGGCTCCCTACTCTGGGGCAGTGAAACCCCAAGGCCTTCACGGTACACCTCCCTGGACGTCAGAGCTCTGGGTCCAAATCCTGCTGAGTCCCAGCCGGGCATCCTCGGGGACGCCCTTCTCCACTCAGATCACCAGAGGACTCGGGCACGACCACGATTTCTCTTCTGGCTGTCTTCAGCCTCTCAGCCTGGGAGCCAGGGCCCAGATTGGGGTCAGGAGCCCCGGGACGCCGTGTCAGCCCCGAGCAGGACCTTAGGCAGCCGAGCACACCTCCGTTCCTCTCTGGATGTGGGAAGATCAACAGATGCTCCAAGCTGCTCCTCTGAAGGAGGGAAGGTCTGCACGGCTCTTAGTAAACAGCAGAGTGCTACGTACACGCGTTTATTTTTAACAGGATTCCAGAGGCGCTCTCTTTCTCTGGCTCGGAACTGGGCTGGAGCGCCGCCGTTCCCCTTGCGGTTGAGAGAGCTGAGGCAGCCGATCGCAGAAATCATAACCACCAAGTACTAGGAATCAGCAGGAGCTAGAAAGCGTGTCCACGCCCAGCCCGCCACCAGCTTCCTTCCCTGTCACCCCCGCCAGCCTCGGGGCTGGAGCAGTGACTGTCCTCAGACACCAGGACACTGGGCCTCAGAGAGGTTAACAACCTGCCCTTGGGGCTGGGACAGGCCTGGTACCAGGTCAAGGACCCCAAAATGCGCTCCTAGCAGGAGACGGGGGTGAGGGGAGGGTGCTGCACTGGGAGCGGCCAAGGTCAGGGATATTCCACTGGAGTCTGGAGGAAGGGACACTCGGATGAGAAATGCAACCAGGGAGAAAAGCTGCGGAGGCTCTGGGCCCCGCAGGGGGTGGGAGGGCCCCGGGCCAATTGCAGGGCCTCTGCCGCGATGTGCCGCTCCTTGCATTAATGGATTTTTACGAACAAGCAATTCGAGCTGGGGTAAGGAAGCAGGGCTCAGCTGTCCTCCAGGCCCGTCCCGCATCCGGTGACCCACCTGCCCGCCCCGGGTGCCCTGTGGACAGCTCCAGTGCAGAGCCGCAGAGCCCCCTCCCGCGTGCCCTCTGACCCCTGCTCCACGCCCCGCCTTGCTCAGCACTGGTGTTCAAGTACCATTTGCCCTCCAAACGCAGGGTGGGGGGGGGGGTGGCACCCGGGGCGTCGCCAGCACCCTGTTGGGAAATAAACACCGCTCGCTCGCTGCTCAGAGCCTGGCTCCCCTCCAAGACGCTTCGATGGCTGACCTCATTTGGAACCAATTTCAACGTTTTAATAAGCCCTTTGCTTTTCCGCATCTCTCTGACACTGTCATCCTCTGTGTGTAATCCCCCATTGCTTCTGCCACGTGAGGCCAGCTCCGGCTGGCTCCCTGGCGCCCCAACTGTAGCAAGTGGGGGGACGTGAAGCGGGGGGGGGTGGCCGTAAGCCACATGGGCCAGGCCAGGCCACTCCCCAGAGACCACAGGATGGCTGCCGGCTGTACCCCCTTGGCTTGGGAAGGAAGGATCCAGCCTTCTAGCTGAGTGGAGAAGCAGGACACGGGGCTGTGGAGGGCTGACTGGGGGCTGCCCGCCGACCAGGCCCACCTCCGGGTGACACATCCTTCATGCCCCTCCCTGGTCCTGAGCAGCTCGGGGGTGACGCTGACAGCCCCTGCTGCAGAACGCCAGGGATCGGGCTGGAGCCACCAGCCTGGGACCCTCGGGCCTGGTCCCCACTCCTTAAGCCTCAGCCAAGCAAACACAACTTGGGCCCCAGGGTCAGGGCGGCCTGCACCCCAGCCCCCTGGCCGCTCCAGGGCAGGTGCGTTTGGAAGTCAGATCAGGGACGTGGCAGGGCGGCACCTTGCAGGCTCAGCGCAAACCACATCTGAGGTCCTGCCCTGGGCGAAGACAACGAGTGGCTGCATCTGGGGGGGGTCGGGGAGGGGGCCTCTGGGGACACGGCGGGGGGAGAGCTGTCCCTCGACATTTAGTTGAGTGTCACTGGCAGGAAATGGTTCCTGCCCCGGTGAGAGTGACAGAGGGGAAGAGGCAGGAACACAGGACTTAACCTCTCTGTACCTGTTTGCTCATCTCACTTTGGGCGGGGAGAGTGACGGAGCCAGGCTCACGGGAGGGAGCTGTGGGCTCTCTGTTACTATTCAAGTGCACGTGTGCCCCAAATAGGTCGCAGGGCAAGCAAAAGCCCCCAGAATCCCCACCTCAAAAAATAACCACAATTGGGCGCCTGGGTGGCTCAGTCGGTGAAGCATCTGCCTTCGGCTCAGGTCGTGATCCCAGGGTCCTGGGATCGAGTCCCACATCGGGCTCCCTGCTCAGTGGGGCGTCTGCTTCTCCCTCTGCCTGCCGCTCCCCCTGCTTGTGCTCTCTCACTCTCTCTGTCAAATAAATAAATAAAATCTTAGAAAAAAAAAATAACCGCTATTAACAGCTCTATGCATCGTATCTCAGAATCCCTTTTCACTATTTAAATATATTTCTAACTTTCATGCATTATTTATTACTTATTTGTTTATTGTGTGTATTACATGACATAACATTCACCCTCGTAACTGTTTTGAAGTGCACAGTGCAGGGGCATGAAGCACATTCCCACTGCTGTGCAGCCGTTCCCTCCGTTGGTCTCCAGAACTTTCCATCTCCCTAACCTGAACCCCGTCGGTCCCCGTGGACCCCAGCCCCTGGCCTCCCCATTCTACTCTCCATCTCCATGGATCTGACCACTCTGGGGTCCTCAGAATCCTATAGGATTTTCCCTTTTGTGGCTGCTTAGTTTCGCTGCGCCTCGTGTCCTCAAGGGTCCCCACGCTGTCGCAGGGGTCACGGTGCCCTTCCTTTGGAAGGCTGTGTGATGATCGGTGCTGTGGACAGACCCTGCTTTGTTGGCCCATCATCTGCTGATGGGCACTTGGCCGTTGGGCAGGTGCCGCTCTGGACATCGATGCGCAAACATCTGCTTGAGTACGTTTTCGTTCTCGGAGGCTCCTGGTGGAAACGGAATGGGGCTCCTCCAGGAATCCTGTGCTCCGGGACCCATCAGTGCTTCTCACCCTGTGTACCAGACCACTCACTCTGGGCCGTGCCACGGCCTCCGCGCTGGCCGCACATCAACTGTTAACACGCCCAGCCGACCTTGTTCCTTCGACCAGCTCTCAAGTGTCCCAGCATAGCTGTGCTCCAATCGATGTGACCAGCTCCCCATTGGTAAATATTTGGGTTGTTTGCTTTTTAACTAAACCAGCAGGGGCAGGGGGGCGCTGAATGCTCATGCACAGCTATCCTTCGTCCTCGGGCCTGTGATTTCTCAGTATAAATCCCTGCAAGTGGAAGCCGGTGGCGGGGGGGTGGCTAAGGCAGCCGGGCCCCCTAACCGCAGTCATTCCCAAGGCTCAAAGGCCTTGATCAAGGAGCTCGTTCAACTGCTAGCTGCTCTCGGCCACCCACCAAAGACAAAACCACCTCCCTGGAACAGTTTCTTACAGGTTTCAACCTTGTTGATGGGCCAGGCAGCCGCCCTCCGGCTACAATCAAATGCACCACGTACATAAACACAAACTCAATAAAGCTCAAGGCTCGCCATCTGCTTTCCAAAGAGGAAGCTGTAGAAATGAGCAGGTCCCCATGCCTGGGGGCCTCTGACATTCACGTGGCAAGAAGGGGACAGCGATCGGCCCACCCTGATCCAATTTTCCTGCCGCTGATCGAGTTAGGGACAGACTCGTCCAGTAACGCACTGGAGTGGGGGGGGTAAATTCAAACCACCAGGACACAGATCTGCCGCACGTAGGCGGTGAGGGGGCGGCATGAGCCAGAGGGCAGGCGGGTGGGGCCATCTTTCCGGTGGCACTTGGTCAATATCTGGAGCGATGGGTTGTCTTGGAACGGCTGGCTTTGTGTAGACTGCCGCAGGCTCACGCTGTCGGTCCCCGGACAGTGGGTCTGCATGGAAAGTCCCGTGCGGTCACTGCTACGGGCTCCAGGTCCATCCCCGGACCTGTGGAGGAGCACGTCTCATGGAGTCTTTGGCGTCAGTGTCCTGATTGTTCACTGTCCCTGACAACATCTCAGCATGGAGGCCAGTCCGTGAAACGAGACATCAACTGACATCGGGGAGCAGAGGAACTCCAGGGAGACCAGCGTCTCCATCAGGGACCAGAGGAGCATCCCTCTTTCGGAGGAAGGCCCCGGAAGTCACTGATAAGTGGTGTGGTCTTAGCGTTTTGGTTACCTTCTGTTTTGCAGTCTCAGAATGCCAGGCAGACCCATATTTTAGTATCAACCTGAAAGTATCTGCAGAAAAGGGACGCCGTGTGCTTCTGCAGCTGGTGCGAGTGCCGGGCCCACCAGCACCTCCCCTGCTCTGGCCAGGGGCCCACTGGGCATCCGGGGCAAACGGGTTCTTCAAGTGCTGTTGAATGACACTCGGGGGCCTTCAGTCACACGAGAAATTAAACATGCCATCTCCCAAATCCTACCAAGTGTCAGAAAAATGTTTTTAAAAGAAAAAAAAATCAAAATGGAATTGATTTGAACAAATGAGTCTTTTCAGGGGATCAGAATTTTGTAAGAATCCCAGAAAGATTAAAAAAAAAAAAAACAAAATCGGAGGGAACCACATCCCACAGGATGGCCAGATTGGGCAGCGGCCAACACAGCTGGAGCCCCCCCCCCCATCAGGAGCCGGGGAGGTGAGGCACAGGGGTGGGGTGGGGGCAACAGTCAGGGCGCTCCCTGCCCACTGACGTAGATAGCGGAGAACCCCCAAGTCCCCAGATTAAAGCAGAGGGTGGTCACCACAGCAAGACAGTGACCAGGAAACCACAGACCTCGGTGAATCGAGGGACCCCCCCAATCCAACGGAGCAATCCCCTGCCCACTTCGCCTGGGTGCGCAGACCTCCCCATCTTCCTCCAGAGGTTCAGAAACAGACGCGGCGGACAGATAAACAGGGAATCTAATGCAGAAATAGGCACACTGCCCACACGACCAAGCATGTGAGGAAAAGCACCCCATAAAAGAGCCATCACCTCAGACACAGAAACCCGGACGCCCAGGGGAGTGCACTGATGGAGTCAACAGAAGGAGACTTTAAAATACGCATAATTACTACCTTTAGAGAGATAAGAGGGGTTATCGGATCCATGGAGCGAGCATGGGCTTTTATATAAAAGAACTAATTAGAGATCTTGGAATTTAAAATAGATGGGCTGAAAGCAGAAAGGAGACATCTGAGGGGTAAATCAGCGAGCTGGAAGATCAGGCCAGGTGCCGCGCGAGGAACGCATCTTAAAGGGCAAAGTCATGGAAAGCACGAGGCAGAAGTCAGGACCTTGGGGACAGCTCCAGATGCCCCTCGGCCATCTGATGGATGTGCCCCAAGTGGCACAGTGAGGACAGAGGGGAGAAGATGACCAGGGAAAGACCCAGAGCTACAGAGAGATGCCATGTTCGACTCCAAGAACTCGCCAGGTGCAGATGAAAAAACCAGGCCCGTTCCAGCCGCATGGCCCGTTTCCACATCGGCAGGAGCAGAGTGAAGTTTCGTTCCTGTGCGCTCGGAGAGAGCCCAGAGCAGGCGCCTGGAGCCACCATGAGGAAGGGAGGGATGGCACCTGTGGGGGCGTGGGAGCCTGGTCCCTGTCCCTTCTCCTACTGGCAGCACCAGGCAGCAGGAGACGTAGGGCCCTCCTTCCAAGTTCCGAGAGATGATATCACTCAACCCACCATCCCAAGCCCGGCATTCTGGTTTGGGAGCAAAAGAAAAATCCAGGCGTTCAAGGATTTGGGAATGTTACCACCACCCTTTCTGAAAGCATTGAGTCCAATAACTCGATCTGACAGCACAAAAATCTTCACCCGAGGAAGAGGAAGACAGGATGCAAGAATTGAGGAGGACATAGAATCTAATGGAACACGGAAGGAAGTCTGGGTGGTTTTGTTGTTACCAGGAGTGGGATTTCCCATCGTCTTTGGGTTAGGACAGCTTTCAAACACAAGAAAAATGCAAAGAATGAGATTATACTACTCATGTGCCCACTGCTCAGACCTCCTGTGTGACTGTGGTGCTCTGTTTGCTTGGTTTTTACAAAATAAAGTCCTATGGCGGGTCCAGTTAAGCTCCCTAACCGCCCCTCAGATCAAAGCCATTTCTCATCACATAGCTAATTGGGTTACGGTAACAGGTACAAAAACATTGATTTTTTTTTTAATGTTTATTTTGTAACTGGCTACCTTGTTAAACTCATAATTGCCTTGATAAATCTTCATTGGGTTCGCTTGCGTTTACCGAGCGGAATTTTCCGAGTGTCAGGGAGTAGGAGTCATAGTACAGACTCTCCCGGTTCAATATCTCTGTCTTTTATTTCTGTCTAGCATTCTCGCCAGGCTCCTGGCCTGGGGGAGGCAGCCGCACGGGGACAAGGGGCGGGCAGCTTAGCTTTTCCCAGGCTTCCCGAGGTGCAGGACACCTGCAGCCAGTCGGCGTCAATACCCTTGTGCACGTTAGCAAGATCCTCTCCTTTTCTTTTCAATCAGCAAGAGCCACTGACTTCAATTAGCTGCTTTTCTGGCATCTGTTCAGATTATCCCAAGCTTTCTCTGCCTTTCTAAGAATGCAGAGCCGTGCTTCTCAGACTTTGGGGCCTCAAGATCCCTTTAGCCTCCTAAAAATTTCTGAAGACCGTAAAGAGCCTATATGAAGACTATAAGTTTTCAAGTTCTACTGCAGGAAAGCAAAGGAAATCTACATAAGCGAAGGTAAACCCTGTCCTCTGGGTGGGAGTTGTTGCCACACCGCAAAGACAATGGTCTACCATATTGATTCTAATAAACACGCCTTCCATCTTCGAACATCTCTGAAACTGAGATAGACTTTACAATCAAGGGCTTATCACGGCGGGAGGGGCCACGTTTTGTTTCCCTTCCTAGTAGCAAACGCAATAATGGTGTATCTTAAAAGCGATGATGTCTGATTTCCATACATGCTTCTCATATGATAGCTCATTTATTTTTTACACTAACCCTTGGAGCGGCATTGGTGTCATTATTACCCCACTTTACAGCTGAAGAAGCCGAAGCACAGAGAAGTCAAGCAACGTGTGCAAGGGCACACAGCTGTGGGGCGGCGGAGCTGGGATTTGAACCCAGGCTGTTAGGTCCTCACATCTCCGTCGCTCTTGCTCTGCTTCTCCGGGTGTTGGGTTTCTTCAAGCTGATCTGTAATTCTATCCAATCTGAGTTAGGGCCCCTAAAGAGTTTCGAGTCTCACGAGCTGATTATACAGATCATGCAGAAGAGAAAACTCAAGAGAACCGTGAACCAGAAGAAGAGGATATGGACAAGCTTGCAGGTAACAGTGGCTCCACGGAGCTGTGAAAGTTGCACGTGTCGCCTGCCAGCGGACAGACAGGCACGTGGGTCGTAGGGCAGCAGAGGCTCTAGGGCCAGACCCCTGCGTATCTGGATGGACGCAATTTCCACTTCGACAGGGAACCGGTGACACCTGGCTCTCCGTGCATCCAAACAAAATGCAAACAAGAGCAGGTAAACCTCTAGCGCGTGGCCACAGAAGTCCTACGTGGGTGAGAAGCTAAACCTCAACTCAGAACAGCACAAACAGTAAGGAAAACACCGTCTACTTCCACGAGCCTCCCAGCAAGCCTGGCGGGTTGCGCCCGTGAGAACTGGCGGCCTCCGCGCCATGGCAGACCCTACACCCAGGTGAAGACGGGCGCCCGCCTCGGAGGAAGGAGTTGTGACCCGTCACACAGGCGCCGGATTCCTATCCTGAGTGTATGAAGAGTGTGTGCACGTCAGTGTGAGGCACGAGGACTCAGGGTTGGGAGAAACGGGCAGACGATAGGAGCAGATGCATGGAAGGCTCTCCACGTCACCAGCGGCAGGAAGACGCTCGGCCAGGCAGAGAGAGTTTTCTGCCGACAAGTAGGAGGAAATAGAACGGATTAGTGACACCCCACTCTGGTGAGGACTAGGGGGACAGCCTCTGTCCAGCATGGCGGGGAGGAAGGCACCTCCAGCAGGGCCCTCAGACGAGAATGCTCGAGGAGGCATCAGATAGCGGTTGTTACGGAGACATGGGCGAGGTGAGGAAAGCCACCAGGTAAAGGCAGTGACCAGGGGCTGCTCCCACGCCGGGGCCGGGGAGGGGCGAGGCCCCCGCAGGAAGGGGGCAGGGGAGCTGGTGTGTGGCGTGGACAGACACACCCCGCCTGACATGGCCCCACAGGTATGAAGACCCCGCACCTCTCTCCCTGTCCGGGCCACCCCTGCCGGGAAGCTGCAAAGCAGAGGCCCAGCACCAACCGCCCCATGGAAAGCAGCCGCCACCCGCCCCTTACACACAGCCCTCGAGCCCCTCCTAAGAGCCACGAACTGCCACATGGGGGGCAGGGCATCCTCAGCCCCAGGTTTCAGGGGAAGAAAGCACAGTCAGCCCGAGCAGCTCTGGAGAAGGCTCCCAGGGGAGGGACGGGAAACACGAGAGTCTCGCGAGGTCACCACTGGGGAACATGAGCCATGGGTCTATTTGTCTTGCGGTGGTGTAACTACCCCCAGCTTCTCGTCAAAACAAAACAGCAACGGCACCCAGGTGGCTCAGTCGGTTGAGCGTCTCCCTTCGGCTCAAGTCATGATCTCAGGGTCCTGGGATCGAGTCTCGCATCGGGCTCCCTGCTCAGCGGCGAGCCTGCTTCTCCCTCTCCTCTATCTCTGTCTCTCTCTCAAATAAATAAATAAAATCTTCAACAAACAAACAAAAACCCAAAACAGAACAAAAGGAAAATGGTGCAGCGGGAGAGGCCAGGCCGGCATGGGGAAGGGCAAGTGCCCTTGTGTGTGATGATGGTTTTATCACAAGGACAGCGGCCCAGGGTCCCTTCCCCCACCCAGGAGCCACGCTGCACCCTCAGCTGTGGGGAGGGGGGCTGACCCCATTTTGGGGTGACAGGTGTCCATGACAAGACCAGGGATGGTGGTGGAGGGCACGTGGAGGCAGGCTTTGCGGCTGGCACTTCCCCTCCCTGCCACGTTTCCGACCGCGATTCACAGAGTAGATCGGTGGCCTAGCGACGGGCCTGGGCTGGGAGCAGTGCATCCATCGGCCCAGCTCTGAGGCGCATGCTAATGTGCCTCCAGATGTTCTCCCCAAAGCCTTGTGAGCCAGAGCATTGCCAAGGGAAAGACAAGAATGCAAAGGCCTCTCCAGAGCCCAGGGATGGAGGGAAGGCCTGCCAGTCAGGGCTGGGGAGTCCCTGGGGCGGTCAGTGGGAAGCGGCCACGGGCAGGGGTCCCGGGTGAACGCCAGCCCCCTCCAGGCTCCGTCAGTGCTAAGGAGGCTGTCTCGCCAAGGTCCCCACCCACCCACCCAGGATGGAGGAAGCCAGCAGGACTGGGGCTCCAGACACCAGCACCCAGGCTCCAGGCCAGAAGAGGAGGTGGGGCTCAGGGTTCAGTGGAGCCCTTTCTGCCAGGATGGCCGCATCCGTGCTGGTAGGGCCCAGCCTAGCCTGGGCAAGGCAAGGGTCACCTCACCCTCATCCTGTGACATAGGCAGAGCTGTGTAGCTCAGAGCCACACCTGGGGAAACTGAGCCTTGGAGGGGCTGAGCAAAAGGCCTGTATTCACCCACCCAATGAGCAGGGCCAGGATCCGGCCCAGTCTTGTCTGCCTCCAAGCCCCCGTCTCTCCATCGCTCGGCCCACGGCGGTGTGGAGTTTGGCTGTATGGCCACCAGCGGATCTGCACCCTTGGGTCCAAGTTCTGGGCCCCCTCAGACTGCGGGCTGAGCCCCGGAGCAGGCCTGGAGGAGGCAGCAGCAGACCCATTAGGACATCAGTCCTGAGAGGGCAGGGCTGGGCCTGGGGAGGGATGGTGGGCCGGGCAGGCATGGAGAGCTAAGATTGCCCCCCATCCTGGAAACAACGGGGAACAGTCTGGCAGTTCCTGCAGCACAGGGGCCTGGGGCGAGTGTAGGGTGAACTCAGGGGGGACAGAAGCTCTGCTGGTCCAAGAGTCCCCAGGGCTGATGGGCTCAGACGGTGTCTGTCCTTTCTTCCTGGGAGGCCCCAGGATGGGGACAGGGGGCTCTGGGCAGGAGTCACCCCTGAGTTGCTCATGACCTCTGTAGCCCGGCCTGTCACTCACATGTCCTTGTCAGTCTAATGGGAAAAATCACAGTGGCCAGGGGGCTCCAGTGGGGGCGTGCAGAGCAGAGGGAGGCTGTGCTTCTGGTCACCCCTTGTCTGGGGTGCAGAAAATCCAGGACCAGCACAGAGCCTCCGGGGAATGCCTTCTCACTGAGGCTGGCGCTGGGAGGCAGTGGAGAACAGAAAAGACAAAGCTCTGTCCTCACGGCTCTTCCAGCCCAGAGCAGATGGGCAGAGAATGAGGCAGCCCATGGATGAGACCGTGCCCGAGAATCAGAACCATGGACAACGTGCGCAGGGCCTGGACGGAGAGGGAAATTCATCCTCCATGCTTCTTTGGGGGGGTTGCAAGAGGGCATGTCCCGGGCATGCTACTGCATCGAGACCCTAGCTGAGGCCCCAGATGTGGGAGTGGGGGGCAGCAAGGCCAGGTGGGAGGGAGCCTCGGCAGCCCACACCACGCTCTGCACCCTTCGACCTTGGAGCACCAGGTTTGTCCTTGTCCTTGGTGTGCCGTGCTCATTCTGCTTCCCCACTCTTAACCCCACTGTTCCCCCTCTTCCTTCCTCCCACACCCTCCTTCCTCCTGGCCCCCAATCCAAATCCGCCACCATCAACCAGGACATCAGGGGCCGGTGGCAGGGATGGGTCTGATAGGACAGCAACGGCCAAGCCCTTGTTTTCAATCTTTGTGCCCCAGAGAAGGTCATGGGCTATAGGGCCCCGGCGACGTGGCTGCACGTGGCCCCTCAGAGACTGTCCCGTGGGAAGGCCCTGCTCTCCCCCGGGGGCAGTGACGGGGTCCCCCCTCCCACGACGCCTTACTGTTACGTGTGATGTCTGCTACTGTCCTGCTATCTTCACCTGCCGTTCAAATGAGTGGCGTTCTGCAGCCTCCACAAGCCCGGGCTAACAGAAGCAGACAGGTTATAGGGAGATTGCTTTAATTTTAGCATCCCATGGTCAAAATAGGCAATGTCTTATTTTTATCTCCTGTTTTTCAGCAGGATAGACTCAGGGCTGCATGGCAGCATAGGACGTGCTCAGCTCAGACTCCGGAGTCAGACGCGGAGGGCAGGGTGGCCATGGTGTGGCCTAGCGTGAGCTGTTCGCCTTCTCTGAGGCGCAATTCCTTCAGTGCCAGACGAATCCTTGTCTCCGTGCTGTCAGGAGCACCGTGTGCTAATAAGTTCGCCCCAGATGCCCGCTATCCCCAGTGCCGTCCTGGGTCCGGCTCAACCCGACCCAGGGAGCCCCGTCTCCACAGCCTTTGGAAACCTGGCCCCCTCTGTGCTCCCCGACGCCAGGGCCTTCAGTTCCGTCTCTGCACCCACAGCGCGTGGCACGTGAATGAATGAACGAGTCCACGCACGCACCGCCTGGATTTGCTCAAGCTGTGGCGAGTGGGCTGGCTGGAAAGCGAAGATGAGATCACCAGAGTTCTTGTTAACGCTCCTCCGGAGAAACATTCCCAGAAACGGAGGAGACGGAAGACTCTTCGTAGCCCCCACCTCACGCCCCACCCTTGGCGGCACGTGTCACGATGAACTGTGATTCACCCAAGGAGCCCCGAGGGACCTTTGGCTGATCGGCAGCACCTCGCTCGGTGCCACCTCGTCTTCATCCATCATCCTCGGAGATTCCTAAAGAATGAGCATATCAAGCTTGCTGTCACAACGTTGTAAAATGTTGCAGTAATTGAAAACCACCGGTGATTTCTGTTCAAACAGACGAGGCTGTCTTTTCAAAGCAGGGCAATGGAAACACCGCGCACGGCACGGGTACCTGAGCACACACAGGCCCCCACAGGCACCCCCAGTCCGCCTGCTCCCGTCCCCCTGCACGCTCAGTGTCTTGCTCTCTCCTGCATGCTTTGATGCCTTGTCATTCTTCCAGTCATGTCCTAAAGACGCCCAATCCACAGCCCTTGATCAGAATGTGAGAGCGCTCTGCCTAGCCAGCACCACAGAATAATCGCCATGTCATGGCGTTGCTCATCTCTTCAAAAAAAAAAAAAATCTATTCTCTAAATGGGCTTGACCTGGATGGATATTTTGGAATTGGGTAGACACAGGTTCAGTGACATAAGTGGACACACAGAGCCCATTTGATCAACAGCAAAACCCCTCGGGAGCGCAGACCAGGGGAAAGAAAACAATTCAAAGACCAAACAAAGGTTAATTTAGTAATTACCCAAAGGCACTGGCAATTTCCAGAAGTAGATGCTGGTGGAAACAGCAGCCACTTGGGTCATTCGGCCCAGTGCCCATTTGGGGAAAGAAGAACTTGGAAGACTCCATGTGGGGCCCCCTTTGGTGGCCTGAGAGCCACTGGGCAGCTGAAATGGGGGCTGGGCAGTGGGGCACCTTCTCTGAGCTGCCATCAGCCACCCCTTCTGAAACCTCAGAGACTTTCTAGAACAGGGGGGTCCCCTGGGGGCCAGCTCAGCCAGCTTGTCTGCTGTGAGTGGACGGCCAGCTGCTGCTTGGACATGCCTAGTGATGGTGAACTCACTCCCTCTTGAGGGTTCCCAGAAAGGGAATTGGAAAGGCTCTGGGCCATTATTCTTCATATCCTGGCCGAATCTTCACTCAAGAACTTGGCTCCTCTACCTCTGAGCCGGACGAGACTCAGGTCAGAAGCAGCAGCTGGGTGCGTACCCTTTGCCTCCAAGAACGTAATTCCCTCTGTCTGAATTGGTATGTGGCTATCTTCGGTGTGCAGCTATGAGCGGAATGTCCAGGCACCTGCCGTCACTGGCATACGGTGTCCCTATACATCCAGTCAGGGTCATGCGTATTGAACACGTACTTTCACGGAGCCCGAGCGAGAGACGGGCATTGGTCATCACGGCCCCTCCTCTACAAGCCATCCACCCTGGCCCCGCAAGGAAGTGGATGGACATGAAGGTCCTGTCTTTGGAGCACGGGGTTGACCTTACAAAAGTCCCATTTGCCCCCAGTGGAAAATGAACCCCTGTAAACAGCCACACGTGTTGGAACGTGTTGGGGCGTTTTCAACCAACTCGGCCATCTGTTGGATCTGAGTGATATCCATGAAGCTCTGTGCTGGGGAAAGATGCTGGTGATGGGGCCGCAGAAGCCACCATAAACTGAAGTTGCCATGTGACTGAAAGCGTGCGGTAGTGGAAGGAACTCGGGGGCTGGGGGCGCCGAGCCGTTTCTCCCACCCCCAGGACTGTTTTTGGCCAACTGGAAAGAGCTATGTGTAGCTCAAATCCTTTTTTCACAAGCACGAGGAGAACGGGCTATTTAAGGAAACCTGACGGTGAATTGTTTCTATAACATCGGACCAGTGACTCTTCACTTTCCCCCCATTTTTATTTTTGGAAATGGGGTTTTTGCTTAAAACCAGGCCATGGTTTGGTCACCCAAAGAGTGAGTTCAGGGTGACCATGGAGCCTCGTTCTCCAAATGAATCCGGTCAGTGAGGCCACCCCGTTGTTGCCCGTGGGGCCAGCGGTAAGCTACGTCATGCCTCGGCTGCCATGGGTAAAGTGAGAGTAAGAAGGGTATCTGCTTTATATGTTGTATTTTCAGTCCTGGATTAAGGGAAATGGGCTCTGATTGCATTGTCACAAGCCCTGGGAGCCCACTTCCATAGAGCATGGGGAAGAAGTCAGTGCTTCACGGGGTCAGGAGCTCTGGAGGTCTGCAGCCGCCCAGACCACAGCTGGGGAATTCTGCAGCATGTGAATGAAGAGCAGGCGTGGGAAGAAGTGGAAGGGCATTGGAGCTGGGTGGTAAAGAGGATTTGGCAGTGATGCTTCTTTTAAAATTCTTGGCACACATTTGCCAGGATCTAAGCAGTCCTGAAATTAAAAAAAAAAAAAAAAAAACCACACACACACACACAAGTGGCTCAGTTGTCATAATGGGGATTTTGAAGGAAAATGTCAATTTAAAGGATTTCTAAGCTGACTCCTAGGGCAGCGATTGGCTGGCTGTTTGTATCTCTCCAGCTCCCCCCCACCCGCTCCTCCTTATATGGAATTTCTATTAATGTTCCCGTATTTTTTCCTAGGTTGGGGAGAACATCGATATCTGGAAGGAGGGTGTAAGGAGCCCATGTTTGGGATTTAGTCTAGCCCAGCTCTGGTCTGCAGCTCTTCAGCCTCCGATCTTCGCTGCAAAGTGAGGGCAATACCAGTGTCTATCTCACTGGGTAGTTGAGAAGATTTAAACAAGACAATGCGGCAACATGGTTAGCCTTGTGTCCGGGGCGTACTGGGCACATAATGAGTGATGTTTATCATGAAATGAGTGCCTGGTGGAAGCAGGTACTGTACACAGTTAATTAGCAAATCAAGCACTGCCACTGATCCCTTAGGAAATGAGGCAGGTGACGTTTAATTATCCTGCTTGGAAGGGACAGAGGTGCTCACCCGGGCGGCACCAGCTCTTTCCATTAGTGAAGAGGAATGAGGGACCTGCCCAGTTTGCTGTAAGGAAGCTCTCCGGGGTCAATATGGCTTGAACAGCTTTGGGAAATTGGGCAGTGACCGTGCCTAGGGGACCTGACAGGGCAAGGTGGCAGGTTGGACGTGTGTTGGTCTGTAAGAACTCACCCTCTTGGTCCTGTGGGGTGACTCTGAGCGAGTTGCTTACCCTTCTCTCCTCAGCCCATCTATAAGGTAGGAATGAATTCCAAGCAGGTCGCTTGATCCCCTCTATATGTCCTCAGTATTCTCATCTCTAGAATGGGAGTGACATAACAGGTTCTTCCCACCAGGATATGGTGTCCTATAAAGAACTTAAGAGTCAAAAAAGCAAACATTCGTATTATGCTTTCAATGTGCAAGGCATGGTTCTTAGTGCTTTACGTACTCTAACTGATGTTTCATTCCAGACATCCCCTAGCTCCGGGGCCCTGTGCCTCAGCCTCCTCTGGAGGATCTATCTGCAGGGACAGAGGCCACTCACCGCCTCTTGGAGCAGTCCTTTCGGGTTGAGGGACCTTATGTCAGGAAGCAACCAGCCCCATCTGTTCTCCTTCAATGAACAGCCATTGGTCCTAACTCTGTGCTTTGTGGTCCCAAGCAAGAAGTCTGCTCCCTTCCTCTATGGATGCCCTAAGAGATCCAAAGGCAGCTAGTAGGCCCCAAACCCCTGCCAGCCCAGAGCAGGACAAGCACTGCCCTTTCTCCCCCTGGCCGAGTGGTTGCTCCCCAGGAAATGAAAACAAACCAGAAAGGCTAGAGTTTGCTGAGCACTTATTGCGTGCCAGGCCCCTGGACGTCCCTGCCCTGCATTCTCAGACCGACCTTACAGGCACCTCTATGGCCCATTTCAAAGGTGAGAACCAGAGAGAGGGTCCCCCTCGGGAAGGAACTTGCCCCAAGGTCGCACTTTGGGTAAGCAGCAGCAGCTTCAGCCTGACTCCCAATCCCAACGCTGTGGAAACGGGGAGCGCCGGAAAGCACACGAAGAGCAAAGGGAGCCCCCGCAGGGCGCGGGGCGGGCGCGGGGGGTGCCCCCAAGGCCGGCGGGAGGTCGTGCGGCCTCGGCCCTGGCCCCAACGCGGACGAGCCGTCAGCACCAGGGACAGCTCCTGAACCGCTCCCCGCAGCCCCCGACGGCGGCGCGCGCGGAGACGGCGGCGCGCTCTCCGCCGGCTCGGGCGCGCGCCCTCCCGCCAGCGCGCGCCCCGCGCCTGGGACTGGGCTGGAGCCGTGCGTGCCGCTCGCAGGGAGCCAACCTGCGCGTCCCGAGCCGCGGCCGCAGCCGGAGCTGGCAGGGGGCTCCCGCCCCGGCAAGCAGTCGCCTCCCGCGGGCCTCCGGGCCTCCCCAGCGCCAGCCTCGCCCGCCCGGCCCCAGCAGGCGCCGCAGCCCGTGGCCTGGGCAGGAGCCGCCGCTGGTAGCTGCGCCCTGCCCCGGACGGACGCCGGACCGCCCCGTCACGTGCGCCCAAGTCCTCGGCCGGCCGGGGCAGCGCCGTTCCCATGGTTCAAGGTAAGGGCCGAGCGGTCACGGGGCGCGGGGGCCGAGGACGCCAAGGACGCAGGCAGGGAAGCCCCGGCTCGGTGCCCACCTCAGCTGGAGCACCCACTGCAGGCTGCCCAGCAGCCTGGAGCAGGGTCCCCGCCCCACGCAGAAGCCCAGCCACACCACCTGTCCCATCTCGATCTGCCCTGGAAGTGCGCCCCTGGGGAGGAGGCTGTGGACCTTGAACGGGGACCCAGGTGGCTGCGCCGGCCTGAGGGAGGCGGGGGACCCACTGTGCCAAGGGACACCTAGGCTCTTTCTTGGCCTGGGCATGGAGGAAATTGGGGAGAGAAAGTTTCCGAGAGGAGCCTGGCCTCCATTCTTTCTGGTGCCAGGAGCTAAAACCTTTCATTTACTGAGGCTTGCCTTCTACCAGGCACCTGCTGGGCACCTGGCCTGCGAGTAGTCACTCATCCAATTCACCCAACACCCAGGAGAAAGGGGCATTGGTCTTATTTGACAGATGGGGAAACTGAGGCTTGGGGAAGTTTGGTCACCTGTCCAAGGTCACATAGCCAGTAAGTGTAGAGCTGATCTCAAACAGCCCATCCTCTGTCGCTGCCACTGACCTTACATGCACCTTTGTCTGTTTGAAATCTCCGCTTAAATGGGGGAGAAGAGAACCAGACTGGCATTTGCGTTTTCCTAGCCGGGAATAAAGGACTCTTCAAACACTAAAAATCCAGGAGAGGTTGCCTGTCCACCCTCCTGATTCTGCCCCTTCATCCCACCCAGTGTCCAGTTCTCCCAAAGCCAAGGACCACATGGACGCTAATGGTCCCCCGCAGAGTCACCCCCATGACTTGGTGACAAGAATCTCAAAGGTCAAGTTCATTGACCCTTCCCGAGGATAAGGGAGTGTCCCAGAGGCCTTAGCCCCTGCATGCCCTGTTCTCACATTCCTCAGGAAGCTGGAGCTCCGGAGAGCCAGAGGGGACAACCTGCCAGCCTTTCCCCAGCATTCCCCTCAACTCATGCCAGGAAACGCTCTTGGTTGGGGGGTGGGGGGCGTTTCCAGACGCCATGAGAACTTCCAACCCCAGAAAGTTCCCACTTGCTAGGACAGCATCCATCCCCCTCTGCCAGTAGCACTGAGGAGAGAGCCTAGGGGACCAGAGCTCTTCTTCCCTAAGCAAGCACTTCCCAGGCCCAGGGAGGGGTGACTTTAGTCCTTTGTGCGAGGACTGTAAGCTTCCTCAGGAGCTCGGGTGCTGGCAACTTGTGACGAATTCATCTTGCTCCTGAGGCTGGGGCTCAGGCAGTGTGGGGTTGTGTTCATTTCGTTTCGCAGTGGCTGTTGGGCACCTGAGTGACAGGGTGAAAAAAACAGGGTGATCCTTGCACCCTGAATGCTCCTGACTTCTGGTCTCCCTGCCACCTGAGTTTCCAGCAGGGCTCACAGGTCCGAATTTACTTGGAAGGCTTGGAATTGGCCTCCTGAACGGTTTGGGGGTCTGGGAAGGACCCGCAAGCTCTCCTAGCCTCGGTGCCCAAGGGGTGCATTGCAACGGGTGCGTGGGGAGCTCTGGGGAGCATCGGCTGGTCTTTCTGGAGCTCACTGGCACTCTCTGCTGAGAGCCTGGCCTGTCGTGTCGCAGCTTCTTCAGCCTGGCCTCTCCAGGGGAGAGAGGAGGGCTTCCCCCGCAGAGCCCCTCCCAGCCTCCGAGGCTTCAAGCTCCCAGAGGCGCATTGCTTACACCAGCACAATCGTCAAACATGAGTAAGGACCCTGGGGTGGAGGGAAGGGTGGGCAGAGCTGGAGAAGCCCAGGCTGATCTGCCCAGTTCTGTCCATCTTTCCAGGTGACCTTGGACAAGTCACTCTCCCTCTCTAGACCTCAGTCTCTCAGCTGTGAAATGATGGAGTGGTTCATGTTATGCCCCGATGAGCCATTACCACTCTGTTCATCTAAGCCCTGAATGAGCGGGTAGGGCTGGGAGGAGCTACAGTTTTGAGGGAACACAGAGGGGTTTTGAAATCTCTGGGCAAACCTGAGCCCAAGGGCCCCACTCAAGTGATCACCCCAGGCTTGCATGTTTGGGGGTCGGCTCTAAATCGCAGACTGCTGGTGCTGGTGCTGGGTGAGCCAGATGGCCCGGCCGGCCTGGAGGCTGCACAGCAGGGCCCCACTCCCGCAGGGAGGCCCCTGGGCCTGGTCTAGGGAGCGGAGACAGCGAGATCCAGTGAGGAATCATTACAGCGCTCAGGAGGGGTGAGGGAGCAGGCGGGGCTGCGGGAGAGCGTTATCACATCTCTATAAATTGTGTCTGACTCCGGGCAGGAGGCAAGGCACAGTGGCGACAGGGCCCCTGTCCTGTCCCCCCGGGAGCTCCCGGCCCCACCACTCTCTCCAAAGTAGCAAGTCTATGTCTGTCCATCAGTGAGAGGCAGTGCATGCGGCGGGGAGAGTGGATTCTGGGGCTACCTCGGGCAAATCGCTCAGCCTCCTCGTGCGTAGAACTGAGGGTGCTTCTGGCTTCCCCGCCAGCGCACGATGGCCACTGAGAAACTGGGCCTGTCCGAGGCGTTGGACGCCCCGAGTCTCTTCCCACGGTCTGCTCCACGGAGGCCAGGGCAACTGGGGGCTTCTCAGCCTGGCTTTGCTCTCCTCCTGGAGCTGGATTTCCTTGCGGTGTCTTGATCCCTTTGGATTTGCTCCAAAGGGGATTTGACAAGCCCAGCCTCTTCAGTATTTGCCAGCTCCTCTCCTTCCACCGCTGAGCGGAGAGGCTCCTGGGTGCGGGTGCGGGTGCGCTGGTTTCTCTTTTCAAAGCTCTTTGTTCCCTTGGGAATCAGGTCCCCTCCCCAAACAGGCTCAAGCTAGGGAGCCCTCCCCCAGGCTTGGCCCAGCCCCCTGGCTGGGGCTGCCTAAGGATGGTGGGGGTTGCAGGAGGAATTCTGGGGGCACTGACCACCTTGTCCCAGGGGGAGAGTGGGCTGCAGCAAGAGCCCCGAAATCACACGAGGTTTGTTTCTGAGTCTGGTGTTTCTACTAACTGGCTGTGGGACGTGCTGGGCTGTGAAATGGGGACTGTGAGCCCTATTTCCCTGGGGGCCTTGCAGGATGAAACAAAAGATCCTGGTGAGAGTCCTGGGGCCTCTGGAGTAGGGAGCAAGGGGGAGGTTAGATCAGGCAATGCTTGTAAGCCCTGCTCCGGGGGTGGGTTTCCCTAGACGTCCACAGAAACCATAGGCATCGTGAGCCTGGGAGGGACACAGCCAGATCCAGCCTCTAGAGAATGTTCTTGGGCTGCAATGTAAAGGATTGCTTGGAGAGAGTGAGGCTGGAGGCAGGAAGGCTCTGGAGGAGGTCACTGCCTCCAGTCAGAAGGGAAACGATGGAGGCCTGGACCAGGAGAGTAAGAAGTGGGCAGCAACAACCTTCCAATCGAGGTGGGGGCACTGGGATGCGCTTTGGGTGGTGGGAGAGGCTGGGGACGGAGCAAATAGCGGTCCTAGAGCACTCCTCTGCATGGGGCTGGGCCAGAGACCTGGGCATGGCCAGACATGCAGGATGGGCCAGCGTAAGCGGTAGGATGCAGCCCCCAGGGCTCCCAAGGAGGACTTTCTGTTCCAGCAGCAGCACGGCGTCAGAAGTGCCCATCATAGCCTGACTCGATGGTACTTCCTGTCCTCTGCACATGGTCCCTGCCCACCTCGGGGGCTTTCCATGGGAGTGGGCCCTGGCCGCACCTGGCCAGTCACTCTACCCCTGTGCACAGCTTTCCCAGGTGGCAGAGGTGGAGGCTGGCCAGGCTCCCGGGGCCACAGCCTCATCTGCCACATTGCCTGCCACGTGGAGAGGTTGGTAGAGCGGTCGAGTGGATGAGAGCATTGGTCATTGGGACTGACCAGAGCCATGGTTCTGCCCAAGCTGTGTGTCCCTGGTGAAGTGACTTAGCATCTCTGGGCCTTGGGTTCTTCAGTGATAATATTAATATCTACCTCGTAGGATGCTCCCGATGACTACTGAGCTGGCCGACTGGGGAGGGCGGTCCAGGCATGCTGCGCGCTAGTCCACCCCCCGGGCAGCCCCGATGGGTGCTTGAGCGCTTGTTTCATGGTTCAGCCGTAGGGTGGCCTCAGGGCAGAATGGCCTCGGGGCACCCTGGCTCCCTGACTACCACCTGCGTCTGGGTTATTCCCGACCAGATCCACCGTTTCTGCGAAGCAACGGCAATGGCCGAGGTGGTCCTTCGGGGCGCTCCCAGGCTGGCCTGGGTCCTCGGAGAGCAGCCCTCCTCTTATTATCATTGTTGTTGCTGTTGTTCACCGCCATTTGCTGTACTTGGCCGCGCATCCCGCAGGAGCCTACCCTGGGAGCAGCACTGGCCCAGCGTGTCTGCAAGGCAGCAGTGTCGGCATCCCCAGGAATTGCTGGGAGCGCAGATTCTCAGACCCCCTCCAGAACTTCTGCTTGAACAGGCTCCCCGGGTAATTCCTGTGTTTGGTGAAGTTGGAGACACACCATTCTAGAAAACATGCTGTTCACCAAAACAGAGAACCGACTCCACCTGCAGAAAGCTTCGCAGGTGCCTGTCTCTTCCGAGCCACTTAGGTGTTCAGCTGATCTGTATTGCATTTTAATACGCTAAAGGAATTTTTAAATAAAATGCATGTATGCTGGCTCTAAAAGAAAATCAAACCATCCATTCATCTGTGTTCCACAGAGTAAAAGCCACGGGCATCCCCAAGGTGACCCACCCCCGGCACTCGGCCCCTGCTAGTCGTCTGCGTGCCGGCCGCCCGGGTGTCTTCCGGGCCTTCTCTGTGGGTCCTCCTCCCTTGCCCTGTAGTGGCAGATTTGATCTGCCCCCGCGTCAGCACCCATCTTCTCATCCATTCAGCGGGCCCCGCACTAGTAAGCCGGCGTGCAGGTCATCCTGGGTTTCTGTTTGTGCTGGACAATGTTATTGATTTGTTCACTCGTGTGATCCCAGCAGGAAAGGCTCTCGTGGCGGAAGGGGCCTGAGGGGGGTGTGCACTTGTGAATAGAATGAGACAGCAGGGCATGGGCAGCTCTCAATGGATTGTAGCATGGGTACGGCAGCGGGCATCCCAGATTCGGAGGAAGATGCCCCATGGGCCAGACAGAGCAGTCAGGGAGGGCTTCCTGGAGGTGGAACTTGAGCTAAGCCCTCAAGGAGGAGTATGGAGTGGGGAGGAACAGGCATGCAGGAGAGATGGGGCATTTCTGCCATCACTGGGATGCAGGACACCTGTCTGTTGACTTGGGCTGATAATCAGTGACTCACAGAAGATACCCTGACTTTCTCCAGCAAGCCACTCCCTATGAGGGTGTGGGGAACCAGATGGCCAATTCCTGGTGGTCTCATAGGCTTTGAGCCTCAAATCTGTTGTGACTGAGGTCGACTTTCCCACGCATCACCCTCTTTCTTCCTCTGGTCTCTCTGCCCAGGCTCGAAAAGGCTCCCCGCCATCCTGGTGCTGAGAGAGCTTTGCTGCAGACAAGGGAGGGACCCGAGGCCAAGCCCCCACCCCTGCCCCATGGCCCTGCCTCAACTCCAGAGCGCCAGCCAGCTTTGCCTCCGTCCATGCTTCCTGCCCGTGCGTCCCCCTAGCGTTGGCTGGGGTTATTTTGCCAGACTGCTGGGAGCAGGAACCGGGGCTGCTCGGAGCTCGAGAGTGTGTGTCCCTGGGCATAGGAGGAAGCTGGGAAGCATCATTAGTGTGCCCCTGACACCTGGGGGGGGGCTCGCCTCGCAGTGTCTGAATGTCATATTTACTCCCTGTTTTCCCAATTCTTCCATTTGCTGTTGACAAGTGCACTTACTGGTTACCTTCGAGAAGCTTCATTTTCAGATTCCAAGGCAAGCACCTCGTCCAGACACACTTTCTCTGCAGGGCAGCCCTCCCACACACACACACTTCCAGAGCCAGCAGACCCCACTGGCTCAGGGAAGGACCCACACTTAGGGCCAAGACCGTGTGTCTCTTGCTGTCAGGGTCTCCCCTGGAAACATTGCAAAATCAGCAATGGCTTTGAGAGGGCTAATTCCGGGGTATGATGATCCAATTTTGGTTCGAAGGAGGACAGTGATAAAGTCTAATGTTTCACAGAAAAACAGCAACTTCTTTGTAACATTGTTAAATTGCGAGCTTCTGGTATTTACCTGTGTTTAGAGTTTGTTTGGTTAAAACATTCATTATACAGAAAGCTCCTGGCTCAGTGCGAACCCATTTACAAAATTAAAAATATAGTCAACTTTAATTTTACCTTCACGGAACTTCCCACACGAGAGTTTCCTCTAATTACTAAACAGATTTCTATTTCAAAAAGAAAATGTTTGGTTGACGACGCGTCTTACATAATCGCTTTTATGGTGGATTTTATCGCCACGGGCTGTCTTGTTTTTCCCTGCGCACCCTCTTTTCTCTGGAAAAATCCCCACTGTTGACCATGAGACCTGGGGGCAAGAGGGGAGAGTGGGGGCAGGTGGGTAGGGATCCGGCGGCTGCACACCCCGCCGGATGCTCTGAACAGGCACAATGGTTAGAACCCCACAGCTCAGCCCAACCCCCAAAGCAGGCTCCTCCCAGCGGTGAGCGGAGACGTATTACTGAGCTGCTCTGCGCCCTGGTGTCCTGGTCCATAGAAACAGGATGGCTGTAGCCCTCTTGCAGGTTGGTGGTGAGGATTCGTCATCAGCCAGTCAGAGCATGACAGAGGGAGCCCAGTGCTAGCTTCTGGGGTCTCCGAGCACAGTGGGCAGCAGGTCCTGGTGCATTGACACCCATCCGTGGTGGATCTCGGGTTCCCAGTCGTCGTGTGCAGCTGGGGGTCGGTACCCTGCGTCCATCCCGTCCCAGCTGAGGGCAGAGCCCAGACCCTGCTGCAGCCCAGAGGGCCCTGCCTGCCACAGACTCTGCAGACCCCCACCTCCTCACCGGCCTGTCGACCCCACTGTGCATGTCGACTCACTTCCCACTCTGGAACATGCCCAGAACCTTCCACCCTAGGGGTCCTCCTGCCTACACCCCTCTCTGCCGGGACGATCTCTCCTGGCTTGCGCAGGTCTCGGCGTCCACGGTGTGCCTCAGGATCGCGTCCCTGACCCCACGTCACCTCCCCGGAGGTCATCCCCATGACACACACCCTCGGACCCCTTGTTCCACTGGCTCTGTGCGTCTTCCTGACTGGTCTCCCTCTGCACACAGGACGGGGAGCCTCTGGAGGAGGCCACCTGTTGATGCTGTCCACCCGTGAGCCGAGCACCCGGCACTGTGCTGGCACAGAGATAGGAGCACTCGGTAGCTACTTGTCCAACGGCCGGAAGCCTTTGTGCCGTTCTGAGGCCCAACCTCGTCTGCCAGGGGCTGGAGCGGCTTCTGTCCGGCCTCTCCCTGGACTGAGACACCCCAACGTTAGAGCCACAAATGACATCTCTTTTTCCTCAGGAGCACCCCTCCGATCGCTCAGAACCTCTTCAGGGAGGGAGGGGCTCAGAGCGTTCCAGAAACAGACGTAAGCCAGCGTGGCAGGAGCACGGCCAGCTGCGAAGCCGTTCTGGGGTCAGCGGGGTCTGCTCCGGAGCCGTCTTGCGTTCTCCAGCTGCGGGAATGCGGTGGCGGGGGCAGTGCCGGGGCTGGCGGGTCTCCCTCGGTCAGGCCTCAGTTCCCGGCCAGGCCTCCGGGGTCAATGCTGCCATTCTTCACTGACAACAACTACTGGTTTAAAAAAAAAAGAAAGAAAGAAAATCACTTAATCTGCAAGACGCGCTCTTTCAACAACACACCTACACTCACTGAAAAATGGCTGAGCCCAGTTTTCTTACAAAGGGAAGTTGATATAAAACAAATTGCTTCAGGCAGGGTCTTTGCTGAAACCCGGGCCACCAAAGACTGCTTAGGGTGGCAGAGTTGCCCCCACAAGTTTCTAACGGCGCCACTGAATTAGCTGTGTGGCAGAGCCTCGTGGAGGGGGCCGGGGCGGGTCTGCGGTCCGTGCCCGGTGCCCGCCTGGCCGGCTGTCAAGCACCGGGAACTGCGTCAGAGAAACGAAGAAATGGGGGAGGGGTGCTGGGTGGAGGGTTGACAGCTGCCCTCGGAGGCCTCTGCCCCCAGGCCAGTGGGTGCGCTGGCAGATGGGGCCTCCTGGGGGCCCTCCTGGCTTGTACTCGGAGAGAACTTGAGGTGACCCCCCAGGGAGGAGCGAAAAGCCTGGAATGTGGCCGGGAGCCAGAGGGGGTGCCACCCCCTCCCTTCCCCGAGGGTGTGTATCCAGCCCCTCGGGTTGACCGGCTTGGATGAACAGCGATTTCCAGAGGGAAATCTGCATCAGGTTCATTGAGCAGATATTAGACCAGGTCACGTTCGAAGTCCCTTCCCAACCGAAGGGGGAAAGTGGGGGACTCTTAGATTCCAAGCATCGTTATTCAGATGTTCTGATGCTCTGAGCTGTGTGGCGCTCAGCTTCTGGGAGTCCACCATTCCACTACCTCGGCTGGACCTCCCCTCCCAGGCTCCGGTGGCCCTCTGGCTGTCCACCCGCCCACCCGCCCTCTGACTCCCCACCCCACTCGAGACCCTGCCTGGAGCCCCAGGGCAGAAGGGCAGCCTGCCTTAAATGAGCAGCACTGACCCCAAAGGCAGGGATCCAGGGGTCTCCGTGGTAGGTGCCAGGTCCCCTGGAGGGCATCTGAACCCCGAGGGGAGTGTCCAGATGGGGGCGGTGGCAGCCCACAGCCCGTCCCCAGTCGCTGGACCGTCCAGCCAGTCCCTCTGGGACCGCCAAGTTGCTCGACTCACCTTTGCCTGGGCTCATCTGTTGTTCCACACCCACACGTGCGTATGCACACATGTTGCACTCACACACACACACACACACACACACGTATTTATTCAGGGACAGCAGAGAACTGCAAGTCAAGACACGCAAGGGACCGCAAAACCATAGGTACGAACTGCAACTCCATGCACGTATATATTTCCGAATATACCCATTTTGCTAGTAAAATAACCGGCTCTCATATTTTTAAGGTTCACGATATATACCCACGCCTGCACGCGCACAGCCCCGGGATGAGGAGGGGGCACTGCCTGATCGCTGCAGGGCAAGGCTGGCCCAGGCCCCCCCATCGGCTCCGGGCTGTCCTGGCTGCAGCAGGGATCTCGGGGCAGCCAGCGTGCGTGGGGTCGCCTGAGGCGGTGACACAAGGAGTCCTGGGAGTTGGACAGGTGCGGCCGCAGCCCAGCCGTTCACTCCACCCTCCCCTTCCCTGGGTAACCCCACCTGTGAATAAGGATGAGGACTCCTGTCTTCCTAACTCACGGGGCTGCTCTCGGGGTAGGCGCAGTATCTGAAGATTCGTCCTAAACAGCAGGGAGCTGTCAGGACGCAGGTGGTGTTCTGGGCAGCCACGGAATCCATCCTGGGGAGAGAGCTGACAGTCTGGCTCCCTCCCTCCCTCCCTCCCTCACTCTAGTCCAGCAGCCAGGTCCAAGGGCCCTAACCTGCTGGGTTGAGGAGAGCCCATCTCCTTGCCTCCGTGCACGCAGCGTCCAACGGTGCCCATGGAAACAGCGGTAACCTCGTGAACCGCTAGAACACGTGTGTGTGTGTGTGTGTGTGTGTGTGTGTGTGTTTGGTTTGTTGTTTTCAAAAACCTTATCTGCATAAGGTTTCTCTTCTGCTTTTACCCTCCTGTGGGGATAGGGGAGGGGAATACCAGGCACAGGGTTGTCCTAACAGAGCGTGCCTCGCACCTCCTCCGCTCACTCTGCAGGGCCTGGGGCCAGGATGTTGGGGTCCCCTGTGGGGAGAGCCCCTGAAGGGCCGCTGCTCTCTCTACCTGGGCTTCCCCCAAAACAAGCCAGATTCCACCCGATCCCATGAACAGAATCCTTCCCCCCAGGACTCCTCAGCTCGTGCTCAGGTTGGGCTGCTGGAGACCCAGACCCAGTGAGAAAATAGGAATCTTCCAGCAATAGATCCAAAGGGCGTGCCCTGGCCAGGAGCCGGGCTGCGGCCCTGCCCTCCGGGACTTGGGAGTCAAGAACAGGAGACGGTACCCAGGCTGCTCTTTATTTCCTCTTAATTTCAGAAAGATCTTTGCTGTACAGAAGATTCTAGGTTGGTGTATTGTCCCTACTTTACACCTGCCGCCCGCTGTCTCCTGGCGCCCACCGCTCTCACCGCGATGTCCGCGCGACTCTCCCGTTTTGTCGCTCGTGGGCCTTTGTCTCTCCCTTCGATTTTCACGTCGTTGCTGGTTCTAGACAATTTGCTCAGAACGGGTCCTGCACGCTCCTGGCGTTTCTGGTGCGTGGGGTGTTTGGGATCTGAGTTTCAGCCGGTGTTTCTTCTCTTCGGCCCTCTGTCCACGCGCCTCCCTGTGGGGAAGGGGGTCCCACGGGCGCTGGACGCCCCCGCACCTCCCAAAGCCCTGCCCCCTCGCTCAGGGTTTGTCTCTCCGCGGTTTCATTTTGGCGGTTCCTCCCCGCATCTCCAAGCCCACTTCTTCCGCGGCATCTAACCTGACTTAATCCCATCCGCGTATTTGTCATAGGGGCCGGAACCTTTTTTTAATCTCTAGAAATTTGGTTTGCTTCTTTCTAACGTCGTCTGTGTCTCTACCTGACGCGCCCAATTTCTCCTCCCGCGTTCGGGCCGCGGGGGTGACAGTTGTCAGAACTATTTCACTGTCCTTGCCCCCTAAGCCTGTCATCTGTGCCATTTCCGGGTTAGCTCCGACGGATTGACTCCTCTCCTCCTTATGGGTCGGACTGTGCCGGCGACTTTCCACGGGATGCCGCATGTGGCGGATTTCACCCTACGCCTCTCTGCCGGCTTTGTTCTGGGACGGGGCTGTTCCTTGGAAGCAGTTTGATTCTTTCAGCTCGAGCTTTTATGCTTCGTTGGGCAGGACCAGAGCAGGACTCAGTGCGGCCTTTCTGAGCTAGGAACTTCTGCTCTGACAGCGGAGAACAGGAACTACTCCTGGACCCGTGTGAACGTTGAGTAGTGTTCTCTAGAATCCTCTCCGATGGTTCTCTCTCTGACCTCAGGTAGACTCGGTGCACATCCCAAGGTGAGGATGAACGATCTAGAAAGCATTTCAGGAAGGAAAGGGCACCAAACTGCAACTGATAGCTAGGGATTTCAATGAGCAGAACTGGAAGGGAGTTCAAGGCCCATGGAACGGCACCAGCAACGTCCCAGAGGCAAGACCATGCAGCGTGTGGTTGGGAGGCCCAGGGAGCGAACCTCTTAAACAAGTTTCAGAAGCATGGCAGGGACAGCAAATGCCGCGGTGAGGAAGTGAATCAGGGACAAGCTCAGACGGTCAGGAGCACCCAGATGTTTGGGGCCTAGACCAGGAGAGTCATGCGCAGGCCTGAGTTCCGGGGGGGCGGGTACTTGGCTGGAGTGCTGGGGGTGCCTGCAAAGGAGAGCCATGGCTCTAAACGTGCACACATGAGACACGACAGGAAAATAAACACAGCGCGGTCCACGTGTGGGGCCTTCTCTTGTTAAAAAATCATCCAAATCATACCTGTTAGTAGAGACTCTCAGAAATGTCCCAGCGCTCTGGACCCGGCCTCACCCCATATGTCTGCATTCACCTCTTTAGCGCTTCCCGAGCCCCCTGAGCTGGGTGCTGAGACGGGCCGGTCCCCAGAGCTCGCGGCCTGAGAGGAGAGAAGTCGTGGGCTTCTGAACAGAGATACGAAGAGAGGAGGTCAATGTGGGCTCCGTCGAGGCTGCTGTCACCCCCAGACCACAGGCAGCATTTAAAGTTCTGGGTCAAGTGTGCGCATCTGGCCTGACAGTCCTGCTCCCTGGTCCCAGTCATTGCCATGCTTGGCACACTGCTGGCACTCAATGGATGCTTGCGGATAGGAAGAAGGAGGGAGGGGGAGAGCAAGGAGGGAGGGGGCTGGAGACATCTGTTTTAAAGATGAGGGGCCAAGGCTTCTGGTCACCCTGACACGAAGGCGAAGAGTCTGAATTCGCACCAAGTCTTTCTGACTCCCGGGCACACCAGGACTGGGAGGGAGAGGCCGGCACCAACTGACATGAGTGCAGGCTGCCTGGAGGAGGAGCCATTGGAGCTGGGCCGCTGGTGGCGGCGGTGAGGGTTCCATGAGAGAACAAATGTAATCAGCCGTGGCGGCTCAGATGCGATGTGGAGGGCGGCCTGGGCTAGGGGACCGCAAAAGGCATGATTGAGGCGGCCGATTCGGGGCTGCTGAGCTCCTCAGGAGCCAAGGGGCAGGATTTGAGGGAGGTTGGCTGTAAGGGAGGAAATCAAGCTGAGGCAGGGGTCTCCCCTGGACCACAGAGCAGGGCTTCACCGCAATGGGGATGTTGCCCCTGCTCTCTGCCCTTGGGCAGGTTGCATCCCTGCAGAATGGAGACAGCCCGCCGGAGCTCCTAGACCAGGGAGGGCCATGCAGTGACCCTCCTGGGCCCCCCTGGCTGGGGGGGTGCCTCCAGTGCAGCCTGGGCCCCTGGGGGGACCTCCAGCGTGGCAGACGACGCTGGGCATCCACAGGTGTCTGCATTCCCAACCCATTGCCCTGCCCCCCGGGGCCCCTCACGTACTTGGCTTGGGGTGGGGCTGGGTAATGGGCTGCCCAGATGGTCCTGACAGTGCCAGCCTGTCGCTCCCCTGGGGGCCTCGTTAAAGCCCAGGCTCCCAGCATTCCTGATCAGTGCGTCTGGGTGGGACCCTGATTCTGGTTTCGCCAGCTTCCCAGGTGACGCTGGGGATGTTCTGAGTGAGAAGTCACAGGCCGGAGCAGGCTCGGGCGCTGATTGTCTGCAAGGCTGCCAGGTTGGTGGCCGAGGAGGGCAGAGGCAGGCCCTGGGGGCAGAGAGGTTGGTTTTCTGTTCTAAAAGAGCTGGGCCCTCTGTGACGGGGAGCTGGCTCCCTACCCACCCCCCGACCCCTGCCTCCTCCCGGAAGCCTGCCTGACCCATGTTCGGACCCTCTGCCCTGAACTGCTTGCAAACACTCACCACCCCCGCAGGGGACAGAGGGCCGAGCGCCCCCGGCCCCTCCCCAGGCCCTGGGAGTGGGACCCAGCCAGCTGCCCGTGGTTGACGAGGTACGTGTCAAATCCTGAGAGATGCCAGAGGCAGCCAGCCTTTCTGAAAAAGCCCCCCATGCCCTGGCCAGCCCCCAGTTCTGCCTCTCACTGGCTGTGCGACCCTGGGGCAGGTGACACCATCTCCATGACCCCTGGTTTTCTCATCGGTGAAGCCCAAGGATGATGATGAGGAGGCTTGAATGGGATGAAGTGTGCGTTCCACCTACAGCACCACGGATGCAGGAACCACGGGCTTTCCCGGGGGCGCACAGCCAGAACAAGAAGCAGGAGCGGATATGGCCAGGGTCTCCTCAGTCTCCCCCCTCCTTGTCCTTACGCAGGAGCCCCTCCGTAGCTGGTTTGATCTTCTCCCCCGAAACTCATCTACGGCCCCGAAGTCTCCCTTCCCCCTTTCCCTCCCCCGGTGTTCAGCTCCCAAGGGCGCTGCCTTGGCTGGTGACTCACTCCACAGGCATATATGGAGCTCTTGCTGTTTGCCAGGCCTGTGCGTCGAGATGAGGTCGATGGTGTAGCCCTCACTGAGCCCACAGTCAGTCGGGACGACTGGGAAGAAGCAGCTCGCGACGCAGAAGACGGGCCAGGCCCGCAGAAGAGGGAGCAAAGGCTCCCTGCAGAAGGCGGGACCTGAACACTGTCCCAAAGGACCAGAAGGTCTTAGCCACCTGGGAGGCAGTGAGCAGTGGCCCCAGGGGTGTCCCAAGCCTTGGGACCGTAGGGTAGGGCCAGACCTGAGACCAGCATGTGTACCCATCCTGAAGTGGAGGTGGGGGTCCGGGCTGGCCCGACGGAGCATGGGCTTTATTCAGAGGAAGAGGGAGACATCTGGTCCAGACTTGCTCTGGCTGTGGGGGGGACATCATTGAGGACAGTTGCTCCCCACATGTGGTCTCTGTCCCAGCAGCATCAGCATCCCCTCACACCTGGGCCTCTGAGCAGAACCTTCTAGGGGGAGCCCAGGGGTGCAGAGCCCCCAGGGGTGGCGGATGTGGCCCAGGTGAGAATCTCCAATCTGTTGGGGGCCTCCCGAGGGAGTGGCACTTGGTGGGACCCGGCCTAGCCCGGGCTGAAGTGTGGGTGCACATGGCACTGGCAGAATGCAGGCACCCCATCCTAAATGAGGGATGGAGAGGGGTGAGGGGCGGGGAAGGGGCCAGAGCCAAGAGCTGCAGGCGCAGGGAGCTGTGTGAGATACTACGCCCACCCTGGCAGAGCAGGAGACCCAGAGGGCCCCCGGCAGGTCCGAGGCACTTGAACTGGTGTTTGGAGGACAGACCAGGACACCCAGGGACCGGGCCCTGCCCTCCTCGGAGCCCTGGCTGCTGGGGACCCAGGCTGAGCCTCTACGGTGCAGCAGGAGAGCAGGGCGAGAACTGAGCTGGGGCCTCTCGCAGGATCCCTGCACGTCTCCTTTCTGAAAGGTGACCGAAGCGTCCAGGTCCTCTCTAGACCCAAACCCACACGTGCTGCTCCAGTGGCCCCGCACACACAGGGGTCCTCAACAGTCGGGGCCAGTCTTAGACACAGACTAGATAACACACGTGTCAAAGAAGCAAACAGAGAAAGAAGTGGGTGTGGTTAACCCACCTGGATGCCTTAGGGATTGCCGATCTCCAGGGTGGTCACACATCACTGTTCTCCCCTCGGGCCAGAGCGGTGGCCGGCATGGTGTGGGCACAGACCTCCAGCAGAAAGACCCACCCCCCCTTGGACCCACTGTCAGGCCTTGCCCTGATGCCTGCCTCCTTGCTCTGGGTAGCTGTGCAGCCCAGGGGTGCGGAGCCCAGCCCTGTCTAGCTGGTGGGCCTGGAATCCCCTGGGTTGGGTGTATTCCAGCTGAGCAACCCCGAGCCCTGTTTGTTCCGCTCCACCAGGCTGAGGCCACGAGGGCTCTACTGAACGTCATTAGGGTTTCGTCAAACTCAGGGTGCTGAGCCGCAGGGATGGGAAAAGCCTGGATGGGCACAGCCTAGCTGTGCCTCCTCCTCGTGTCCAGACCCAGACGCACCGTGCTCTCCGTGCCTCAGTGTCCCTGTCTTTGCATGGGGACACTCACGGGGCCTGGGGTGAGAGTGCCCATGAGGGTTAAGTGACATATCAAGGGTAGAGCCTTCAGCTCAGCACTGGGACATGGTGTGTGTTTGATAAACGGAAGCTCTGACCGTGCCAACAGACGCCGGCTCGCGCTCCGTCCGTCCTGTGCACCCCCAACCTCTGACCTTGGCCCAGGAGCAGTACTCTGTTCTTGGAATAGGAAGCTGAAGACAGAAAAAGAAATTTAAGTCAAGCAACAGAAAAGGTTTTGCAAACCCAGCTTCTGCCCACTGTCACTCTTGCAGGAGAGAAAAAGGCAGCCCGCCTGCAGCAGAGCTGGGGCTTACCCTCCCCACCTGCCCCGGAGACATGGGGGGCAGGCATGTCCAGGAGGTGAGGGCCACGTGGTGAGACCCCACTCCTTCCTTCCCAAGCTCAGGGCCTGGTCACTGGGAACTTGCCAACTGGACCCCAACCCCATTCCAATCCCCCCCCCATTTCGGAGCCCTCACCGTATCCTTGCTCTGTGCTGACCCCTAGTGACAGAAGGGCGGCGGAAACGTGGCAAACAGGGGTCTTGCCTAGTCCGATGGGGCAAGGAGGAGAATGAGCCCCTGTCCCATCCCTCCCACCTTTAGGCAAACGGTGGGGGGCAGCCAGGAAGAGGGAAAAGACAAGACACCAGCTTTGGGGTGGACCCCCAAGTTCACCCCCTGCTGCCCCCCCCGAACCACGTGACCCCTTGTGCACTTCTCTGGCTCTGTTTCCTCGTCTGTAAAACGGGTGATGATAAACCCGTTCAGACTGTCCTAGGGATTAAAGATGTTGGTGAAGAATTCCACGCCCCGCCAAGCACAGAGGGTGCTCAGGACAGGATTACGTGCTTCCTACTAATGTGAGGTACTAGGGAGCCACTTGGGATGTGTGAGGGAGGCAGTGACCTGTCCAGACCAGTTGAACCCCAGCAGGGAAGCTGGGCAGGAGGGTGGGGTGGGAACCCCTGGGCAGCCTCTGCTCTGGGCACGAACTGTGAGCGTCTGAAATATACGTACGTCTTTCGGACCACGGGGCGTCAGACAGGAGAGGTCTGGGGGCGGTTGGGGCCCCAGGGCCAGACACTGCCAAGCTCAACATCTGACAATGGGCGCCTTGCCTCGTCCTCTTCCCACGCCCCACCCCCACCTCAGGGTCCAAGGAGGCTGTTCAGTGTCACTGGCCTGTGCCCAGCCCTCTTTCTACGGCAGACGTCCAGGGTGACTCTGGGTCAGACTCCTTCTCCAGGGGGCCCAGCCACCTGTCTGCACAGAGAGGCGACAGCAGCACGCTCCCAGCCTTCCACACCACCGAGCCTGGTCCCCACAAAGCCAGAGCCGGGGGAACCAGGCTTATGTGACCCCACGCCTCCATGCACCCCGAGTATTTGCTCTTCTGGACAAGCAGGACAGTGCACTGAGCGGGGCCCCTGGCGCCAACTGCGACAGTGACAGCTCAGACTTGAACTAATTCTGGAGCAGGCCCTGGGGGCAGTGAACAGCACGGTGGCCTGCCTCATAAAAGGGCCCCACAGGCTGGCCCTTCCACTGGCATGCTTGGGTGCTGCCCGCCGCCCCCAAAGGACCAGGAGGACCCAGGTGGCTTTGGCGTGGCTCCATGACAGAGGCCAGGAGGGGCTTCCTCTTGCCGCTCTCGGCCTTCCCAAAGGTTGCTGAGGAAGGGGACAGCGACTGTCTGGGGACCATGCCAGAGGGGGCAGGAAGGCCACCCAGCTGGAGGTGCCCTCTTCCCCAGTCCAGGTGGGGCAGGCAGGGCTGCTCCCTCCAGTTTCCCGGCCATGGCCCAGGCCCCACAGCCACCCAGGGCCTGGGGTCTGCACAGAGTCCTCTCCGCGCAGTGCGCGGCCTCCCCTCTGCAGCTTCAGACACATCGGCATAGGCCTGGGAGGGACACAAGACCAGATGTCCCTGCTTGCTCGGTGGGCTGCTTCCCTTTGCCAACCTCGGTTTACCCCTGGACTATGTGGGTGGGGTCATCTTGCAAAGAGATCTTTGGCTCCCTGCTTCCCACGTGGCCTAGGGAGTGCGGGGGTGGGGGGCGCCCTCCGGGGGGGGGGGCAAGGGGAGAAAGGAGCTGGACGGGCCACCGCCGCTGCCACCACTGGCATGCTCCTGGCTCTTCCTGGGTTTGTCCTGTAATTTCCAGTCCATTCTTTGAGCACTCCCAGTCCCCCACACTCACTCATCAGTTTCCCTGAGCATTGAGCACCTACTGTGTGCGCTGGGCTGGGTAGCGGGAACAGAGCTGGAAACCCCAGGCCAGACGCCGCTCTCCCAGCGCTGACCCCGGGGTGGGGGCTCTTCAGTGGGGGTCTGGGGAGAACTTCTGGAAGTCTGTGAACCCCAGAAATGGCCAGCGCCTTATGCTGTTCCTGGCGGTCCCTCAAGGAGCCCCGTCCCAGGGCATCCCCAGGTTCCTGAACACCAGCTCCCCAGCCGTGCCTGGCAGCACCGGGCAACCCCCACCCCCTGCCTTGGACATTCTCTGGCCTCCATGTGGTGGCAGGCACAGGCCTGGCTCACTGGGCCCTGGACCAGGTGGGCCTGCGGTTCGGGGAGCTTAGAGAGGAGATCTCCAGGGGCTGCTGGGAACCGCCCCTCCAGGCCGCCAGGCCCCCGCGCCGCCAGCCCGGCCCAGCCCAGCCAGGCTCTGGAGAATATCTCTGAGACCAGTGCTGCTGAGCACTTCCCTGTCTATTTATTACCAAACACTGGAATCTGGGAGCCCGCGGAGCGTGAAATTAGGAACAAATGTGGAGGAGGTCTAGACAGGAACTCCGCGGCCGCTCTCCCTCGTGGACCACGGGGCCCTTGGGCTTCCAGGTAGCAGGAGAGCTTTTGTAACCAGACAGATGTGTTTGTGGAGGAAAAGGCGGGCTGGCTCTCCATAAGCCCTTGACGAGACGGCGGGATGGGGAAAGGCCTGCGGGGAAGCAGGACCCTCCGCCTGGCTCCCCCAGCCTCAGTTTCCCCATCTGGAAGGGAGTGGCACCATCATTGCTTGGTTGGAAGGGCTGCTTGTTAAACAAGCAGATTCCAAGGCCCCCTATGGACCCAGGGAAGCCTGGGCATCTGTGTGTGTCCCAGGCGACCCCACGTTCTGGTGCCTGGCGGGTTTGGAAGTTGCTGGTTGAGAGGAGCCAGAGGCCCAGCCGGGGCGCAAGGATGCCGGGCTTGGCTTCTCCTTGGCTCCTGAAGGAGCACCGGGCATCTCAGGTGAACGCAGCGGACAGAAGCCTTCCTGAGGCGCTGCTGCGTGCCCTGCGCCCTGCAAGGCCCTGCAAGGCTCGGGGCTGGGCTGGTGGGTTGGGTGGTGCAAGAGGAACAGAGGAAAATAGGAGCCTGAAACTCGGTGTGGGACGTGTGGTCCAGATGGCAGCCACTCGGGGGTCTTCTGCCAGAGGAAGGTGGTGGTGGGGAGGGGGCTCCGTGGGGGGCAGAGGCAGGTGGAGGCTGGCGTCTGGCTCTGTCGCCAGGTGTTTCCTGCTCCCTGGCCCCACACCACCCCGTTTGGTCTTCCTGCGCGGGAGGGAGACAACCGGAGCTCATAAAGCCCCTAACTCCCCCGCCCGCCCGCAGGGGGACTGGCTGCCTGGCCCCCTCCACACAGACTCTAGGGGTAGGGCTGGGGGCGCACAGTCGGGCCCCATCTCCCAGCCTGTCCCTGTAAAAACCGAGGGTGGGGACAGGGAAGCAAAGCCGTTTATAAAGCTTTAAAACCGTTTATGGTCCCAGGGGGCAGATTAACAATTCAGCACAATCCCCGCCAAGCCATCTTGGCTGGCAGGGCGGTGGAGACTTTAGGGAGAGCCGAGGAGGGACCTCCACCAGGCTGTCACTGGGTCTGCCAGCACCTCTCTGCCTCCCAGCCTTTGCTTTGCTGTCCCTCCTCCCACAGCCATCCCCTTCCTTCCTCCTCCAGCCCAGCCAGGCCCTCCTTCCAGGGAGCCCCCTGGAGTCACCGCAGTGCAGGGCCACCTATCTCCAGCCCTGCCCCCCAAAGCCCTCCATTGGTCTCTTGGGCACTCAGCATAGCCATGCTCGGGACACAAGTGTCCGGGGGCCACTGGGTCAGCCCGGTTTCCTCCAGGCTCCCAGGGAAGCATGCACCCAGCGTGTCTGCAGCTCTCTGCCTGCCCTGGGGGACGTCATCTTGACCTGTTGCCAGGACCTGTGGCTGGTACTGTCTTACTTGGTGCTTCTCAGACTCTGTCCTGCATCTCAGTCACCCCAGCCCCGAGCAGGCTGGGCTGGTTAAAGGTACAAACCTCGATGTTTCACTGTAGGAACTGGTGTCTAAACCCTGCCATACCCCTATTACAGGATAAGGAAACTGAGGCCCAGAGAGAGGTCTCTGACCCAGGGTGACCAGCAATTGTACGGCAGGACTTTCCTCACCTGCTGCTCGTCTTGGGCAGGACGAGGGCCCCTCAGGCTCGTCACCGCAGTGTCAGGCTGGGCTGTCCCCAGGCACAGGAAGGAGGTCTGAAAGGCGACGGTCCAGCATGGGTGGCAGGTGTGAGCATCGGAGAAGCAGGCGTCTGGCTGCTCTTCTTCCGCTAACTCACTGTATGAAGTCATGGGTGAGCCACGCCTGCTCCCCATGCTGGCCTCAGCCTCTCTATCCCCACCCTCCACTGCTAAGTGGAGGAGGGGGACATCCCAGCACTGGCATTTCCAGGATAGAGAAGTTCAAGAAGACTTCCTGGAGGAGGTGGCATGCTGTGGGCCCTGATGGTAGTGTAGGCCCTGGAAAGGCAGGGGGAAGAGCATCCTGGGGGTGGGCGCGGCCAAGGCAGAGGGGTGGCAGGAGGGTGGGGCCGAGGGAGGCCATATCACTCGGAGGGGCTGTTCGGAGTTAACTGTGGACTGATGTCAGGCTGGGGCGTCAGCAGAGCTGCCAGCGGCGTGCGCGTCTGCTGGCCGGGCCTGGCCCAGGGACTGGCGCCCGCCGCGGGTGTTGCTGCCCCTCGGCATGCGTGTATCTGCAGAGCGAGGCTGAGACGCTCCAGCTGGACGTGGCCCGGGTGTCGGAGCCGTGGCTGCTGACAGCCCTGGGCGCCTGGCCTGCACCGGCACCCTTCCCATCACGCCACCAGGCTGCCTGCCGCTGGAGGGGCCCCGACAGCCAGGCCGAGCAAGGGGCCTCCTGGATCTCAGATGTGAGAGAAGGGCCCTGTGGCCACCACGGCCACTCCCCACCGTCCTCCGGACCTGACGGAGGAGCCAGGGCCAGGGAGGGACACATATACTCACAATAGCAGTGTGGGCACGGTACACCGGCCGACGGGAACCTTCACGTCCTCGTCACCATACCCAGGAGAGAACTGAGGCACGGAGCGAGCCCCATCTTGCAACTAGCTGGAGGGGGAGCCAGGCTGGCTCTAGGGGGTCTGCTGGGTGCTGGGAGCTGGGCGCTGAACTGCCCAGCGAGTTTAATCCCTGCACGACTTCTCTTGACTTCTGTTGAGCTAAGTTCCCTCACTGATGACTACGAACATACTTACCTTTGGGGTATAAAGATCAGAAACTCAGGCAAGGTGACACATTCACAGCATGAGTCACTCTGCGGATCCGGGGAGGGAGAGGCGCTCCCGCCAGTCAGGACCACAGCCTGGCCCTCTGGGCACCGGCGTCCTTCGCTCCCACCGCCCGGGACCAGCTCTTCGGGCTGTCCGCACACGTGGCTAAGAGCAGCCGTGTCTCTGCCTCGGGGCAGGTGACCAGCAGGGACTGGCCAGTGCGGGGTCCCAGACCCATTTCTGGGGAGAGAGGGAAGGACTGGCTCAGCCTGGGACACCCGTCCACCCTGACCCCAGCAAGCCAAGGCCAGAGGGCTGGCAGCCGGGGTACAAGCACACTGCCCAGGGCCAGGCTCAGAGAGGAGAGCAGGGGCTGGTTAGCGCCCTGAAACCCACGGGCTGCAGGGCTTTGCCCGGTGGGAGCAACGGAGGCTCAGCTCAGCCCTGAGATATTGAAGATATGGCAGGTCTGACCTCGACCCTGACCCCAAAACCATGAGTGCCGGGACCTCTGCCGGCCTTGGTTTGCTCATCTTCAAACATGGGACCCAACACACCGGCGGGGTCTCCCAGGGGCTCCTGCCTGACAAGCGCTGGGCAGGACGGTGGGGAGGCTGATGCCTTCTGGGCCTGGGAGGCCCTGGATTCCAGGTTGTGGGCCGTGGGGCCTGTATGGCTTCAGGCTGCGATGGGGCCCGTTTGCCAGAATGGTGTGCACAGACCAGCCCACCCTGATGGTGCGCTGGGGTTTGGCTGGGTCTCCGGAAATGGCCCTGCTTTTCTCTGAACCTGACTCCTCGAGGGTCTGCAAAGTCAGGGTCCCAGTGTCTGCTCTGCGCCCCCACAGCTGCCTGGAGTCCATTCCCCTGCCGCTTTCTGGACACTTCAGGGCAAGGCTGAGGTGGGCTGTGGTATCCTGTGAGCCCCACAGGAGGGCAGGGCGCGGGGGAGTCGGGCCAGCAGCTGTCTGCTTTGCTTTGCCTCACCTCAGCGAAAAGCGTGAAATGCATCTGGACAGCAGGCCTGGCCCCTGCCCAGCATCCCCCCGCCAGCCGCCTCGCCTGCACACCCAGCTCCCTGGATCCGGCCCCAGGTCGGCCTGCACCCTTGGCAGGGCCAGCAGGCCAGCTGGCCTCAGCTGCCCCCGGGGGCCGGGGCGGGTGGGAGCTGCCCGGCAGGGTGCCCAGGAATGTGGGGTTCCCCGGGGCTCCTGCTTTGTCTGTCTGTGTGGCCTGTGCTGTGTCTTCCTGACTCGGGCCCTGTCTGCGTCTGCCTGTCTGCACCTCTGTCTGAATTTGGAGCTGTCTGTGAGTCTGTGTCTCGTTGTCTCATCACTTTGGGTCTGTCCAGACCTGCCTTGCCGTCTGTCTATCTGTCTGCCCCGAGTCTGGGTTCCCACCCCAGCCTTGCCTCCGAGGCAGAGTGTTGCCTGGGAAAGACTGTCCATGTCAGTACGTGGCCACGCTCCCCGCCATCTGTAGACATGGTGCTGGCCTTCATGCCCAGCCAGGCCCCCTCCCCAGCCGGCTGTTCGGTCTGCAGGGAAACCCCTACACCTTCGACCTCACCGCACCCCTTCCTGCACTGCTGCCCCTGCCCAGCCCCTCCCTCCCCACACACCAACTGCTCAGATCTTGAGCCTCCGAATGAAAATCCCATGTCAATTCTCACACATTCCTGGAAGGGGAAAAATGGGCCCAGATTCCAGCAAGTCTTTGGCAAGGTTTATCAAAAACTTCAGAAACGTGCACGCCATAAAGCTCTTCATTGCACATTCCTGTAATCGTACAAAGTAGGAACTAATGCACATGCTCCCCCATAGAGCCTGACTGAGTAAGCTCGGCTTGCCCGCACTGGGGAGCACGACGAAGCCTGGAAAAGAAGCCAGGCTCTGCAGGGGTCCCTGGGCATGTTCTATGTGTTCCATGCAGTGATAGACGGCCTGGTGAGACGGGGAAGGTGCAGAAAGTAGATACAGAATGCCATTTTAGCTTAAGAGAAGGAAGGAAGTACATACTTCTTATAATTTTAGAAAGGAGCAATAGGCGGATATACCTAGAACTAAGTAAAGTTATTCCCTCTGGGACAGAGCAGGGGAGAGGCGGGAAGGGAGACCTCTCTGCATGCCCCTGGTTGTAAGCTTTTGACTTTGGAACCAAATGTTTTCTGCCATTAAAAGGCAAAATTAAATCAATTTAAAAAAAAAAAGAAGGTAAGAACTAACTAGAATAAATGAGTCTGAGTATCGAGTTGGTGGGAAAACCATCCTAAGAATTATATCAAGTGACTTTGAGACGGTCTCTATATTATCCACCCCTGGCGGGTAAGAACAAAAAAGAGTACTGAATAAGTATTATGTTCCACTAGGTAGATGTGTTAGTAAAACTACGGGTAATGTTATTTTTAAATTATTATATATAATAGGGGAAAACAAATAAGGAGTAAAGTCAATATAAACTCATGTTTTATTCTTCTCTTCCTTAAAAAAAAAAAAAAAAAAAGGTATTCCCTGGCTCTGGTGTCTGAAAAAGCCTAGAACCAATGAAAACCCTAGCACCCTTTGTGCTCAAGCTATGTTCTCTACCAACCACCTCCCATGAGGAGACCCAGGCTGTCACAGACGAACAGTGGGTCCCAAGGTCAAGATGAGCTGGGACTTCTTGTGTCTAAAAGCAAAATATTTTCAGGGATCAGTGGGGGTCCCATCAAAATGACACAGGAGTGAACATGGAGGGGGCCCTAAACCCACGGTCCCGATGGGATCGTTTGAACATCAAAACGTACATCAAATATAGAAAAATCAGTGAGATCACAGTGATCTCACCACACACATCTTGGGGAGCCAACGTGTTCTGAAAATTGGTAAAGCACTGAGCATCCGGGGGCACCTGAGTGGCTCAGTCAGTTGGGCATGTGCCTTCGGCTCAGGTCATGACCCTAGAGTCCTGGGATCGAGCGCTGTGTCGGCTCCCTGCTCAGCGGGGAGTCTGCCTCTCCCTCTGCTGCTCCCCCTGCTTGTGCTCTTGCTCAAGCTCTTAAATAAATAAATAAATAAAATCTTTAAAAAAAAAACTGAGCATGCGGACCTTTCCCCTGCAGACTGTATTTTACGATAACCGTGTAGGTATTCGGGAAAGTTCTTTAGAGAAGAACCAGAGTTGATAAATGCAGAAGAGAAGACAGTGTGTGAAAAGTCACTCTTTGCAGCCCCTAATGAGATAATGGATCGAGGTAACCATCCCCGGAAGCTGCTAGATCGATGAGGTGGAGGGCCAGTGAGGAACTTTCCAGTGCAGGAACTGGGCTGACAGCAGCCGAACGCCACCCGTTATTCTCGACGTGACAACGAGAGGGACGGAGTCTCAGCCCCTGAAAGTGATGGGACAGGAAGCCAGTTTAGAGGACGAAGCAGGGAGAGAGGAGCATGCCCAGCGCCGCTCGAGGAGACCCAGTCAGCTCTAGTACATGGAAAATTCTGCCAGAGAAATGACCCAGTTTCTTCTATAAACAACCTGGGGTGGGGAGTGGGCGAGGAGAGTGCAGGGAACTGACATGTTCTAGAGTCAGAAGAGCCAAACGCAACTGGATCCTGATTTGAACAAACCAACTGTAAAAAGACATTTTGGAGCGGGTGGAAGGAAGCTGAACACAGACTGGGTATTTTTTTTTAAAGTCTTCATCTGTCAGATTTTGCATGAAACTGATATGCTCTGGGATTTCCTTTAATAGCCTCAGTTGCCCCCCACGCCTTGCCCCTGCAAAAGAGGGATGGCGAATTGGAGCCGGGTGTGCTGGAGCCAGCGACTCCTGGCTCGTGGGAGACGCTTGTTAGCCATCCAGGAACTTCGCAGGCCGGCTGTCAAACCTGTGTCACTGGAGCCAGGCCATAGTGAGAACGGGCATCAGCGACGGCTACAAGGCCGGGAGCTTTGATTCTAGAACGGGTTTATCGGCGCCCGGCTGGACGGACGGCACAGCAACAGCACAGCCCATGACGCTCGTTCGTTCTGCTTGTGTCTGTGTGATCTGCGCCGTGATGGAGAGTTCACAAACGGGCCTGTGCTTCGGCCTAGAAATCCCACTTCTAAGAATTTATCCGCAAAGAGTGGTTCAAGTAGGCCGTGGCTCAGATGACTCCAATCGCTTAGCTACGAGAACAATTCCTGAAAAACACCCACTTCGAATATTTCTTTTGAATGTAAACAACCTAAATATCAAAAAAGGGTTGGTTTCTTCGGTTGTGCACGATGAGAGCTCTGGGGAGCGGCTGTTCGACGCCGCGGGGTACTCAACGTCCCTGCACAGCACACTTAACAAGGTTACGATGGCAGAGCGCCGTGTATGTATTTTACCCCGACTAAAAATTTTAAAGAAAACAGATCGGTTATGTCATACAATGGAATATGCCTAGAAATCATGTCGCAGAAGAAAATGTAATGATATGGAAAAATAAGGATGATCTTGTTAGGTTACAAAACCATATGTTCAGCTTGACTGTGTTTGGGTGAATTTAAAAATGCGTGAG
>NW_024424119.1:57036653-57050517 GCF_017311325.1 Ursus maritimus | reverse complement strand
GGATGCCATTCCCAGAGAGCATGCTACGCTGAGCGCTGAAGCGCGTGCTCACGAACTCTTCTCCGAGCCCCGCGAGCCAGGCTGGGGAGCCCCGCTAGCAGCAGCGCCCCCAGATATGGAAGCCAGGCCCCCGGGGAGGGAGGGCAGAGCCGGCCTGGGTCTCCTCCTGCCCCTGCCTCCTGCGCGCATGCCCCGGGGTGTTTGAGCCCCCCCTTTCTGCCAGTTTCCTCAACTTTCCAAACTGGCCGGGGTTGCTTTTGCAGTGAGGAAGCAAGGGTGCAGTAAGGCTGGTGGCGTGTGTTGCAGGCTGTTGATGGAGAAGGGGGCGGATGACAGCCGGGACAGTGGTCATCACTGGGGGCATCTTGGCGACTGTGATTCTACTCTGCATCATCGCTGTCCTGTGCTACTGCCGGCTCCAGGTACTCCCGGGGCGCAGAGGGGGGTGCGAGGAGGGAGCCGCCCGACCCGCGAGGGCTGGGGCCTGGGAAGAGGGGAAGAGTCGGGTCCTCCGGGCTCACCTCACCCAGGGCTTCCCAGACTCCCTGCAAGGGGAGGCCACTGAGGCTCAGGGAGGCTGAGGGACTTAGCAAGAGGCACACAGCTGCCAAGCTGGAAAGCAGGGGTGAGCGCCTGGGCTGTGCTACTCGCCCCACCCTGCCCCTGCGCTCTCCCTTCCCTGCCACACCGTAGGGCCCTCCACGTCTCCCCGAGGGGAGGGGAAGCCATAAGGGCAGGGCAAGGCAGCATGGCCCAGTGCCCATCTTTAGGCTGCCTGACCCTCCCGTGCCTCAGTTTCCCCACCTGCAAAATGGCGATGATTCTCACGCCTGCCTCCGGCTGCAGTGGGGACGAAACCAGCCCGTGCCTCCCTGCAGCATTCAGAGGGGGCCTGGCCCGAGCGTGCTCCCCGTAGTTTGGCCACCGTGCGCGTGGGGGGTGGGCAGGAGCCGGGGGTCACCAGCCCTCTGCCTGCAGTATTACTGTTGCAAGAAGGACGAGTCGGAGGAGGACGAGGAGGAGCCTGACTTCGCCGTGCACTCGCACCTGCCCCCGCTGCCGTGCAGCCGCAACCTCGTGCTGACCAACGGGCCGGCGCTCTACCCGGCCGCCTCCACCTCCTTCAGCCAGAAGACCCCGCAGGCCCGTGCCCTCTGCCGCAGCTGCTCCCACTACGAGCCCCCCGCCTTCTTCCTGCAGGAGCCCGAGGACGAGGGCGTGCGCAACGGCGGGGAGCGCGTGGCCTACCAGAGCATCAGCCAGGAGGACGCGGAGCTGCCGCCCGCGAGCTTTGCGGGCCTGCAGGCGCTCAACCCCAACCGCCTGTCGGCCATGCGGGAGGCCTTCTCCCGGAGCCGCAGCATCAGCACCGACGTCTGAGTGGCCCCGCCTGCCCGCCGGGTCCCCAGACCATGCTGGGCTCCCCGGCGTGCGTTGGCCTGGCCCGGGGCCCGGACCAGGGCTCGGCCCAGCCCTCCTCGCCTCCCGGTCACCACGGGGGCCCGTGGGGGAGCTCCGCAGCTCACGGCAGGGGTAAGGCCCAGTGAGCACACGCGTGGCCGCCAGGGGTAGGGGCTGCAGGGCCGGGGCGGAAAGGCAGGCAGGCACAGGTGAGCGGTGGTTCCCGGGTGTCAGGCTGCAGGACAAGGCAGAGACACCAGGCTCCTGACGCTGAAGATGCCCTTCAGTGAAGCCGCTGCGGAGCGTGCCCCCCCACCCCAGCCCCGGAAACGTGGCCATCCCTGGCTGCGAGACCTGACCCCGTCCCCCCCTCCCTGGGGCTCCGCCTTCCCACCTGTTCAAGGAAGAGGGGGCGACCGCGACGTCACTGGCCCAGTAGCAAGTGCAGACCAAGTATTCTGTCCTGGAACGGGGGCCACTGCCTCCTCCCCCCGCGACACACACCCCTGGCTTCCAGTGCCGGGCCGCTGAGACAGCTCTCTGGGCTGGCCTGCCTGCAGATGCCCTGGAAGAGTTTCAGGGGCGGCTGGGCCCTCGCCACTCACAGCCCCAACTGGCTTTTTGGTGAAAGAGGGAGGCACCGAGGGAAGAAGAGGCCACGTGCCAACCCCCTGCCTCAGGAGCATCCACACAACGATACGTGCCCCATTCCACAGCCCTGGTGTGGTAGGGTAGACGAGCGAGGATCGGGACCTAAAAGACCCACTGTCTCCCCGTGAGGCCTGGGACAGGCCCTCCTACCCTCTGGGCCTCAGCCTCCGGGAGCCCTTCAAGCTCTGGTCCGCAGGGGAGACACCCCGAGCTCTCCCACCCAACCCCTGTGTCTCAGGAGGGTCCGGGAGCAAGGCCCATGATCCTGATCTCACTCCATGGCGGACCGCAACTGAGCCCGCTCTCCAGCGAACTCCCAGCAGGGTCAGGGTCTCCCTGGAAGCCCACCCTCCAACTCCCTCCCTCTGGCTGGGGATATGATGCCCAGTGGCCACACCAGGGAAATGTCCCAACTCCAGGGTCCTGGGCACGGGGAACGCTGCCCCCCCCACCCAGCCGGGGGCAGCATTTCCTCCTCTGCAGCAGGGCCCCAGAGCCCCCTGCCCTCTCGGGTGCCATCGTGGAGCCCCCAGGGTAGGGGAGCCTCTGTCTGCCAGGGAGGCAGACCAAGCTGCTCAGCTACGCCATCTTCCTAAAAGACAAACAGATCTTCAAGGACCCCCGAGCCACGGGCAGCCTGTACCCGCCTCTTGCCGAAAGCCCCGAGGAGTGGAGTCATCTGGGTGTGAGCAGAGTTAGGGAAAACTTGACTATTTTTAGCGTTCTGGATTATTTCTCCTTCTTCCTTTCTCCTTCTGCCTCAGTTTGGACACGCTAATGGAATCCATCCCCAACCTTCCCCGCAGCCCAAGCTCCCTTCCTTTGTGGAACCCCATGAGCTCGTTTTGTGCATTTGCTTGGGGGGTGGGCTGGGGTGGGGGGGTGAGCCCCGGGAGGTGGCGGTTCTGTGCCGGGTTCCTCTTTCCTTCTCTGGTCTCTATTCTCTGTATAGATTCATAGATCCACTTGAAATGAGATAAGCGCCCTTCCGTGTGAGCTCATGCAGCTGCACTGAGGGGACCTGCGGGGAGCTGGTGCTCCCTGAGAAAAGCGAACGCCAATAAAACTCATCTCCAGCATCACCACGCCGCCACCGCCGCCACTGCTGCCTTCGGTCAGCCTGGGATTCCAGGCCAGCCCAGACCCCTCCCCGGCACCGTCTGGGCGGGGACCACGTCCAGCCCCGTGCCAGGCAGAGTCTGCCTGTCCTCTCCCGTCCGGGGGGTCCGTCACAGCACGGCACGTCTCAGGGTGTTTCCCAGGGTGGTCGTGTCTGTCTGCCAAGGCTGGGAGCCACTGGCCTAGACTCTGAGCTCCTGGAGAGCGGGATGGAGGTGACGGGCTGAGTCACCTGGGACGAGCTGTGGAGGGTCTCTGGGCCTGTGCTAGCATAAACACAGTGGGGTGATAGCAATGCCCCCTTCACGGGGCTCTTAGGAAGCGTGTGATGCAGAGCCTGGCATACAGTAAGTGCACAGTGAGTGTTGTTGGAAAGCAGGATGGGGGAGGGAGGCCGAGCAGAGGGGGAGGAGGGAGAGGAGGGGTCGACAACAGGGCTGAGCAGCAGGGTGCATCAGGGAGACCCAGACCTCTGGATTGCGGTGACCCCCATCTCCTGGAACGGAGCTGGGGACCTCATGCAAGCCCACCCCACGACCTCAGTGACCTTCAACATCCGTCCCCCTCGCAGCCCCCTAGGGCTGTCCTGAACACCATGCGTGGACCCTGCTCTGGCCCCAGTTTGGGGAGTGGCTGGCCGAGCCTCCCAGGGAAGCCACCTGCCCTCCTGCCACCTGTCCCCAAAGGAGACAATCCCTGTGGCCTCCTGGGCCCTGTGGCAGTCTCACTTCCAGTCCTCCTTCCCTCCACCGAAGCCAGAGCAAGTAGCTTTCAGCATCTTCCACATCGCCCGACCCTTCCCCTGGAGGCTTTGTGCTCACTGCTTCCTCTTCTGCTCGCCCTTCCCCACCCCTTCATCCAGGAGAGGGACTCCTGCTGGGGACCAGACTAAATATCACCTCCCCCAGGAAGCCCTCCTGTGGCCCTGCACCCCCAAGTCCAGATTACGTAGCCCTTCTACGAGGCCCAGAAACGGTAATGATGGAGGGCATTCCCGAGCGCCCAGTGTGGGACCGGCCCCACCTGCCCGATTTCCTCCTTCCCTACACACCCCGAGGTGGGGCTTTTCTCCCGAGGTTCAGGGCAGGCAATTCCTCCAGCGCCCCAGCCCCTCCCCAGCTTCCACACCAGCCAGAAGGCGTGAGAGTGGCTCAGTTCTGAGTACAATGTGGGAGTCCCAATGCCCCCTGTTGCCCTCACCCCCACAGGCACCCCACCCGTGTCTGCTTGTCCCCGACTGTCACCTCCTCGGGGAGAGGCTGCAGCTCGGCCCGAGGCCTCAGCCAATCTTCCTGAACTCGCGAGCTGGACAGCACGGCTCTCAGAGCCCGACGCCACCCCACCCCTCCTGCCGGAGCCGCGGGGAGCCCACGATGCCGCCGTAAACACAACCACTTTATTAACAGACAGGAGTACTGGCTGACGACCGTATGGTAGTGTGCCGTGAGGAACAGGGCCTCCTCCCGGGGCGTAAAGTGCAGCGGGTCCCTCCGCGCGTGAGAGCGCCATGGAACGAGGCAAGTGGACGCTGGTTGTAAGATACAATTGCTCTGGAAGGAGCACGCCAAACAGGACCCGGGTCCGAGGTGGCACCTGGCTCTCCTGGCCGCCCCTGCCCTCCTCGGCCCCACAGCCCCAGAGGGACAGATGACGTTCCCAGGCCCCTGGGCTGGGGCCGGGTGCCGGGCCGGGTGCTGGGGCTCAGGAACCACAAACACGCCATCCTCGTCGCTCGAAGAACACCTTCCCGGGCAGGGGCGACTCTGTCGGGGGGCTCTCCTTCCCCAGGGGGAGAGCAGAGGCTCAGGGTCTCATCTTCACAGGCTGGGCGCCCTCGGGCATGGTGTCCGTGGAGGGGCCCCAGGAGTTGCGGGGGGCCCCGGAGCAGGTGCTCGCGTCTCCGAGGGGTGGCGGCAGGGCCTAGGAGCGAGGGGGTCTGCAGGAGCGGCAGCACGCCTTGCTGTAGTACCAGTGGCCGCAGAGGCTCACCTTGATGGCCAGGCCACAGTTGGTGCCTGGCTGGTCCTGGCAGCTGTCGTCTGGGAGGGGACACGGTGGCGGGGCAGGCGGGGGTGGATAGGGCATCAGAGCCGGCCGACGACGGGTGAAAACTCAACAGGCCAGGACTCCCACCCCCACCCCACTACCTCCTCTCAACTGCACGAGCTTGGTCCCGTCGGGGGTGGTCCCAGGCAGCAGAGCACCGGTGGGCCACGTGGCCCCTCCCTGCCCATTTCTAGGTGCAGGGGCAACAGGCCTCCCACCCCCCTTCGGGCCCTTGAGTGCTAGTCCTCTGCCCCGCCCCCCCCCAGGATGGCACAATATGCCCCGGGTGGTTTGATCTGTGCACAGGAAGGGCGATGCCCAGAGCCAGGTTGGGAGGGGTCCTTGACCTCACTTCCCAGGAGGCCCCCAGGCGCACAGGCGTCCCCGCCACTGGACGGGTGTGAAGCAGCCCATCGCCTGTCCCAGTGCCCCTCAGAGCCTAGCACCCTGGCCCTGCTCCAGGCACGCGAGCCCGACGTCGGCCCTCGCCGCCCGGCCTCCCGTGGCCGGCACCTGAGCTGCGCGCCCCATGCAGGCTGAGTTACCCCGGATTGCTGGTCCCCCCAGAGTCGGCCCGATCTTCGGAAGCCAGATGCCCATCTTGCAATGGCTCCTGGGGACCTTGAGCCCCAGTTGGGTCTCACTGGCCGCCCTGCCCACCCTCACCTCCAGTCAAACTCAGCCATTCTCAGGGGTGTGGAGTCTTCGCCCCCCACAGGACTTGGGGTCCACAGCTACCAGATCCTCCTGGCCCCTTGGCTGACACCTGCTCATGCCTCAGGCCCTGGCTCTGCCGGCCTTTGTAGGCCTCCCCTTCTCACCTGGGGGCTCTGTGGGGCAGGCCTGCAGGTCACAGGCCTGCCTGCCGACGGGCTTCACCAGCGGGTCGCAGCCCCGGACGATGTCCGTCCCCTGGTAGCATTTCACGTCTCGCATCCGCACGCCCACCCCACAGGTCTTGGTGCACTGACGAGAGAGACAGCGTGACCAAAGCCCACCCCCCGCCCCCGGCAGGGCAGGGCTTCCGGCCAAAGAGGGAACCCACCCCTACCCCCAGGCTGCTGAGTCTCAAAGCCTGACACTCACCCCACCCAGGGCCGCTCAGCCTCACTGTTTGCAGTGAAGCAGCGGACCCCTCCTCTCCCACTGTCCCTGGGTGGGTCCTTTGGTTTCCGCTTTCCCAGGGCTCATGAGACAAAACACTCCGGACACACGGGGCCATGGCCGAGGGAGAGCGCTGGTTTCCCACTCCGCTAAAAAACTGTGTGTGTCATGGGCCAATTCAACCCATCTTCCAAAGTCGCCACTCCCACCGGAGGCTCCCCCGTCCAGATGTTCCCCTTGGAAAACCCCGCTGAGCTACCCAGAACACCAGGGACATCTGCTGACCCCAGTTACCCCGTCATCCTCCTGCCAAGATCCTACAGGCGGTGGCTCCCTCTTGCTCCCCCCGATATGGGTGACCCCACATCACCCACGCACATCTGGGACCTGAGCCCTCGACTCCCTGAGGGGGCTACGGGTGGGAGGCCCCAGCCTCCCTGGACCCAGCCTCCCATTCAACTGATTAAGACTCAGTAGGAAGGACCACCCACCCACTCCCAGCGTGGGGGGCTGGCCCAGGCTGGGGGCAAGAGGAGGCCAGCTCAGCACTGAGCACACAGGATTGCCCACCATGGCTGGATACCCCCAGAGCTGTGCCCCGGAGGGAACCCCCCGCCCCTGGGGAGTGGTGGAGAGGACAGTTGGGAGGAGTGAACTCTTACTGAGCCCGCGTCCCAGGTAGAGGCAGGCACAGGGACAAGATGCCAGAGGTCCACACACCCACCGTGGTCTATCTGTGTCAGTCACCCCTCACCCACACGTCGTCAACAGGGCAACATGGGGAGGTCCCTCCCCCAGCGCTCTCAGGTCATTTTGGGGGACGGGCAGGGTCTGTTCCCTGTTTGTGGCTCTCCTCCCTTCTAGGGCTTGATACCCAACCCCCAGCATAGCACTGGCACCTGCCCTACCCCCACAGCTGCCCCCATCTTCCGAAACTGGCTCCTGGAGGCCTGGAGCCCCAGGCAAACTTCACTAACCTCTCAGCCGCACCTGATGCCCTCCCCACCCTCCCCTCCCAGCCAGGCACTGTCACTCAGGGGGACGCTTGGCCCCCTGACAGGCCTCGCCCTACTCTCCGCAGCCAATAGACCCTCCAGGCCCCTGGACGCCTGTTCACCCTTCAGGCCCTTGGCTCTGCCCACGCCGCCTCTGGAAGCCTCCACCCCACCCTCAGCCCCTTTCCTTCTCCCAGGTGGGTCCTTTCGTGGGCGACACAGAATGACTAAATGCGCATGTTCTGGCTCTTGAACAAGCACGCGTGCTGTAGGAAGCAGAGGTCCCGTCTAGGGCACGACTGGCATCACCTTGTCTTTCCACTGAGAACCCTGAGCCGGAGCGGGGAGGGGAGCAGAGGTCCTGGCCCCTAGCCCTCCGGGAGGAGCAGCAATCACGGGACCCCCAGACTCACCCTGTCTCATAGACTCTAGAAATCTTCACCTTGAGCTCTAAGGTTTGGAGATTTGGCCTCCACCGTCCTAGCGCCCAAGACCGTGGAAGCCTTGGGTATGGGCATCTGAGGCGCACGGCAGAACATCACGGCCAAGTGCCCAGGGCTCCCCGTGCCGTGTGACACCCCTGCATCATCCCCGTAGAGTCCAGAGCTGGCCCATGAGGACACTGAAGCCAGAGGCTCTAGAGACCCCAGACCACACAGCCTGGCCACAGCGGCCCCGGCCCCGGGGCTCCCGTTCTCTCCCCCACCACTCTCGGTGATGCTCAAAGACCACTCTGGGCCTCCCCTTCTGCCTCCTCTTGAAAGCGGATGGCATCACTAGGTGGAGAGGGCCTGGGGGCCCAGGAGGGGCACTGTTGCTAAGGACACATCTAGGAGACCATGGAGGGGGTGAGCGAGGGGCACTTGGGACGGGGGGTGAGGTACCATGGCAGGACCAGGACTCAGGGCTGGCCCAAGGGTGCAGAGGGGCCAGCTGGGCACTCACTTCAGACCACGGGCTGGTGTACCACTTGAAGCAAGGTCTCTCGAAGCAGGTGCTCTCCTCGGGGGGCTTCTTAGCCAGCCCGCACTCGGGGCCGCTGCGGGTCTGTGGCTTCCCGTTGGCCAGCTCCATGCACAAGACCAACCTCTTCTTCACACCTCGGCCACAGGTGGTGTTACACTGAGGCCAGGGGACAGATGGGGCCGGGTCAGAGGTCAGAGGCCAGGAGGACCAGAACACAGCACACGGGACTGCGGTGACACGGCTTGGTCAGTAACAACCGGGTGAATGCGTTTGCATCCCCAGCAAATTGGCTGAGAACTCTTTGGTCAATAACCATTTGGCCTCAGATCAAAAGCAATTTCGCAGAAAACCATCTGTTTTGAAACAAAATGGTTAATGACGATTTGTCCCAAGAGGACTGGGCTAACGGTGGTCCACACACAGCGACTTGGCGAGAACGACTTGTCCTGAGGGGCAAATCAGAGACTGGCCGGTCGGTGGGCAGACGAGATGGTCGGGGAACAAATGGGTGCACAGCCTGCATGCCCCCTGCCCTGGTTTCCCACAAATCCAGAAAGCGGGGGCTGGGAGGGGGGCCAAGGAACCACAACCCATTCCACATACCTCACCGAGCATTTGCCTCCTTAGATTTGGCAAGTCTTAAGGGGTGCTCTCCCCTTTGGGGCTTTTTTTTTCTATTTCAAATTAATTCGTAGTGAATTGTGCCATCGTAATGTGCGATTAATTCCCCGTGTGACCCGTCTGTCCCTCTGGCCACTTGGCTCTCGGCTGCGTGCTCTCCCAGGCAGAGGGCAGCCCCGCCGCTGGCTCGGGGCACTCACCCGCTCCCAGTCCTGGGCCAGCCAGTGGGCGGGGCAGTTCTTGTCCCCGCACGGGTGGATGGCCAGAGGCTTGGTCTCCATCTGGCACTGCGACTCGGGCACCACCCGGCCATCGCTGGTCTTACAGTACACGTGCCGGATCATCCGTCCCTGGCCGCAGCTTCCACTGCACTGCAGGGGGGAGGCTGGGGTTAGAGGCAGGGCCCTCTCCATGTCGTCCCCCCCCCCCCGCAGCCGTTCCCAGAGAGGACCAGCTCCCCAGGCAGCGTGGGGGAGGGAGCGGTTGCCAGGGCAACCGCTTTTTAAATAACATTTTCTGTTCTAATTACAGAAATATTCTATGCTCCGTGAAAAACAGACACAGAAAAGCACACCTAAAATACCTAAAAAGGTCATCCGTGTACCCAGCACCCAGAGGGGACCCTGGTGAGCAGCTGAGTGTCTGTGACAGACGAGAGACACAGAGACAGACACACAGACACACAGACGGGGAGGTCATGAAAAGGGATCGTGCTTTCGGATAAGGCTTTGATTCCTCATAATAACAAGGAGAACGGCTGGTTAGGGGTTCTAACCCCACATCCTCACTCGAGACAAACAGGGAGACTGAGGCACCCCAAGGTGAAGAGCGGGGACCCACTCTCGCTGGGCACAGGCAGTAGCCGCCCCCCCCACCCCGCTCCGGACCCTGCCCTCACCGGGCCCCAGTCAGAGACAGTCCACTGGCGGTCGCAGGGGGGGCCCGTGCAGTCCTTCTCCCCCACGGGCCTGGTGTTGGGGTCACACAGCTTCTCGTCCTCCGAGCAGCGGATGTCCCTGGTCACCACGCTGCGCTCCCCACACTTGGCGGTGCACTGCGAGGAAGCGGGTGAGGGCGGAGTCAGGGCTGCCCCGATGTGCGTGGACCCCGAGCACGCGGGCTCGGCGGCGCGCACGCTCACCTCGGACCACTCGGACATCTCCCACTGGGGCCCGCACGCCGGGTTGCGGCACGTCTTGCGCTCCTCGGGCCGCACGGCCTCGGCCGCCTCGCACAGGTCACTGTACACGGAGCTGTCGAAGCCGGGGGACAGCATCTTCCAGCAGCGCACGATTCGGAACTGGTAGCCCTCGCCGCACGTGCGCGAGCACTCGCTCCAGCTGCTGGTCTCCCACCTGCCTCGGGAGGGGCCGGCCTTCAGACACCCCACCTTCCTTCCCGCAGCGGGGACCCCACGCAGCCCCCCGACGGCGTCCGAAATCACACTGCGCTAGGCCAGCCAGGGTGGAGGCTGCTGCCCACGTGACCCTGAGCCCCCCTGGGAGACACCCAGGTTGGGGGGCGGGGCACAGTTCCCGGAGCTGGTGCCCGGAGCATGCACTTGGCCAGCCTGCCTAGGAACCCACGTGGCCTCCACCTGCTCTCACCTCCACACAGCCCCTGGTTTTCCAGCCACTTCAGGACCCATGTCCTGGCCCTGCTCCCTTGCTCATGTCGTTCCTTCCTCCCAAAGTGCCCTCCTTCCTTCTCTTTCTCAAGGTCATGCTTCAGTGTCCCAGAGCCCTGTGCTGACCCCCATGGGGGCTCCAAGGGGGAAGGGCAGACCCTCGGGGTCCCATAACCAGCTTCTCAGAAGGGAGCAAATATGCAGGGAGCAGAGGGCCCGGATGGAGCAAGCCAGAAGAAAAGAGGTGCATAGCCTCGGGCTCCTCTGGGGACCCCATCAGGGTCGTGAGTGGGAAGAGGACACGCTTAGGGCTCAGTCTCTGACCACGTGTGAGGTAGTGTGATACATGGCAGGAGGACCAGAAGGCCAGGCTCGTACCCCTACCCCGCAGGCCCCTGCCCACAAAGCCCGTCACGGGAGCAGGATGCTGACGAAGTCCTGCTGCTCCTCTAGGCAGAGGCAGAGGCAAAGCAGACACCCAGCTGCCCCCACACCCCGGCCCAGGGCACGGGGTGGCAGGTACCTGGGCTGGCACTCCCGCCCGGCGCAGAACTCCTGGACAGGCTCAGGACGGGTCAGGGCGTCACAGTAGCTGTCATCCACCTCGATGCCATCATAGCGGACGCACATAGCATAGGTCGACATGACCCCTGGTTCAGGACAAGGGAAGGGCCCATGAGCCATAAACAAATCCCTTGGAGACCAGCAGATGGGCCATGTGACCACAGACAAGTCACCTGACCTCTCAGAGCTTCCCGGTTTAAATTGAGGATAATGACAGTAACCAGCTTACAGAACAGTGGCAGAGCCCAGTGAGGACAGCTTTGTGGATTTGAACTCTCTCCCTGCCCATGTCTCGGGGTCTGACCACTCTCTGCACCCCCACTGCCACCCCTACCCCACCCAGCTCAGACTGGGCATCCACTTAGTATGTCACAAACTCTGGGGTCAAATTGGCCCTTATAGGGGTACAGAGGCAAATACAGGCAGGTGTCACTAATTTTCATTCATTCAGCAACTACCCATCTGTAGGTGGGTAAATGGGAGGGCGGGTAGGTAGATGGATACATGGATAGGCGGATAGATGGATGGATGGATGGATGGACAAGTTGTGGGTGGATGGATGGATATGGGTAGATGGATAAATGGATGGATGGATGGATGGATGGATGGATGGATGGATGGATGGATGGACGGCTTGTGGGTGGATGGATGGACGGATGGATGGATGGACAGGTTGTGAGTGGATGGATGAATGAATATGGGTAAATGGATAAATGGATGGATAAATGGATGGATGGATGGACAGATGGATGGACAGGTTGTGGGTAGATGGGTGAATGGATATGGGTGGATGGATGGATGGATGGATGGACAGGCTGTGGGTGGATGGGTGGATAGATATGGATGGATGGATAGACAGTTTGGTGAGTACATGGAAGGATGGATAGGTTGGTGGGTGAATGGATATGTTTGGAAACTCTCACCATCCCAGCCCTTTTCAGCTCCCCTCCCCCAGGTGTTATATTTGATCTTCAGACTCTCCCTGCCCTCCTATGGCACACCTTAATCCTCATCCCACTCTCTTGAACTTTCCTTAATCACTACTGCATGTGTTTACCTTCCTTGGCTCCCTGGTACTCCATAAATCCCATCAGGGGGACGATGTGTAAAGGCCCAGCCCTCACCCAATACTGTTCGTTCTTTGACCCACCCCCCATCTTCTACTCCTCTGGAAGAAGGGTCTTCTTGCCCTTGCACCCCTGTACTCGGCACTAAGTTGGCACATGGGCCAAATTCACCGAACAGTGATTGGGTCCCTGCAAAGGAAGCAGGATGATTCAGGGAGATTTTTTAGCATCGGTGAAGGCCAGGTGTGGTTAGGGTTTGTTGTTGCTGGTGTGTATGTGTGTGTGTGTGAGAGAGAGAGAGAGAGAGAGAGAGAGATGACCCAGACTCCCTGAATGTTGGAGATAAGAGTCCTCCTCAGTGGGGCTGCCAGTCCCCCAGGAGGAAACAATTTCCCCATTGATGGAGAGCCCCAGCCCTCCCTTCCCAGCGGCGCATGTCTGAAAGCTTCTGCCTCTCCAAGACCCAGCCCTGGATAGAAAGAAACAGCCGGGGAAGCAGCCTACATGGGGATTTTTTTTCCCCGTAAAGGACGAGCCAGGCTGCAATCGCCGGCCCCTCTGAGCCAGCAGTAGGCTGTGTCGTCGTTCGCCCTCTCTGAGGGGAAGGCCGCCTTCTTGGCCAGGTCTGCTTGGAATGTTCCAGGCCTCAGAGACACCAGCTCTGGGGCCCAGGGAGGTCCAGGGCTGGGGACTTGCAGACCCTCGCCAAGTGCCTGATGAGCTATTCAGACGTCACCATTGAGTGGAAACACGGCAGGTCTTGAGCAAAAGATACGGGTTCAAGACCCGGCTCAGTGTCTCCCTCGTCATGGTGGGGTCACGTGAACACTCTCAGACTCTCTGACTCTCAAGGCCTTAGCTTGGTCATCCCCAACTGGGGACCTCCCCGAGATGCTGGGAGAGTCGAGGTACCGATTTTCTTCATTACCTCAGTCTTGCACACAGCGCTTTTCGAACCTCCTTACGCACGGGGCCTTCCCTTTAAGCAAAAGCGAGCAGGGAGCCCGAGCACGTGAAACACAGATGGGTGTGCTGCACTGGCTTGGGGCCTGCCGGCCCCGCTACCTCCAGCCCTCTCCCAGGAGGCGCCAAGGGGCCCCCGCTGGGTGCCCATGACCCTGTACTCACCCCACCGCCACCCGGCCTGGCCTTGGCACCCCATGAAATGGGATTTGGAGAGTAGTCGGCCACAGTCACCAGCTTCGAATTCGATAGTGGCAGGGGAGACATTCAGCAGGAACCCAACCCCGCCATTGCTGCCCTGTGGCACTTGGGCCCAGCTGGGTGCCTTCGTGGTGATGGGGAACTCACCCTCTACCGGGCCCGCTCGTTTCGCTCCTGGACAGCCTTGGCTAAAGGAGAGCGCTTCCCATAGCAGAGCCTAAATCGGTCTTTCTCGCTTCCTGTCTTCTTTCACCCCACTATGCCCTCGGGCCACAAGAGGCAAAGCCAGACCATTTCCCTGCCTGGCCACTCTGTGGCCAAGGAGAAGAGGCTCTGTGTCCTCCCTGGGGACTGTCTTCCCCCCAGGGCTGGGCATCAGGCCCCTCACCACCATCCCAAGCGCTGTCAACCCCACCCCCCACCCCCAGGCAACACTTCGTCTGGGAGGGAAAGGAATTGCTCCCAGACATAAGGTTTCAGGACAATTCCAGCACTTGCAGCGTCCTGGGGAGACCGGGGCGGGGGGGGGGGGGGGGGGG
>NW_024424119.1:57035090-57036643 GCF_017311325.1 Ursus maritimus | reverse complement strand
TGGCACATGGGCCAAATTCACCGAACAGTGATTGGGTCCCTGCAAAGGAAGCAGGATGATTCAGGGAGATTTTTTAGCATCGGTGAAGGCCAGGTGTGGTTAGGGTTTGTTGTTGCTGGTGTGTATGTGTGTGTGTGTGAGAGAGAGAGAGAGAGAGAGAGAGAGATGACCCAGACTCCCTGAATGTTGGAGATAAGAGTCCTCCTCAGTGGGGCTGCCAGTCCCCCAGGAGGAAACAATTTCCCCATTGATGGAGAGCCCCAGCCCTCCCTTCCCAGCGGCGCATGTCTGAAAGCTTCTGCCTCTCCAAGACCCAGCCCTGGATAGAAAGAAACAGCCGGGGAAGCAGCCTACATGGGGATTTTTTTTCCCCGTAAAGGACGAGCCAGGCTGCAATCGCCGGCCCCTCTGAGCCAGCAGTAGGCTGTGTCGTCGTTCGCCCTCTCTGAGGGGAAGGCCGCCTTCTTGGCCAGGTCTGCTTGGAATGTTCCAGGCCTCAGAGACACCAGCTCTGGGGCCCAGGGAGGTCCAGGGCTGGGGACTTGCAGACCCTCGCCAAGTGCCTGATGAGCTATTCAGACGTCACCATTGAGTGGAAACACGGCAGGTCTTGAGCAAAAGATACGGGTTCAAGACCCGGCTCAGTGTCTCCCTCGTCATGGTGGGGTCACGTGAACACTCTCAGACTCTCTGACTCTCAAGGCCTTAGCTTGGTCATCCCCAACTGGGGACCTCCCCGAGATGCTGGGAGAGTCGAGGTACCGATTTTCTTCATTACCTCAGTCTTGCACACAGCGCTTTTCGAACCTCCTTACGCACGGGGCCTTCCCTTTAAGCAAAAGCGAGCAGGGAGCCCGAGCACGTGAAACACAGATGGGTGTGCTGCACTGGCTTGGGGCCTGCCGGCCCCGCTACCTCCAGCCCTCTCCCAGGAGGCGCCAAGGGGCCCCCGCTGGGTGCCCATGACCCTGTACTCACCCCACCGCCACCCGGCCTGGCCTTGGCACCCCATGAAATGGGATTTGGAGAGTAGTCGGCCACAGTCACCAGCTTCGAATTCGATAGTGGCAGGGGAGACATTCAGCAGGAACCCAACCCCGCCATTGCTGCCCTGTGGCACTTGGGCCCAGCTGGGTGCCTTCGTGGTGATGGGGAACTCACCCTCTACCGGGCCCGCTCGTTTCGCTCCTGGACAGCCTTGGCTAAAGGAGAGCGCTTCCCATAGCAGAGCCTAAATCGGTCTTTCTCGCTTCCTGTCTTCTTTCACCCCACTATGCCCTCGGGCCACAAGAGGCAAAGCCAGACCATTTCCCTGCCTGGCCACTCTGTGGCCAAGGAGAAGAGGCTCTGTGTCCTCCCTGGGGACTGTCTTCCCCCCAGGGCTGGGCATCAGGCCCCTCACCACCATCCCAAGCGCTGTCAACCCCACCCCCCACCCCCAGGCAACACTTCGTCTGGGAGGGAAAGGAATTGCTCCCAGACATAAGGTTTCAGGACAATTCCAGCACTTGCAGCGTCCTGGGGAGACCGGGGCGGGGGGGGGGGGGGGGGGG
>NW_024424119.1:57031231-57035080 GCF_017311325.1 Ursus maritimus | reverse complement strand
GGGGGGGGGGGGGGGGGGGGGGGGGCTCTGTCTGAACCAGTCCGTGCCCTGCCGAGACAGCCTCTGGCAAAGCAGACTCCCCCAAAACCCCCTGCCCCATGTGCCCAGCCCCCTTGGACGAGCCCTGTGAGGTGGCTCCCGCGGCTCACTCCCAGGACCAGCAGCCTGGCGATAGGCGGGTGGCGGCTGTCACGGAGGCGGGGCCCGCTTGCTGAGCTTTGGCCATGACAGCTTCCTTGTCCCTTTGCTTCCATCCTCACAACCACCCTGACGGGGACGTGCGTCCCATTTTACAGGTAGAAAATTGAGGCTCAGGGAGACTCAGCAACTTGCCGAGGGCACATGGTGCGGTCAGTCAGACGGTGCCGTTCCCGTGCTCACTGCACACCCTGCAAAGCTGGCCTCGCACCCCCACAACACCCGGGGGCAAACACGGCATGCCCCACACCCGGCCCAGGAGGCTCTTGCAATAGCACGAGGGGCCCAAGCCCCCTAACTGAGAGTGAGTTCCGGTGCGAGCAGGACATAAGGACCTACGGTGTGTTCAGAGCCCTGCGGGGCCACCTCCCCAGCTCCTCCCCCGGGGATCTCCTATGCCAACCGGGGGCTGCAGGAGGCGTGCGTGACCCATCCCAGACCCCCAGCTGCCCGGGGTCTATCAGTGGCCTGCCTCATCCTCCTCACAGGCCAGAGACTGCAGGGGCCAATTTGGGGGGTGCTGGGGCAGGTTGGGGGCGTCACACATTTTGAGCGGCAGCCCAAGTGTTAACAAAACCCAAACATGAAGTCCCAAGCACGGGCGAGGTGGCACTCGGGGTGTCCCCAACAATGTCTCCCCCGGGTGCTGGCCCTGGGTTTGACATCTGAGTTTGCAGCAGCCCCCAGGGGAGGCAAGCAGAGCTGGCCGCAGATGGAACCCAGGTCCCCTGTGGCTGCGGCCAGCATCTGAATGTGATGGCGGCCAGCCGTGTGGACAGACAGAGGTTTGAATCTCAGCTCAACGCTTACTAACTAACCGTGTGTGTCTCTCTGTCTAGGGGCCGCCAAGGGGGGGGGTCTCTGTTCCCCTCCCACCTGCTCCCCTGACAAGGCCCTAGAATCTGTCCCATTCCCTTGTGGGTCGAGTTCCCCTTCCTAGGTTGCTGCGAACAAAAGTAAAATCCTCACCACTTGACCAGTCTTACTTTTAACCAAAAGGACATCTGCCCGAACAAAATAGGATACAAAGAACATCAGATGAGGGAGTGTTTGGGGCAGCCCGCATGACCCCCAGGAGGCCGGGCCTGACTGGTCCCACACGCTGTGAGCACGAGGACACAACTCCTGTCCCCTCCTGCCGCTGCCCCGATCAGATCACCAGACAAGCCCGCTGCGGCGGTGTGGGGCTGCTAGCTAGCGGGCGGGCCTGCAGCTCCCACCCCGCTGTGCAGGCGGGCTGAGGGGGGGCTGCCCGTCGGGCGACCGGGCGACCGGTACCTGTGGTGCAGGTAGAGCTGCAGGGCTCGTGCGACGAGAGCTTCCATCGGTACATGTCCGCGGGGCTCACGCCTTGCTTGCGCGTCTTGGGCCGGGTCCTGAAAGGGAGACGCAGAGAAGGGGATGAGCGCTCCCCGAGGCCGTGCCCTCGAAGAACAGTGTGCCTGCCCTGGCCCCGGGCAGAGTCCGCACTGTCAGGGTCAGCCCACCTGCCGTCTAGAACCGAGGACAGCAGTGAGCACCGCAGGGACGCACGCCTTAGGTTGGAGCAGACGTTCGCCTTGCTCTGTCCTAGCCCAGGGGCCGTGCAAGCACACGGCCCTGCAGCTGCCCACGCCCCGGGGTGGGGGCGCGTTCGGGGCTCACCCGCATCACCACGGCTCCCTGAACACACGCCGGCTTCCCACTGTCACCTTCCAGCACAGGCAAGTGGATTCCTTTTCTCTACCTCCCCAAGGGACCTCGGAAGGCACCTTCCATGCAGGGAATGTGCCGGAATTCTCTTTTGCCTCCCTCGGCCGGGACTCAGCTTGAATGGGGACGCTAGCCATTCAGCCTCCAAGGATCAAAACAGCAAAGCTCAGCTGCAGACAGGGGAGCGGCCGGTCCCCTCCAGACGCGTCTGCCCAGGTCTGCAATGGCTGTTGTGCCCGGGAAAGCAAGCTGGGTCTGCGCCAGCAACCAGCTATGATTCTTGGCCAGAGCCCGGGCGGCTGAAGCCAGCTATTGTTAGGACTGTTTGCTTCTTTGAACTAGTTGGTGTGCTGGGGCCCAGCCTCCGTATCCAGCGTGCGGCTGGGTTTGGACTCAGTGGGGGAGGAGGGAAGTGGCGGCGGCAGCAGCACCTCCCAGAGCCCCAGCCTCTGCTCCGAGATGTGGCCGCCAGAGCTTGAAGGCCCTGCGGCCCCCAGAGGGAACGTGGGGTGATGGCCCGGCTGACGGGGCACGTCATTTGGGCCTCGGCATCCCTCTCACACTGGACACTGTCCCGGTGCCCCACGCCACTTCCCTTCACGCCCGAGGGGCTGGCTGACGACCGCCTGGAGCTGCCACCCTTCGACGAGGTTTCCACGTGGGCACAGTCATGGGTCCCTTCCTGGGGAACCTTCTGCCACCTCAGTGGTCGGGCTTAGTGGACGTTCCAGGGCATTCACTCTGAAGGGCTTGCCCGCTGATTCCGTGATCGAGACATTGGTTTGGATTCAACTGGGAACTCGCTCCACTTCTGTGGTTTCCCGCGTGGACCGGCACCGTGGTCCACTCTTGTGGGAACGTGGCCCTGAAGGCGCATCTTGCTCTGAGAACCAGGAAATAATCCACCCACGACCTTAAGGAATGAGTCCCCTGATGTGGCCTCATAACCAAGGGAGGGGGAGGGAGGTGGGGGGCTGAGGATGAGAAAGTGGGGGGGCAGAACATGAGCCAGTGGCCAGTTTAAGGGTCACGAAAGCCATGGAGACCCTTACCTGGCAGCTTTACAACCAAGAGCCAGCCCTTCCTTTCATAGATCTGGGGGCGGCGGGGGGGGGAGGAAAGTCCCCCTCCCTCCTCGTTAGGAGTGAGAAGAAATGTTTAAGTGGGGCTCCCCACCCACCCAAGACCTTGTCATCTCAGAGCAAGGGGCCCATGGAAACCTGGGAGAGAGCACCCAGCTCCCCCATATAAGGCCTCCTGGGGAGGAAGGGCCCGGAAGCCTGCTACCTAAGGCCTGACTCGGAGAACATGAATCTTGCTGATTGGGTCCCCCACCCTCCTTTCCATGGCTTTAAATTCTCCCCAAGAACAAAAAGAGATGCAAAGATCCCAGCCATGCCCCACTGCCCCACCCCTGGGGAAGAAGCACCTTCTTCCACTAATTACACCCTCCTTAGCCAGCAGGCTGCATGACTCATGCTTGACTCCAGAGAGAGCGCCTGGTTCAAAATAACCCTTCGGGGTTGAAGCACAAAAGGTATTTCTGGAGGGGCTGCCCACACCTCACTCTTACACGGCCCACGTTGGCCCGCAGAGCCCCTCTGGACTAACCCGGCCCATATTTGCACAACAATGCAATGCTTGGCAGCTTCCACTCTTGGAAGGAGCGAGCACCCAGGAGAAAAACACCCACAGGATCTCTGAGCCACGACGCCTCTCCTGCCTCCTTTTGTAAGGAAGAGAATGCCCCTCTCAGCCAGACTCGGTGGGGCTCTAGGCTCAGACAACGGGTGGGGGGCAGTCTCTTGTTTACAAATGAACCAGCAAGCCTCTTTGCTGTTCTTCCCTCCTCCAGGCCCAAGGGAGAGAGAGAGAGAGACAGCGAGTGCCTGTGTCTCCTCGTGCTGGTTCCCAGCCTCGGCTTCCAGTGACGGGGGTGGGGGTGGGGGTGGGGGTGGG
>NW_024424119.1:56980230-57031221 GCF_017311325.1 Ursus maritimus | reverse complement strand
CCCCCCCCCCCCCCCCCCCCGCCTCCCTGGGCCCTTTATCTCCAAAGACCATCTTTGGTCTCAGCATCCTTTGATGGCAGCTGGCTGGGGGTGCCACCCCATCTCCCTGCCCCCAGGGGCCAGGACAATCAATTGTATTGATTGCTGTGGCCCAGGAGCCCCCCCCCCGCCCCCCCGGGGCTGAGGAATGGGTAAGAGTCGTCTGGGTTTGGGGCAGGAGAGATGCTTTCAACGTGGCTTAAGGACCAAAAGCTCGTGGGTGCGTGATCTGACCTGGGAATCCTGGGCTGCCCAACTGGAGGGCCCTGGGGTATCCTCCTAGCCCCGCATCAGAGATGTGAAAACTGAAGCCCAGAGTGGATGGGAGACATGTCTGAGTCACACGGGAAGTTGGGATGGTGACCCAGGTCTCCCAATGCTCCTTCCTGAGCTTTCTCCAAGCCATAAGCCACACGAGGCAGCCGGACCTCTCTGCCACCCCAATAAAGCCGTTCAGAGACAGATACCGACCTTCTTGGGCACCTGCAAGAGCCCTGGCCCCACCCCGGAGGTTCCTCGGGCTACCGATGCTTCTATATCCTGAGTCCTCATTCAGGGCTTCCACTGGGGATAGACTGCAATCTTCCGAGCAGGCCTGGAGCTGACCAGAGGCCAGCTGAAGATGCGGAGACCAGGCTCAGAGCCTTCGGGAACCAGCTCGGTCCCACCAGCAAGTGCTGGTTCGCTGTGAACGCTGGCCCTTTGCCTGTGAACCCTGCTTTCAGACTCGGATGTGCGCCTGGAAACAAAGCCTGCCACCCCTCCCTGCCGCTGGGACCCACATGCCCCCCAGGCCCCATACCCTGCAAGCTTTTGGGACCCCAGGCAGGTGAGCAGACAGCCCCGGTGGGCCCTGTGGGAAGAAGGGCGGCCACAGAAGCTTCACTCTGTCCACATTTGCAAAGAAGAATTCCACGCAGAGCCTGTAAGAGGTGTCCCAGATGTGCCCCAGCTGTTCCCTGTGACTGGTGGGGAGGGGGGGCTCAGAAAAGAGCCGAAGAGCAGACACAGGCACCCTCGTGGGCTGAGGGGGGCCGCTTTGCTGCTCTTGTCCCCAGGCACAAGGGTGAGAGTGTCACCCCAACCACGTCACCTTATGAGTAAAGCCCAAACATTCTATTAAACCCAGTCCCCCAGGGTCCCAAGGATGCCCACCTCTGCAGCCTCAGCCCTGGTTAGGGGTCCATTCATGTTTGGTGTCTAAAGTCAAGGGGTTTGGGTGGGTCTTCAGAAGACAAAACCATTGAGTCCTCCCCACCTCCAGTCCCCACCCACCACCGGGGGCTGCCGAGCATGACTCACTCTGCTTGAGGTGGATTAAGGCTGAGCTGCCCCCTGAGCTTCTGGGGAATGGCACAGGGACCCTGCATGGTGGTCATGAGCGGCTCAAGGGACTTGTCACTAGGGATCGTCTCCTGGCAGGGATGGTGGCAGGCCTGGGGCCACCCTGCTCCCCGCTGCCTCCGACCCAGAGCCTGCCATGACTGTCCAGGTATCTCCGGGTGTGGCTGACAAGGTGTCCCCAGGTGTAACTAGGCATCTCCAGGTGTGTCCCTGGCTCTGGGGGCCTGGCCCCAGGTAGACCCTTACTTGACACATCCTAGAGGTGGCTCCAGCCCCTGAAGCAGAAGGCCTTATTCCCAATGTCTGATTCCGGGCTCTGAGCCCTGGCCAAGGACCCCGCTGGACCCTTCCCGGGCTCTGGCCCAGTGACCCTGTGTGCAGCGACTGTCCAGACTGAGAACACAGGCCTTCAGGCTCTGTGACCCCCTCTAAGTCCCTGTAACTGCCCTAAGGGTGTTGTGGCAGGTGTCTCCCCTACACATAGATGCTTAGCCCAAGCTTGGCCCACGATGACCACTCAACGGTTCTCCTCCTCCTCCCCCCGAGCCAGTGTTGGAGACCCATACTGGCGCTCGGCACTCGTTAAAACTCAGGCTTCTGACCTCCTACTCAGATCGGGGGGCGGGGAGCCTGGGCAGGAGTGGCTCTCTGCCATGTGTCCCCTCGCCCACCAAGCCCGCCCAGCAGCCCCAGCTCCTACCTGGCCTTGTGAGTCCGGTTCCCCGCCAAGGTGGGGAGGCTGGCACTGGCGTTTGGGAACGGGGCCTCAGAGGAGGTGTTAGTCACTCTGTCATTGCTCAGCTCCAGGTAGGACCCATTGAGCAGGTAAGCACCGGCTCCCTCGTTCTCCTCATAGTCCACGTAGAGGCTCTCTGCCGGAGAGCCCCTCGGCGCTCCCTGCACGAAGATGCTGTTGCCAGTCTCATTGAAGGGGAGCTCCCTGGAGTCGGAGCTTGCGCCCAGGAGCTGGTCGGAGATGATATTGGCAGAGAGGAGCCGCTGAGAGGTGAGACGTGCGTCCATCTCTTGGTCATCCTTGTCCCCCGCGAGAGCCGTCCCGGTGGCATTGCCGTCTACGAGGGAGACAGGTGTCTCACTCTCAAGTGCTCCCTTGTGTGGGTGGGAGAACTGCCCATGGGGGCAGGGGGTGGGGGGAACCAGGGTGGCTGGCAGCAAAGACCCGAACCAGGAGCCTCCCAGAGGCAGGATTCTGCCCACGGAGTGGAGGCAGACCACCAAGTAGAGGTGTGCGAGCAGGCCGGCCTGGACCAGCTCTTGCAGGGACATCTGCTGATCTCTGCAGTGGATTCAATAGGGTCCCCCCAAAACTCACATCTGCTCCGAACCTCAGAATGTGAGCTTATTTGAAATGGGCCTGCCTGCCCCAGGCAGCAGCATCTGTGGCCTGCAGGGGACTGAAGACCCCTTGCGTGGCCAGGGCCCTTCCCCCAGGAAGCCCCCGCCCCATCCCGTCGGTCCTGGTTACCTCGGAAGCCCTTGCCTCTGGGAGGCCCCTCGCAGGCCCTGCCGCTGGCCTGCTCGCACACCTCGTTGGTCTCCTGGCCCTCGCTCAGACCCAGCTCGATCCCCGGGCCCAGGTGGCCAAACAGCCGGTTTTCCAGGCCCAGGCGCTCGGAGGAGGCCTGGCCGTAGAAGGAGCCGTTGTGCCGCAGGAAGCCCAGCAGTGCGGCCCCATCCAGCTCCTGGCTGTCTGCACTCTCGGACGCTGGCTCGGAGAAGCTGTAGTACAGGGGCCGGAGGCGGTGGGCGTGCGGCGGCTGCAACAGCGTGTACTCGAAGGTGATGGAGGGGCTTTTGCCATTCTGGTTCCACACCTGGGGAGGAGAAGAAGTGGGACCGACCCCTTCCGCACAAGGTTGGGGCGGCTGCCGAGGTCATCTCCCACCAGCCCCTAGGGAAAAGGTGCGCTGTTGCCTGAGCTGCCCGACGCGGTCCCTGCCGTGGCCCACAGCTGAGTCCTTCCCAGGGACTCGCCCTTGACCAAAGAGCAGAGCCTCCATCCAGGCTGCACCTCGCCCCGCGGGCAGCCCGCACCCAAAGACTGGCGAGCAGGGGCGCACCCAGGCAGGGGGCGAGGGAACAGTCCACCCCAGGCGGCGGCCATGGAGGGTGCACGGAGGGTGCTCTACAAGCAATAAAGCCGACTAAAACCCGACCTGCATTTTATTCTCACCACGGGCCAGAAATCCCACGGATGTAGCTCTGGGAGAAAGTGCTAACGTCACCGGGGTGGTTCTTGGAAGCTTGGAGAAAGGAGGCCAACACTAAGCGAAGGGTAAAGCCATGGCAGGTGACGGGAGTGTAAGGAAAGCCTGCAAAACCTTCCAGGGCACCGTTTCCTGCAGGAGCACCTGGAGGACATTCTGTTCACCAGAACGGAAGGAAATGTGCCTGTGAGGAGGCGCTGGCATCACCTGGAGGGACACCTGGAAGGACGTCGTTAAGTGTCCACAGGCCAGGGCAGAGGGCAGGACATGCTGTCATAGAACCAGACTCCCCGCGATCATCGGAACAAGGCAGGCTGCCATGGTGGCCAGGAAGCCTGACCCACAGAGACCTCTGCGCACAGCTAATAGGGCAAAGGACTCCCAGGGGACAAATAAATGGGTCCAGAAAAGCGGTTTCTTGGTCTGTAAGATCAAAAGATAACCAAGGGTAGATATTCAGAGGGCGGAGGGCAGCTGCCCCAGAAAAATTCACAGCCCCACCCGACTTCCTGGGCCAGCATTCAGACCACAATCCACTGAATGATGGAACGGCCAGGTCCCTGGGAAGAAGTGTATATGTTAATGATTCCCCAGTTCTTCTCCCAAAGAGCTGACAGTCATTGACTTGGTTAACTGTTCGCTAGAGAAATGGGTAGACACTTGGGAACCAGGGTCCAGCTTGTCACAGCTAATCGGGGCCCAAAGCATCATAGCTGCCCCCTGTTAGTGTGAGAGCATGTGGGTGACTAGTGGCCCAACTATGGCCCAGGTCGGGCTCACAGTGTGTCCGCTGGATCCGAGGCATCCCCGGTTCCCAAGTGCATGGCTGGCAGTCAGCCCTTCAGCCTGTAGGCTAAGAGCTACCGTAGTGGGGAGAGCTGAGTGGAAGCCCGTGACCCCGGCGCCTGACCCCACCCCATCCGAGAGAGTAAATCAATACCAGTATTGCATCCTGGGTAAATTACAGAGATCAGTGCCGCTCCCAGTGACCAGAAGGTGCGAGGCGGTGATCCCTGTATCCCCCACCTAACTCAACAGTCTGGCCCCTATGAAAACAAGACAGATCCAGGGGGCTGACGGGGAGCCCCTCCATACCCTCCCGAGCAGGAGCCCCAGCTGCCGCCCTGTGACGGATACGGTGTTTTTCCAGGTTAACGTGACCTCAAGTTCATCACTTGTGGCTTCTCATGGGGCAAATACCTTCCTTTCTACCCCGACCAGGGAGAAGCGGTTTTCGTTCACCTGGGATGGACAACGGTACTCATTTGCAGTTTTGCCCCAGGGCTGTGTTCAGCACACTTGCTCCCCGACATCATACAGTACAAGGGGGTCTGGACCATCCTACAGAACGTCACATGGGTGGTCTTCCCTGACGACACCGTGTCTACCAGAGCGGCTGAGCAGGAAGTGGTGTGGGAGGCCTCGGTAAAGCATATATATGCCAGAGGAGTGGACGTTCCACCCTATAAAGATTCAGTGCCCTGCCCCCACCAGCTAGCACCCCAGGGCTCAGTGGTCTCGGCCACGCCAGGACATCTCCTTGAAAGTAAAGGATGCATTATTGCATCTCATTTCCTCCCTTATGAAGAAGAATTGGGGACGTAGTGTATTACGTACCCGGGAACGCGGGTCCAATCCATACACTGGTGTCGTAACAATCGGTGGGGGTCCTGGGGAGAAGGGGCTCTGCGGCAGGTCTAGGCTCTCAGGTCTAGGCAAAGACGTCAGGTGGACTATAGCCAGCCTCGAGAGCAGAGTGACAACGTGGTCCCCTAGCGTTCTGGAGCAAGGCCATGCCGCCCACAACAAGTAAGTATACATCGTTCGGGGAAGAGCTTCTGAGGCACCACTAGGCCCTGCTAGAGAAGGAACCCTGCAACCCTGGGACATCAAGGGACCCATGCACCCAGAGCCGACTCCACTATGTTACTCGGCCGGGAGACCCTGTAGTATCCACAGTAAGAGGGGAGCATCCCCTCCAGGATTACGCACAGTCAGAGCAGAGGGGGGCCAGAAGCCCGGATCGGCAGGTGACCAACACCCTCAGCATCCGACCCCCCCCCCACCCGGCCATCTCTCGGCTCACAGCGATGGCTGCGCGACGTACGATTAGGATGAAGTCAGGGAGGAGAAAAATGGCCAAATGTGAGCCTGAGATGGGTCAGCTCGGTGTGGGGTATCAGCCGAAAACGGACCTGCTTCACTAGAGCCCCACTCGGGGGGAGCTTCGGAAAACTGCAGTGAAGGGCAATCTTCCCAACAGGCTTTACGCAGTGCGTGTGGGGGGATCGTCTAGTTTGTAGGAAATTCAGAGCAGCCCGAGGTGAGAACATGTGCTGACTCATGGGCAGGGCACGTGGTTTGGGTGGTGGGTCGGGGTCCTGGTGGAAAAGGGCTGTGAGACTGGGGATGAGGGGGTCTGGAGTAGATACCTGCGGATGGATCCATGCGGCATAAGATGCGAGCGGCTTGTGTCACTTGTTAATGTGCCCTGGGGAGCATCCCCCATGGGAGGGGCATGGAGCCACCAAGCTATAGGTACAATGGCTGTGCCGGTTGACCCAGGCCAGCCCCTGCCATCAGTCTGCCCACTGATGGCAGGATGGGTGCATGAAAGGAGTAGCCGCGGTGGCAGGGATGGGAACTACGCATAGGCCTAAGGGCATGGGCGCTCACCCACCAAGGCTCTAGCTACTCCCACTACTGGAAGCCCAGCCGTCCAGCGCTGACACTCGGGCTAGCTCGCAGCACCATCCTCGAGGGACCATCGGCTCTTTGACAGAGTCCATTACGGGACACCCCTTCTGTCCTAGCAGGGGATGTGATTGATTTTCTGACGATGAGGTTGCCTTCCCTGCCCACAGGGCCTCGCCCCCAAACCCAAGGGCTCACAGAGCTTTTGACCGGCCGAGACAAGATACCAGGTGACATTACATTGGACAAAGGGACCCACTTTCTAGCAAAGGAGGCACCATGACAGGCACGTGATCATGAGATCCACCGGGCCCCCCCTAGGCTGCGTCACCCAGAAGCTGCCAGCCTGATAGAGCAATGCAAGGTAGAGCCATGGTGCAGCTTGGAGAGAGCAGCGCCACGTGAGGACGAGGCGCCGGGGGCGGGGGAGGGGGGACGTCCGTGACGCAACATCCCAGGTCCCCAGTGGGCAGACCGCGGGACTCTGGGAAGCACAAAATGGAAGTCACTGTCGCCATCGTTCCCCGGGACCAGTGGGCATTTGGGGTCTCCGGCCCCTGGGGCTCTAGGGTCTACGGTCTACACGTCGTGCTTGCCGGGAGAGGGGCACTGCCACCAGGAGACGCGGCAAGAACGTCACTCAACTGTCAGCTCTGACTGCCACCTGGTCCACTTGGGTGCCACGTGGCAGGGCAGTGGCAGGAAAGGAGTGGCCGCCCTGGCGGGGAACTGACCCTGACCGCCAAGGGCGTGTACGGACGCTTCAACACTACCCGCAGAGAATGTATCTGGCTCCCAGCTGCCCCACTGGGGCAGCTCCTGCTCTCCCCCTGCCCGTTTTCGATGGTAACTGGATAAGAATGGGGGTGGAAAAGGGCCTGGAGATCAGGAACCCAGACCCCTCAGGGCAGAGGGACTGGGCCACCTGGCCAGGTGAGCCCCCTAGACTAGCAGAGGGGAGTCTCGAGTGCGCAGTGGAGGAGGCAAGTACTAGATTCGGCGGCAGCCCCCGAGGAGCTGCAGCTCACCCCACCAGCCTTCCCTGTGAGGCTCCCCGGGAGGAAAGCAGCCAGAATCCTAGAAGAGCTCCTCCTGCCAAAGTAAACTCGCTCTACAAAGCAGCTGGGTACGAGCAGGTGCAGCAGCGTGCCCCTGGGCCCTGCCTGCCGGTGAGCTGCCTGAAGCATCTCCGGACAGTTCACAGTGAGACCTGACCCCAGGAATTAACCTTTCCCAAGGTCATGCCTGGCCCTGTGGCTTCCGGCAACGAGGCCATGCCTCTCTGCCTCAACTCGAGACAACTCTGAGGGCCCATTGCAACCCCAGGGCCCGCAGGGGGATCAGCCGAGGCTCCAAGTCTCCCTCCGTCCAGTCCCTTTCCTCTCACCCCCTCATAGCTGCTGCTGCTGAGACCACACCCTAAACCCCACTATACACAGACCTCTGTCCCGGAGTCTGTGTCCTGGGACCCTGACCTGCGACACGGCTCCTCCAGGCTGAGGGTGAAGCCGGGCAGCCAGTCTGTTTCAGGGGCAGCCCCCAGGGAAGGCAAAGAAGTCTGTGGCCCCCAGGAGGTTCTGGGGGCCATCAGGGAAGCTCTTCAGCCAAGAAGCAGTGTGGGGAGTTGGGAGCGGCACCCCCGATTAGAGACCCCTCCAGCACAGCCTTTAAACGAACAACTGGTTCTAGCACCAGGCAGATCTGGGCTCAGAGCACAGCAGTGCCACCGGCCAGCCTGTGCCCGGGCAGGTCACTGGCTCCACGTGCCCAGGCTTTTCCTCTAAAGGGAGGATATAAATGCCTACCCTGGTGGGATTTGGAAATCAAATCAGGTCAGGTGGGTGGGTTCTGTCTCCACCATATCCCTCGGCTTCCACAAAAGCCAGCCGACCTGGAAAAACATCAGAACTGCCCATCTGGATGTCACCTGATTTCAGTGACCAGCCCTCTCCCGTTTTCTCGGTGCTCGGGCCCCAAGTGGCAACGGCACTCTTTTCTAGACACCAGCCATGGGAAAACTCCCCGCAAGCTAGCAAAGCAGGCCCAGACTCTCTCCTGCCCTCTGCTCCCCTCCCTGCCTTGCCCCAGAAGCCAGGAGCACCCTGGAGAGGCAGTGGGGGTGGGGGCAGGGGCCACAAGCACTGCCCTGGTCCCCCAATGTCTGGATCTGGCAAGAATGCTACAGTGTCAATGGGGCCAGGGGCAGGGAACTAGGCGGGGGGTATAACACCCAACTGTGGAGTGGGGAGGGGGCCCGCATCCCCACATTCCCAGCTAGCTTCCTGTCCTCGGCAGCTCCTGCAGATCCTGATGACTGCAGTTTCCTGCTCTGCAGATCCACCAGGATCATGAACAGCAGTGGGGATGGAGGGAGGGAGGGAGGGAGGGAGGAAGGAAGGAAGGAAGGAAGGAAGGAAGGAAGGAAGGAAGGAAATGAGTGAGTGAATGAGTAAATGAAAGAATGAATAAGTGAATAAGGAAGGAAAGGAGTGAGTGAGTGAATGAGTGAGTGAGTGAGTAAAGTCAATAAATGAGTGAATGAATGAATGAGTGAGTGAGTGAAGGACCAAACCACCAACTACTGGGATGAGGGCTGAGACAGTGGGTGGCCCGCTGGGCGAGTGACCGGGTAAATGAAGTAATGCACTAATGGGCTGTTGGAGACTAAGTGAACGAATTAGACCCCAGGCGGCGGGATGAGTGAGGGAGTGACCGGGAGACCCCGGCAAGCCGGCCAGAGGTGCTCCCGCGTGCACACGCGCCCTGGGGCCCCTGCACGGCGCTGCTGGCCCGCGGCCCGGCTCACCTACCATGACGTTCAGGCCCTGGTTCGTGGGCCCCTGCGCCACGATATACTCAATGCCGGTCTCGTAGACGTCCATGGGCCGCCGGTACTTGACCACAGTGCCCGCGATGTTGAAGTTCTTGGGGCTGTCCACCTTGAAGTTGCCGTTGAAGAAGTAGTAGCCAGCTTCATCTGCGAGAGCTGAAAGGGCAAAGCCACCCCGTCACCTGAGCCGGCCGGGCTAGAGGGGGACGGAGGGACAGGGAGTAGCCGGCATCACCCACTCAGGCAGCTATGGCCAGCTCAGCCCCATGACCCACCCCAGGACACTCCCTAGAGTGGGAGAGGCAGACGCTCTGACCACGTCCGGGATGTGGCCCTGGCCTGGGAATGCGAAGGAGGTGTGAACACACTTTCCCATTAGCCTAAATCATCTAGGAGATAGAGCTGGCCGTCCTGGGGCCCAGGTGGTCCCATCTGGCCACCTCTACAGAGGCCAGGGTCTGCAGCGTGATGAGTAGCATCAGGACTAAGAGACCAGGTGGNNNNGGGGGGAACACAGCCTGGGGAAGGCACACAGCGGACATCGGGTATAGGTCAGCTCAGGGCTGGGCCATCAGCCCGGCCCTGCCGAACACTCAGTGTGACCCTGGGTGAGTTGCCCCCCCACCCAGCTTCCCACTTGGAAAAGGGACTACACATAGAGAGGGGCACCCAGGGTCCCCCAGGGCCCACACTGAGCAACTCTGTGGCCCTGGCCTAACTGGCCCGGAACGTTGTCCCAGCAGCCCCAGCAGGCCCTGCCAGACCACCCCCAGCTGACCAGCTCCCTGCTGTCACTGGGAGCCCTGACATTCTGTGGCCTGTGCTGCTGTGACCAGGCTGACCGTTTGCCCAATCGATCCATTCTCCCCGGCGTGGCCGAGGGCAGCCCGGGCACATGCTTAGTCACCCTCTCATTGAGACGGGGTGTGGGCGGACACTTGGAACAGAGGACCTCCGAAGGATGGCCACTCCCAGGGCCTGACCTGGGCCTGATGACGCCCAAACAGCAGGAACGTGCGTGCAACCCTCAGCAGCCCGTCTCCTGCCAGCCCCGGAGGCCGGAACAACCGCCCGGAGCTGGGGTCATTGTTCGGGGGCAGCTGGCCCTCCCTGGGGCTGCGGAGGGCTAGCAGAGGGGCCAGGGGCCTTGGGCCCAGGGGCTGGCAGTGAGGAGGCGGGCTCCATGCGGGGGGACAGCGTGCCTTTCCGAGGCTGTCCTTAGAGCCAGTTCCGGAAACTGGCCCGAGGGCGGGGAAGAGCTCCGTTTCCAGAGCTCCTGATGCAATCGGAGCAGAGGAGCTGGGCCATTCATTTATTATCAGGCAGACGCAACAAGCAAGACACGTCTGCTGGAAAAACACCCTCAACGCAGCAACGTCAGAAAACAGCGTGAATGACCGCCCAGGCTGTGCGCCGTGGGGCGCGTGCCGGGGCCCGGCCGGCTGGGCCCAGCCGCCAGGTATGTGCACAGGGTTAAATCCCCGGCCGGCATCCAAAGCCTGTTTCCTGACAGTAATGACCTTCCTTCCTGTGGCTCTCCCGCTGCTCGGAGGCTGTCCTTGCTGTTTCCACGCGTCTGGTTTAAGAGTGATTACTCTGCGGCCAGCTCTGAGAACACGGTGTTTCCTGGCCTCGCCACCCTCCCAGCGGGGGACAGAGCCACCGGCTTGGCAGAGGCCTGGCTCCCGAGCTGGGGTGGCGGGGCCTGGGGCCTGGGGTGTGCAGAGCTGCCGGCAAGGGGGCTGGAGCTCGGAGGCCTGAAGGGCGGAGAGCCCCCACCAGGTGCCTCCTTGGGGATGTTCGGCAGAGTCCCCACCCACAGCGTCCCCTGAGAAGGGTGGGTGTCACACCCCCAGTCCCAGCTCTCACACACTGCCCGAGACACAGGGAAGTAAGCCAGGCGTCGGGACCGGCTCCCCTGCCTGGGCCCCCGGCCTGCACCCCCACGGAGCAAGGCCAGGTGCAGAACAGCTTCTCGGCAGCAGCACCCACCCACCTCCACCAGAAGGGCCTCGGGCTGCCTCCCGGGGGAGTAGACAGCGCTCCAACTACACAGGGAGACTTCCCAGAAATTGTCACCAACTCGGGGCCTCACCGCCTCAGCCACTTATGCAAGTCACCCCAGAATCCTCAAGTGGAAGGACCCCTCCCACCACGGTCCAGCCGCCCCCAGAGACCCTCCAGTGGCAAGAGCGTCGACCTGAGAGCCGCCAGGGCTGAGCGTGAACCTCACCTCTGCTTCGCGTCCCCTGTGGCCTCCGACTGGCCACCTACTTGCCCTCATTGCATCTCAACCTACTCACCTCCTGACTCTCACTCTTGTGCCCTGGAAGCGGGGGGGTGGGGGGGGGCAGCCAGAGACCCCGCCTCCAGCGCCTTCGGCCTTGGCCTGTGCCAGGCTCTCCAGGGATGGGGAACTCACTACCTGTCCTCACCGGCCCCTCCTTGTCAAGCAGCTCTGAGTAGAGGTCCTTCCACACAGGGTGAGGTCAGCTTCCTTAGGACCCCCCAACACACACGGACACACGCCCAGGTCAAGTTCTGGCTTCCGGGGCCTGACCCTCTCCTACAGGACGGATCCAGGGTCAAGTGCCCCTCCTGCACCCATACAGTTTGCCCCCTACGAAACCACAAGCCCCCGTGTGGCAGCACCCAGGCCCCACACACATACCCAGGACATCAGCAGACTTCTTCCGCTCCACAATCTGGATGTCTCGGGCACCAGCCGGGATGTGGGTCACCAGAGAGTAACCTGGGGGAAATCGGGTGATAGTGAAGGGCGGGTCGGCTGTGGCTACCACGTCTCGGTTGGAAAGTCACCACCCTCCCATGCTCCTGGTGGGTGACGGGCTAAGGCAGCCCTCCCTCGACGGCTGCCCCCAAGTTCAAGGCCCTGTGGAAAAGCCCCGTGACGCCAGAGGGCTGGCCTGCCACCCAGGTTCCATGACCCTCCCCTACCAAGGTCATGGGTGACACTCATGGGTCCCTGCCCCAGCCCCTCCGGAGGGACACCACAGGCCACAGAGTCCAGCAGACTTGGGTCCTATTCTGCCACGTATCACCAAGATGGTCCTGAGCCCTTGGGCCTCAGTCTCCTCGTCTGTGCACAGGGACACTGCCTCCCACTCTAGGCCATGTGGGGAGATGTCTGCAGGGCCCAGAGCCTCGCACCAAGGGCCCTGTCACTACTATTATTTTAAAAGCCCATGTTGTCACGGCGTCAAGAGGATTTTAAGCGCTCACTGCATTCGAAGATGCGGATGAGGACACACAGCCGAGGGCCTGTCACGGAGGCCGGGAGGCAGCCACAGGGACCCTCCACAGAGATGCCCAATGACGGGGCCGAGGGAAGAGGGGTCTGAGGAAGGGAGAGGTGCTGCCAGCAGGGGGTGGAGGGTGGTCTGAGGCGAAGGAGGAAAGATTTTAAAAGCCCGAAGATAGAAAAGTCTTCCAGGAGAAAACGGTGACTGTGTTTTCAGAAATCAGGTTTGTGGGGTGCTGACACCCGTGTCACAGTAGAGTCCACATGTGCCTGCCCACGCCTCCTGCAGGCCTGCCCCGCCCTGCTTTGCAGGTCCCCAAAGGCCCTAAGTTGTCCCTCCCAGCCAGAGGGTGCTAAGAGGCTCTTGGCGGGGGCGCGGGGGCCGCTCTGGTCCGCAGCAGGGGCCCATCCCCGCGGTGTCAGCCCCCCACGGCCGCCGAGCTCGGGCTCCCAGCGTACTGGGCTGGGTGCAGACAGAGCAGGGGAGAGGCGCACGCTAGCCCACCGGCCCCAACGGTGTTTCCGCAGCACACCCACGGTACAAAGAGCTGTAAAACGAACAGGAAGTGAGGACTTGGTTTAATCGTCATTTATCTAAACGTAGGGTTAAATACATTCCTTTTTAAATTAGCAGCCGGCTCACAAGATTCCCGTGCATTTAATAATGGCTCCTGCAGGAGCGGGGCGGTGCCACGGTCAGCACACACACACATTCATCAGGAAGAGTGGACCACACGACCCCAGAGCCAGGCTGTCGGGGTTCAGATCCCGCTCTGCCACCTCTGGCTGTGTGACCTCTTCGCCTCTCTCTGCCGGTGTCCACACCTGCCACGTGGCATGCGTGGCAGTACCTGCCTGGTGATGTTCTGAGGTGTGAAAGCCTCAGCCCGGCGCCCAGAAAGGACTAGGCAGGTATAGGTGGGATTGGAAGTGTCAGCCTCCAGCCGCCCAAGGTGGGAGTTCCATGGGGCATGGACCTTGTCTCCCCAGCCTTCCTGTAGCCCCCAGAACATGGCCCCCCGTGCCCAGAGAGGGACGCACTGCCACCTCCATGCCCCAGGATCTGGCAGAAGGCAGCCTCCGTCTGCCACGCTGGCTAAGTGTTCTTCAGACCTCCATCTGGCCGCTCTGCCCCGGGCCGACCATCGCAGACACTCCCTGCTACCCTTACCCTGTCCCTTCTCAGTCCCGCATGCCCATCCCTGGGTCCCGTCCACGCCCTATCATTAACTCTGAAATTACCCCTCCTGTGGGGGGTGGGACCTCCAGGAGGCAGCCAGGGTCCCTACGGCCAGGCCAGGGTGGCTCCAACTAGTCCAGACGTGCCCAGCCTCCCTCGGGAACCTCGAGCAGGAGTTCCCAGGGTGGGCCTCAGTTTCCCCAGATGCCAAGTGGGTTTCAAGTGCCCCACCCTCCCCAGTCTGAGGGCTGTGCTAACCCAGGCTGACCCCACAAGTATTTTCTGAGACCCAGAAATGTAGTCAGTTCAACACCAAGTGCTGAAGTACATCGTTCCAAAGTATAAAGTCCCATCACGTGCTCAGACCCCTACCCGCCCACCACGCCCCGCCAGCGCCCGCTGAGCCCCGCCACCTGCCAGCACACCTGCCGAACCGACTTGTCCATGCCGCTGCCTAGGGAAGGGAGGGGCTGGCTCGGTGCCGGAATCAGCCTCCGTCCGCGTCCCTTCATCCTCCCGAAACTTGAGTTCGAGGGCTTAGGCCCCAGAACGCTCATGCCCAGACTCAAATCTCACATCAGCTATGAGGAGGGGAACTGTGCCTCAGTTTTCCCCTTTCGGGTGTTGCTGCAAAGGTCAGACATGATCCCTCAGCCAAGGGGGTATCAGTAGGTACTCAACAAAGAGCCGCTCAGGATTCCTGGCCATAGGGGGTCTTCAGGAGCACCTGGCCAGCCCACCTGGGCCCAGTGGGGCAGATCAGGTGGCCCCAGACAGAAGGCAAGTTGCACAGAGGCACGCAACAGCGTGCAGGGGACAGGCTCACAGCCGGGGCCCCGGGTGAGGGGCGCAGGGGGCTCTTACCAAGGTGGGCGTTCCCTTTGCGGTAGTTGCCCGTCACGTGGGTGCAGCTGCTACCGTCCCCCTGGCAGACGCCACACTTGTCCAGCGTGTGGGTAGAGAAGAGCACCCCGTCACAGCCGATGGGCTGCAGGAAGGGAGGCGGAGAGGGCCGCTGGGAGGGCGCTGAGACCCGGGCCCCGGGCGCCACCCCTGCCACAGGCAGACAGGCAGGGCGGTCAGTGCAATGAGACCAGCGGGACTTTTGCTACAATGTTTAACAACCTCACATTTTCCAGACACGCAAACCCCTCGCAGGTCGGTGAGCTTGCAGGACGTGCCGTCGCGGGCGGGGACCATGAGCTGTCGCTGGCCGTCCACGGTGGTGCAGTGCAGGTCGCATGGCTTGCTGGAGATGTGGACGTAGTCATCTGAGAGGGAGACAGAGGCTCTCAGGGTGGGGGGTGGCGGGATTTGGGGCCTTCCCCTCTCCCATCCACAGAGACCGAGTCCTCCCACCCATGGCACAGATGGAAAATCTCAGGCCTGGAGTGGGCAAGGGGCTGGCCCAGCGTCTCAGTGGCAAAAAAGACTGAGATGCTGGGGGTCTGGCCCAGCCTGGGTTCCACGAGTTCCAGCCTCTGCCTCCTTGTGAGTAGGGGCACTGCCCCCTCCGCAGCAGGTCTGAGCCAACTGCTGGCCCTGGGCTACTGGTCCTGGGCACCCCGGAACTTACTCCAGGAGTGAGAGAGACCAACTCATTGTCACTGTTGCCTGTGACCTTGGACAAGCCCCCTCCCTCTGGGCTTCACCCTCCCGCCTGCCCACCCATCCCCAGAAGGGGACCATCGGGTGTGGGTCCTTTGGAGGGGAGGGGCCTCCCTGCCCTCTGCCCCCCGCGAGGTGGCCCAGGGCCTGGTACCGGGATACAGGGGCTTCCACTGGTGCGTCCGCCCGTCGTACACGCGGGAGTTGAAGGAGATGCACTGCTCCTCTCGGAAGCTCCTCCCGTCCGGCGGACACTCCTGCAGGGCGAGAGATGGGAGGCTCCAGGAGGAACTCGGCCCGACAAAGGCATTTTTGTCCCGGCTGAGCAGGAAGTGGCTGCAGCCGGGATGGCCAGGCCAGCGCCGAGGCCCGCGCGGTGGCCTCTCATTCTCCCTCAGTGTCACTCGCTCTCTGGAAGGAGCAAGGACAAGCAGAAGGGCTGCTGTCGCCCCTCAAACACGTACATGCCTGGCCCCCCTCGTGCGCTGGGCAGGATCCTTTCATGTCCCCACTGCCCTGCCTCCTCCCAGACACACCGGGGCGCAGAAGGCACACCTGGCCTGGGTGGTGCTCGTGCTGGCCCCCACTCGCCCTGCATCCTTGGGCAGAGGCCCACCTGGGTGTCTGCGGCTATGGCCGCAGTGCTGGAACATGGCTCATGGACCAAGGTGGGCTCGTCTCCCCAGGACAGAAGAGGAGAGGCCTGGGAGTGGGGGGCAGCTGGTCACTCTGGGCCAGAACCCGAACTTAGGTGGGTCTCCCTCCGAAGCTCATGAGCAGCCAGGAGGGGAGTGGACTAGTGATGCCAACACAGGTCCTAGCCCCCTGCGCGTGCACATGTGAGAGACACAGCCACACAGACACCGGGTCTCGGGGACAGAAAGACCCCAGTGGCTTGCTGTCTTGCCACACGGTGACTGGGAGTTCAGGTTCAAAGTGGTTTGGGCTCCATTGAAAGCTGCCTGGAGGCTGAGCCCCGGGTCAGTGCCCCTCCCCCCGTGGGAGGCTGACAGTGTCAGCGCCCGGGAGCTGGAGAAGGCTGCAGTGGGACTTCTCACAGGTGGCGACGGGGATGCCCGGTGGGACCGTCCTTCTCCCGGTGAGCACCTAACACAGGACTTGTGAGCAGACTGAGGGGGCCGTTGCCAGAGATCTCTAACCTTGAGGCGACACTCCAAGCCCCCCCAGCAGAAGCAAGTGTGGAGCACACAGCGGGGGGCGGGAGGGACGGGGTGGGCAGGACAGATTTGATCTGAGGCAGGAAAGGGGCTCTGAGCCCAGCACCCCTCACCATCCTTTTCTTGGACAGGAAATAAGGGCCAGGCCCAGGACAGAGTGTCTGGAGGGCCTGGGAGCCACCAGGAAGAAACGTAAGGTGATCTGCCAGGGAGCTTGTTGGGGGGATGGTTCACCATGGCGCCGAACGGGGCTCACCTGCACTCTGCACAGCTGGTACCGCTTGGCTGTGCCCGCGCAGGTCCTGTTCCCAGCGCCCGCGACGGACGTCCTCCTGGCGGGAAGACACGGGCTGGGCTAGGGTGGGGAGCCGTGAGCTGCAGGCACCAACCCTGCTCCTGATCCAAATGGCCTCTGGGCTGGGCCCCAGAAGCCCCCCTAATTCTTCTGACTCCCACTGCTCCACCGCAGCCCAGTTCACCCCTGCATCCCAAGCACAAAGCCCAGGTCCTGTGCACAGAATAATAAGCCCAAGCGAGAAGCCTGTCGCTCACCTGGCCTATGCTGCCTCCAACGGAAGACCCCTCCCAGCCTGAGACACAACCCCCTGCCACGCCCATCACCTGCTGCCCCACCCCACGCCAGCCCCACACCTCTGCTGCAGGCAGTGCCGCTCCTGGGACGTCACCCCAGCCCCACAGCTGCGGGAGCACGCCGTCCACTTGGTCCACTCTCCCCACCAGTAGGCAGTGGCATCAGCGCCCCCCTCCAGGCTGTTGGACGTAGGGCTGTTGTCCTGGGAGAGAGTCCCCACAGACGGTTAGAAGGCTGGAGCACCGGGCAGGACTGGCCTGCCATCCCTGGGCCCTGGTCGGGAGGACACAGCCCCTGGACGCTCGCTGGCTGGGTCACTTGGCACCCTGGCCCAGACCTCCAGGGTGGTCTTAGAGGGAACTCCCCGCAAGTCATGGGCCTTGGGTCCTCCCAATCTTGAGATCTGGAGCTTCCTGGGGCACATGAGGCTACAACTCACTGTCCTTGCTTTCTTTCCTCCGAGCAGCCTGGGCCCTGGCCTGGGTTCTGCAGGACACCACCTGCCCCCTCTACACGCCTCGCTCCAGGCCTTTGCTCGGAAGGAAGCACTCAGCCCCCTCCGACCTCATCCTGTCAAATCAGCAAGGGATCTAGAGGGGCCAGGGTCCCTGCGTCGGGGCTGGTCTGACGTGCTTGTAAGACATGTTGCCAGGAGCTGAGTGGGGCTCCAGGAATGCATGCGGGGATCCTGGGACACCTGCCCTACACCTGCCACACCCCCTCCAGCCTTAGCCCCTCTGGTGAGAGACCCTGTGCCCCACTCACCGTGGCCCCAGTAGATACCGCACCCCCAGCCAGAAGTGCCAGAGCCAGAAGGGACCAGACCCAGCGGGAAGGTTGCCGTCTGCCATCCATCCTAGGAAGCAAGGCCATCGTCACTGCTAGGCCAGGCCCAGCTCCTCTGAGGGCTGACCAGGAAGAGGGAAGAGCCCTTGGGGCCCACTGAGCCCCGAGGCCCAGAGGCTATCTGGGATTGATTGCTCGTGGCTGCCTGGTGGTCCTGTTGGGAGAGGTCGGTGAGTGATTAAAGATGCCTGCCCCAGACACGAGCCCCCTGTGGAGGTGGTGGTGTGCTTGCTGCTTGCTGAGCCTAAGCTCCCCCACCCACCCCCACCGAAGGGCGGGCGGGGACCTGTAGTGCGCTTCGCCTCCAACTACCTGAGCTCCCTGGGGAGTGCCTGTGGAGCACACAGGGGACAGCGGAGGAGGCTGTAGGCCCAGGCCTCACCCGTTGGTTGAAGTACCCTAGCACTAGACCTCGGGCTACCACCGTGGCTGGTGGGACCAGCCTGAGCAAAAGCACCTGGGGCTTTTCACCCGAGCGTGAACTCCCTGCCAGCCACGTGGGGTGGCTGGAGGGGCCCACGGACTCCCCTGCTCTGCTAGACCCTTCCTCTCCCTGGCCACCACTACCCCTGCCCGCGAGGGGGCTGGGCCCAGGACCCTCAGGGATCTCAGACCGGGCAGGGTCCAGGCATGTGTGCCCCTCATGCCCCAAGCCAAGATGCACCCTTGTGCCCCCAAAGCATGGAAAGAGGGCAGCCCAGGGTTACGGGGCTGTCTCCTTCCCGGCAAGTGGGCACGGCCGGCCCCAAACACCATTTGACCTTCCTGCCAGGGGTCAAATCAAGGGGACCCTCCAGCCTCCTGGGCTCTCGGCCTTGCCTATGTGCTTTCTCTGCGTGGACACCTGCCTCCTGGAAGGGGCCTCAGCAGCCTCTGTCCGAGATTTGTCTCCCGTCCTAAGTGTCCCTTGCCAGCAAGGCAGAGAAGGGGTTTCAGAAACCACCAAGCCTGTCCCCCTGGAGCCTGGAACCGAGAAAGGGAAGCCAATTTGTCCAAACCAAAGAGCAGAGTAAACGCAGGGACTCACCCCTGCAGCCGGCTAATTCCAAGGAAGAAGGTGTGAAAGCCCCCAGCTCTGCCAGCACTGCCAGCCCTGAGGTCACCTCCAGATCTCTCCCCTCTCCCCTCCATCAAGCCTTGCAGGTCGAGCACCTGCAGCTCTCCGGGAGTTACGCTGGCAGCGCCGGGGCATCCTCAGAACACCGCTGCTGGGACAAGGCAGCAGGATGGCCTGGAGCTGGGAGCCAGAGTCCTCGAGACCCCCACCTCACCAGCTGCCTGCCTGCCACCTCCCCGCCCCGTCTGCCACCCCTCCCCCGCAGGCCTCCATCCGCAGCACCCCCGCCCCCCCGCCAACCTCACAAAAGCACAGAGCCCCCCTCGGCGGTCCCATTGGCTAATCGGTGCCCCAGCTCCTGCCTGCCGGGCTGAAGACAGGTGCTGAGCCGGCCCCACACTTGGTTTTCATTAAGGCTCCCAGACACCGCTGGCCACAGGCCAGGTCCGGCTCACGCAGGATCCATCCCTCCCTGGGGTCCAAAAACAGCCACCGGCCAGCGGGAAAGGCTTGCCTCGCAAAGAGCTTCAGGCGCCCGAGGCTGGGCGCTGAGGGACCACCCTCACCATGCTCCGAGGGTCCCGACCCCTCCCCGTGAGCCCTCCTCCTGTTATATAATAGCTCCCCGAGGGGGCTGGGGGGAGCAGCTGCACCCGTGCCCTGGGACGGCTGCGGTGGGAAGCGGGAAGGCTGAGGTGGCCTACCTGGCCCGGGGTCAGCAGGTTGTCCTCCCGGGGAAAGGGGCAGAGCTGCTGTGGGCAGGCGGCGCCAGGTGTTCGGAGCAGGGGGAGGCTCAGAGTACAGAGAGCTGTGGGCTCTGCCTCGCTCCCTTCCTCCTCCTCCCCCTTGCCGCCTCCCTCCTCCACTTCAAAGAGCACCCACAAGAGGGGTTCCCAGGGAGGCGCGCAGCCCAGTGGCGGCTCTGCGGCCGGGCTGCCTTTATAGCTGTCAGGCAGACAGGGAGGAACTCACACTTCCCACCAGGCTGCTCCCCCGCCCGCCGCCGGCAGGCCTGGCGCACACTTTAACCCGCTCCGCGCCTCTGGAGCCCAGCCAGGCCGGCCCAGCTGCCTGCTGACTGCTGCCTCGGCAGCGGCCCAGCGCAGCAAGCAGGGAGGCCGCCGTCCTGGGTCCAGCACTGGGAACCATGTATTGGGGTGTCCAGACAGAGCAGCTGCTAGCCTGGGGTCACAGGGGAGGCTGGTGGTGGCAAAGCCCAGCCTAGGCCTGTTTGATGTCTGGCTCCAGAGGGGACCCAGTCTCTGCCCCCTACCCCCAAATGGACTCTGCGTTGTAGGAGGTGTCCGGTCTGATAGCTCCATTTTACAGACGGGAAAGGTGAGGTCTGGGTCACCCCGCCAGCCTTGGAAAGGTTCTCCTGAGAGACAGATGGTTCCGCAGGTGGAGGGACGAAGGGAGACCCAGTGAGGGCTCAGCCCGGGGCTCCAGGAAAGGGACAGACGTGCCCGTGGCCTGCTGACCAGACAGCCGACATGGCCAGGGCCAGTGGGGGGAGGCCTGGGGAACTCTGTGCAGATGTTCAGCACCAGCTTGGCAGGGCACAGAGGCCTGGCTGGGCCTGGGCCAGGTGGGCAGCCCCTGGCAGGCCAGACATGGTGCTCCAGGCCTGTGTTCCTGCTGAGTCAGAGCGTGGAGCGGAGGACGGAGCGTGCGGCACACGCTCCAGTCCCCAGGAACCCAGGCAGACCCCAGACTCTGCAAGCTGTATACCCAAAGCCAGGCCTGGCCCCTGCCCCTCGCACAACAGCCCCTCCCCCCCACCCCGAGCCCACCCTCCTGGAACGCAGGGTGGGGGTGGAAGCTGCGTGTAAGGTCTTCTGAGTCTTTCACCTGCCTCCCTGCCTCGGTCCTGCAGGTGGCATAGCCCACAGTGGCACCTAGAAAATCCTCCCCCTCCCATCCGTCTTCCCTGCCAGACGAACTGGGACGTGAGCTCCTCCTTCTGCTGCATCCTGGGGTGGCTGAGAGTTATTCCAGCCCTGGGGAAATTCTGCCCTGAGTCTGGCCACCGACAGGAACAGTTGAGAAGGAGTGAGAGGAAAGCGACACTGCCTCCCACCCTGCATGGCGTCCTTTCTATGCACCAAGAGCTCTGAGACCAGCATGCTGAACATCCCCATCTTACAGATGGGGGGACTGAGGCTTCAAGACCGTTGAGTGACACCCCGGGTGGCACATCTGGTTCGTGGCATGTCAGGGACCCCACGGCTGTCACTGACCATATCCTCTCTGTCTGCGGACATGGCATGCGCCCCTCCCCCACCCCGAACATCGGGGTGGCAGGTCTGGCTCATCTCAGTTGCCCCTTGGGGCTGCTGGGAAAGTCGGTGCAAGGGAGACTTGAACCCAGGTCCACACTGCCCCCTGCGGCCGGCGTGCTGAAGCACAGACAGGACAGAGCCCGTCCCCGGGCAGTCTGAAGCACACACACCCACGCGCACCCCCCCACAGACACACGACAGCCAGGGCCAGGGCACGCTCGGAGCCTCAGCTGCCCCCCCCCTCCAGCCCAGCGCCAGGGCCCTGCACCCCCTGGCGCAGTCCCGAAACTCCCAGTGTTTCTGGCTCCACATCCAGCCAGCGCCAGGGTGACTAATGGTTTCCCTTGGGAGGGACCCCACAGCCAACCGACACAAACACCCCCAGCGCCTCCACTTAGCCCGGCGGGACAGTGCCTGGGAGACAGACCTGCCACCCCACCCCCTGGCGTCGTGACCTCCCGCAGGTGTGTGACCCGGGGCCCGCCACCCTCCACCCCACCCCGCCCTCCACCTCAAGGAACCCGCCAAGGTTCTCCCCCACGTGACACCGGCGAGCCCCCACACTCCAGACCCACAGGGAGCTGCGGCTGCGCTTCCTCTGCTGGGGGCCCCGGGGCAGTCGGGGGAGACCCCGGGAGCCAGGGAAGGCTTCTGGGACCCCCAAAGACCCTAGGAATTGGCGGGGGTGGGTGAAGAATAAAGTATAAGCAGGAGCACCTCCCTGAAGGCCTCGTCGTGCTCCGAGTGTGGAGCGAGCTGGTGTGGGTGGGCCTCCCGGGCCGGCAGGCCTAAGGTGCTCTTGGGACCCACCTCACAGGATCCCGGCCAGGCTCTCGGGGCAGGAACCCAAGACGCCCGAGGAGCCTCCCGGCCGGCTACAACACACAGACCCGGAACGGCAGCACAGCCTGGGCTCAGAAGGCACCACACTCAGGGCTGAGGCTCTGCCGTCACCCTACTGAAGGTCTGAATAATGTTATCTTTGAATCCGTGCTCTAGAAGTGACATGGGATGGGGCGACAGAGCACACACAGGGGCTTGCAGCCTCGGCTCACACACGGCCCGCCTCCCTCCATCTCCCAGGTTCTGGACCCCCCCAACCCACCCCCAGCCCCACCCCTGCAACCACAGCTGCCCCCTGCCCCCGAGGGGCCGGGCTGAGGCTGAGTCTCTGGGTGGGGTCCTGGGTACTTGTGAGGGTGAACACTCATCCCCTAAGTGTCCTAGTGTCCAAAGGAACACGACCTGAAACCAAATAAAAAACAGCGCGATCAGTCTGGAGAATTCGTGGAGGAAAGAAAAAGCTTCATCCTGATTTTTAAACCAAGGTCCCCCATTTTGCACTGAGCCCCACAGATCACGTCGCGGGGTAACTGCCTCCTGGCTCCATCCCTCCTGTGATTCCAACTGTCTGGAGAGTCACTGCAAGAGAAGATTCCAGGACCCCCTCTCCAGTCCTGCTCCCCACCCCGTGAAGCCCTTGTTTCATGCCCATCTGGACGTGCTCAGCACCCCCAGATGCTCTCCTGGGGTCACCTCCTATGCGAAGCCCCCCCCGTGCCCCAGCACTTTGTCGAGACTTCAGAATGAGCTTTCCTGGCTGATGGCTGGGACCCCACAGAGCAGGGGCTGCTGCAGGCTCACACTGTGTCTCTGTGGGGCCAGCATCGTCTAAATGTACCAGGTGCTCAAGAAACAAAGGGGTGGACTTGCGTGGCCCCTCCTGACGCCAGCATCTCCTTGTACTCTGGGGGTCCTCCACTCTCCTGAGGCAGAGCTCCCTGCTGCCTGCCGACAGCTCCCAGGGTCTCGGCCCCTAGAGTGGCCTCACTCACGTGCATCGCCACCCGGGGCCCTGGCTACAGAAGGGGTGCTGTAGACCCCTGTGTTTTAGGAGACAGTCTTTCCACCAGAGCCTTCTGGATGTCTGGGGAGAAGCTTGGAAATGGGAAATCAGGCACATTTCTACCGGATGAAGGCTCAGGGAAAAGAAGAGATCCAGGGCTGGGGAGGGGCACCGGGGGCCATGGGGTGAGCCGTTGGGGGTGCTGGTGATTGAACAGTCACACTGGGAGCCGGCGCTGTCCTATACAGGAAAGCGTCCAGAGCAGAGCTCAGAAGCATGGGGACCGCAGCCAGAGGCTGTGTGAGGTGGGGCCTCGCCCCTGGCACCCAGAGGCCGGCCAGCACAGCCTCGAGGGCGGCTCACCTGTACCATCTTTCCCACTGTCCCGCCTGTCCTCTCTGCTGTCCACCCAGTGCCTGGGGCATGCTGGGCGCCTTCTGACAGTGGAGCTTTCCCACCCAACAGGCACTGGGCCGCCGAGGGACTATCTGGCCAGCTTGGTGGTGACCAGCCAGACCCCAGAAGAGGACCAGGCCCCAGAGGACAGCCCCAGCAGCCAGCCCCTCCTCATGAGCTCCCTGCCCAGCCCAGGGGAGAAGACAGCTTTCTCTGCCCTAGGCCCAGGGCCTGGACATTCGGGAAGGACCTCCTCCTGTGGACCACTGGGGGGTCAGCAGGTGGGAGGCTGGACCCCAAAATGGATTTCTTTGTTTCCTCGTCCTTATTTCTCAGCCAGAAGCACTGGCATGTTCTGTTAGGCCGAGGCTTGAAGTTCAAGTAGGGGGACCCAGGAAGTGTGCAGGCCTCTCTGGTTCTCGGATTCTGCAAGAGGCTCCTTTCCCCCCAAATATGGAGCAAGGACGGGAGCATGAGAAGCCCTGCCGCGGCTGAGAAGTGAGCTTGCCACGGGAGCTCCAGAGAAACGAAGCCCGGAGGCCAGACAGACAGACGGGCTACTGCTCAGAGCACCACACACTCATCAGCGTTCCCCGCGACCCTGTGGGTCAGGGGCCGAGCCCTCCGCCTGGCTCACCTGGCAGGCGCTCAGAGGCCGGGGGGGCTTGAGCCACTAATTCTCAGCCAGCGGCTGAAGACAACACATGACGGCTCTCAGACACACACACGTGCACAGAGCAGACGCCCCGCATGGCAGTCCGGGGGGGCGGGCCCCAAGGAACGAGCTGGAAAACATCAAAGCCCGGACCCCTCCTGCCAGGTGCAGGGGCACCTCTGCGGGCCCCTACACAGAGAGCCAGGGCACGAGGGCTGCTGTGCTCTGGGGCGACCGAGAGCCGTGGGTCGGGTGTTCAAAACTTGGAGGACTCAGGCGCAGCAGCTGGCTCGGCTCTCCGGGCCGGGCCTAGCAGACAGACAGCTGTCCGGGAGGCGGGAGCTGTGTGGCATTCCAGGCATTTCAGCACCTCTATAAAACCGGCCCACTCGCGGCCGAGGGGGCGAGGGAAGGGGGCGCGGGCGGTGGGCTCCTCTCCCCCTGCAGCTGCCCCACCCACCCCACCCCACCCCCCCCCCCCCCCACCCCTGCGGGGACCCACTGGGGCCGGCGCCATCTGCCGGGTGGAGGGGGGATGCCGCCTTGGGCTAGGCAGGGAGGCCCGGGCATCCCGAGACCCCGAGCACGCTGCAAGAGTCGGGGCCAGGAGCCAGTCCCTGCTCTTTTCTGAGCCTCAGTCTCCTGGCCTCTAAAATGGGGAGAGCAGAGAGAGCGACCCCCACCCCTCCCCCAGCTGCTGGCAGGACCCAACAGGACGAAGTAGGAAGAACACTTGGCACGGAGCCCTACACATGGCCAGCGCTGAATAAATGTGTGTGCGAGTGGTTTTCAAGACACACACAGTGTGGTGGAGGTTAGAAGGGAGAGACCGCACCCCGGCGGGGGTCAGGGGAGGCTGAGGGCTACAAGGTGAACGGGGAAGGCCGGAGCGGTGAGTGTCCCCGCGGAAGGAGGGTGTGCGGCCCGTGGGCTCGGTGCAGCCAGGGCATGAGCAGGTGGTGGGGAGGGATGGGCAAGGCAGGCCCGTAGGCGAAGGCCACGGGTGGCACATAGGTGGCTCGGGGCCCCGGTGGAGCCTGCCCAGGTGGAGTGGCTCCCAGCCCCGCCCCGCCCTAGCCCCCCACACTTCTTCAAGGGCTACACTCCCCTCGAAGTGGCCAGCCTGTGTCTCCCACTCTGCCTCCCCCTCTCCCGGCCCGCAGGCCCGTGGTTTCCCCTGCTGCAGGGAGAGCCGAGGGTCATTTCAGTCCTGTTCGGAGCTGGACGCCTTCCCCCGAGCCAGCTGGTCGGTCTCCAGGCTGCCAGGTCTCGGAGGGGAGCCACACGGGGGCCGCCCCCACCTCCACACTGTACTGGACTTCCGGCCGGTCTGCAAGGGCTCCTCGGGCTGCCCCAGGCCTGGTCACCTGTCTCCCCACGTTGGGGCAGCCCCCCTCAGCCCCCTTCTGCCTTAATCACTGCAACACATGTACAGCCAACCGCACCCTTGCCTTCCTCCAACACCTCCCCCTTCTCTTTTTCCCTTCCCCAAGCTTACAGCCCTGGCCCAGGAGTTTACAGCTGCAAAGAAAACACACACACACTCATGCACAAAACCAACTGTGGAATGTTTTCCTGCCTCTGAGCAGGGCTTACGGCTCCAGAGAGTTCTCTGAGCACCTGACATCTACTCGCATTTCCACACCACGGGGTTTGTATTCCTCCTGGGAGCGGGGGCTGGGGGCTGGGTGCGAGCAGGAGCGGAGGGGTGGAGAGGCGGGCAGGGAGAGCAGCCCTCTGTGATGGCCCACGTGGGGTCGCCTGCCTCCTGCCCTGCCCAGAGCTGCACACAGCAGGATCTGGTTTTCTCATTTGGAGAGGGAGTGGGGCTCCGAAGTGCCAGACTGAAATGTGCAGGAGCCTGGCCTCCTTGGACTTTCATTCATTCTTTGAACAAAGTCATTCATTCAGCCAGTGTTTGTTGAACACCTACCGTGTGCCAGGCTTGGGCCCGGCACAGGAGCACCTTGGCTTGCCTGGGCGCCAGGCCGGGGGGCGGCCTCCCCCACAGACAGTGCTGTTGAGCCAGCGACCAGAAAGAGGAGGAGGAGCAAGCCTGTTCTTGCAGTGGAGTGGGGGGGAGATAAGAGGAGAGACGGGGTCTGAGAGTATGGTGGAGACCCGGGTCTGTGGTGGTCTCCTCGACCCTTGGACTCTACCCCAAGGACGGTAGGGGCTTTGGAAGGCACCGAAGCAGAAAAATGGTGTGACCGAATGCATTACTGCCAACAGCAGAGACTGCTCTGGACACTTGCGCTCCAGCTGTCCCTGGAAGATGACCCTCCGCGGGCCAGCTCCCAGGAGAACAGAAGCGTGGCACAGCCACACGGTAGAGTACTACTCGCCCGGCAACCAAAGAACCCACCTGACACGACGTGGGCGAATCTCAGGGACTTTCTGTTGGTGGAGCAAAAGAAGCAGACCCCAAAGAAGGCACACTGCATGGTCCCATTTGTATGGAATTTTAGAACAGGCCAAGTCAGGCATGCGGCGGAAACCAGGGCAGTGCCTGCTTACACTGGCAGAGGACGTGACCGGACATCCCGGGGCGATGCGGACGCAGTGGTCGCACAGCTATATGCGCTTGTCAAAATTCATCCAGCTGTGCTTCGAATCCGTGCGTTCCGTCATACGTGAATTATATCAGGATGAAAAAAGAGAACAGAAGTGAAGATCGTTCTTCGGCTCACAACAAATCAATCAAGAAACAAGCAATCAGGCCAGGGAGAGTCAGCCTGGGTGGCTCACCACTCCCATCATTCCTGGGCCAGAGGATAAGGGGGCACCCTGCCAGACAGGTCCCCTAAGACGTCTTACGCCAAGGGAAGGTTGTTTCCCAAAGCCAGCCTAGTGATGCTGAGATGGACGCTTCAGCCTGGTACTGGGAGCTCGTTAGAGATCATCCCGCTGTTTACCACAGATGTGAAACAATGTAACCAAGGAGAAAAGACTGTTTCATTAGTCCAGTTGCCAAGGAAACCAAGGTGGGGAAAGCGGCGAGCGGAAACTGATGTGCGCTGGGAAAATACGAAGCTTGTCTTCAAGGTCCTTTTGTGATCAGAACTGGCTAAACCTTGGGTTCTCTCACCTCTAGCCACCAGCGGACAGGTGACTCGAGCAGCAGAGACCACTGGTGCGCTCGTTCTGGGCTCCCTACTGCCCTGGGGAGAGGACCAGGACGGAAAGCGCCTGGAAGCTGAGGATTGTAACTCATGGGGACTTTACGCCAAGGTTGTTGCCTCAGAGAAAAGAGGTATGGTCTCCTTGAATCAACAACTCTGGTCTCTCCAAAAAAAAAAGAATCCGAGACAAGTGTTGATCACATGACACATCAGCTGTTGGACACTGTCCATGTGCTCTCAACACATGCACTCCTAGCCCTGCCTCCCTTCAGGGCATTCGAACCACAGCTGCCCTTGGAGCCCCACTGAAGGGAGCAGGCTTTGTCCCTGTTTTTCTCTGCCCTGGGGACCCGGGAGGCCTGCGTCCTCCCCTCCTCCCCAGCCAGTGCCTTCCTCCCTGGCCCATGGGGACGCTCGCAGCGAAACTGCTCCTGCCCACCCTCAGCAGCCTGGCCCTCCTGCCCACCGTCAGCATCGCTGCCAAGCGAAGGTTCCACATGGAGGCCATGGTCTACCTCTTTACCATGTTCTTCGTGGCGGTAAGTCTGGGACACTCTCCCAAAGGCGCAGGAGAGGGGCTGTCTATCCACCACCTTCGTTATTGGTGAGCAAGAAAAGTGATTTGGAGGTGAAAGGAAGAGCCTGGAGACCAAAAGAGAGAGTTAGGGGGACCCCTCCTCCTCTCTGGACCTCAGTTTCCCCATCTGGGCCAGGAAGTCACTCTAGGATTGGTGTTCACAAAACCAGGCCCACAATGGGCTGGCGTCAGTCAGTCCAGGACAAGCCCTTCAAGGCTTCTGGGGTGCCCCTCCTTTTGCCACTGGCAGACCACCCCAGGGGCCCCCCACCCCACCCTGGGCCCCTGCCACTCTCCCAGCTCCACAGGGCAGCGGAGCAGGGAGGAAGGGGCTGAGCCAGGCCCGAGAGGGGGTTAGTAGGGTTTAGGGAATGCATTGGGCCTGGGTGAGTCTGATTCCAGAGTTCCGGAGCTGGCCCCAGTTCAGGAGGGCCTGCTCACGTCTGCTTGTCTCTCCTTCTTGAGGCCTATGTCTCTCTCTGAGTCCTTCTTTCTCCATTTATACGCCAGGATGACTGTCTCTCTCTCTCCCCCTCCCTCCCTCCCGGCAGGGCTTTCTCCCTCTGCATTTCTCTGATTCGTTTTCTCCGCATCTGACTTTTTTCTTTTATTCTGTCTGTGTCTGGGTTGCTCTTGATTTCTGGAGCTCTGTCTCCATAGAACTTGCTCTCGTCCCAAACCTCCTGGTCTTTCCCTGTCTGGCTTTGTTCCCCTGGCCCTCCACGTGTCTCTGTGGCTCTATCTACTGTCCTTAAGCTTCTGTCTGTCTGTCTGTCTGTCTGACTGACTGTCTGCCTGCCTACCCTCCTGCCTTTGTACCCCTCTATCTAATCAATCATAGCTCTACCTACCTAATCGATGTCCTATCCCTCCACCCATCACCAATCTGTGTCTCAGTGCCGACCTGTGTCCCTCTGAGTCCCCCACCCTCACGGCTAGACTCCCTCCCTTGCTCTGATGGTCTTCCCCATCAGCTCCCGTCAGACTCACCCTTCTCCAAAGCCCAGCTCCCCATGAGAAGCACGCACTGGGGAGGCAAGTGTTCCCCCAGTCTCCTCCCTGTGGCAGCGCCAGACATGTGAAAAATCGCATGCCTCCTGCCACCGGCTGGCCTCGCTCCTCAGCAGCAGGGCCTCTGTGGGCGAGCATCAGAGTCCTTGGGGCAGCCCTGGACGGTGAGGTCTGTGAGCACACGCATGTGTTTGCAGACGTGTGTGCACCTGTCACGCCGACGTCCTTGTGAGCCGAATCCAAGCTTACCTGCAACGGGAGAAGCCGCGTGTGCACATGGGATGGCGCTCCCTTAGGCAGCAAGGTCCTGGGGCTGGGGGTTGCCTGGGGCGCCAGTCTCCAGGCCTGGGCGGGAAAGATCTTGGCTGCTGTCTAGCCGCAAGCCAGCATCCAGGCTGTAGGGCATGCCAGTGCTCTGGACACACTGTCTCATGTAATCTTAGCTCCCCATGAGCCTGAGATTGTGACCAGCCCATTTGACAGATAAAGAAACTGAGTCCCACAGAGGCTGAGTCACGTGTCGCTGTATAAGCCCTAGAGGCACCCTGGGGCTCTCAGCTCATTCAAGGCGTCTTGTTCAATGCCACTTTGTTAGCTCTGCGAGGGACCCCTGCCTGGGTGAGTCCCAGGAAGTCGATTTGACAGATGAGAAACCCAGGCACAGAGTGGACCCGGGACTTCTCTGCGGGTATAAGGGGCTTAGGGCTGGGGAGAGGAGCCAGGGATCTTGTCCCCAGGTCCCTGTTAGACCCAGCCCCAGAAACTACAGACACCGCCAGGCCACCCCTCCCTGCTGGGGCTGGGCTGGCCCCCAGCTGCCTTCAGGCTGACCTCAGAGGCCCACTCTGTCCCACCCTAGCCCACCCAGAGTGGCAGAAGCAGCTGCCTCCTGTGACAAATGTCCTCCAACCTCAAAGCCATGCTCAGCCCCTTTCTCCCAGAGCCCTAAACGATACCATTGCACCTTCTGCCTCCCATGTGGCTTCTTCTGTGTTCTGAGCAGAGCCCTCCTCCAACAGTTGCTATTTCTGTTCCCAACACTGTGACACGTGCTCAGTCGCTTGGAATCCCCTGGCCTGCCCCACGGAATGGGTATTCTTGTCCCTGTTTGACAGAGGAGAACCCCAGCAGCCAGCCACTCGCCTGAGCTCACAAAGCAAGGACCTGCTAGGGGGGCCTCTGGAGGCTGTGCTGTCTCCCACCAGACCCTCTTGGCACTCCCCCCCCTCCGCCAGCACCCGCCCCTGCATCGGAAGAGGGAGGCAGGCCTCACAGGCACAGAGGACAGGCGCCAGTCCCTGCTCTGCCCTGCCCCCTTGGCAGGTAGCACTGTTCTGAATCTGTCCTTCCCCACCCATCCAACGGAGATGAACCAAGGGCCTGGGGTCAGCTCCTGGGACAGCTCTCCTTCAAACCACTCCAAACCCTGCCTCCCTGACCCTGCATTCACACGGCCAGGCTGAGACAGAGCATTCCTGCTCTTCATGGGGCCGGGGTGGACACTGCCGAGAATCTCATAGTGATTAAGCCTGTGGTTATACACGGTGATCTGAGCTACACAGGAGAGGCCCGGGTGCAGAAGCAGCAGATGATGGGACTGGGCGGCGGGGGGAGGGATGTAGTTCTGGAAGTAGCGGGAGAATGTCCATGTCACTCACAGGGCCTAGGCGCCACGAGTGTCCTTCCTGCTCTATCCTGCAGAGTTCTGAGCACCTTGATCAGGCCCCACCTGAAGCTTCTCTTTCCCCAGCTAAACGATCATGTCCACAGCCTCGTTGCTCTCCTCCATCCTCTTTGCCTGTGTCGCTTCAAAGGGTGCAGCATCCAAAGTTCAACAAGTTCTCTAGGTGGGTCTGACCAGAGCAGAGAGAATCGGGACTGTCACCTCCCTTGTTCTGGACACCATACCTCTATTCATGCCTCCTACATGCACCGTAACTTTAGGTTGCCTGCGATTGTAACTAATAGGAGCTCTAAATCGACCCCAACTTGCTCGACTCACCGAGTGACCCAGGGCTCCCGCTCCCCCATAACATCCCTGGGCCTCCAGACTTGGGCTGCTCTCCTGGACGCCTCCTCCCTCCTCCTGAGCTGGGTTCACCAAGAGTCGATTGTGCTGGTTCCCAAGCTCGTTTATGCCCATGGAACTTGTCAAAATAATTACATCACATAATTAAATATTACTTAAAGTGATGAAATGTGTATGCAAAAGGAGAGAGCTGCCGTTTTCTAAGAAATCAGTGGACTGCTGTGAGAATACTCCACAGTGCCATTTTGCTCTAAAAATTGCCAATAAAGGGCGCCTGGGGGGCTCCGTTGGTGAAGCGTCTGCCTTCAGCTCAGGTCATGATCCTGGGGTCCTGGGATCGAGCCCCACATCGGGCTTCTTGCTCAACAGGGAATCCTTCTCTCCCTCCCCTTCTCCCCCTACTCGTGCACGCTCTCTCTCTCTCTGTCAACTAAATAAATAAAATCTTTAAAAAGTATCGCTATTAAATTAGTTGGGGAGACACAGGAGAGAGATGGGTGAAACTACCACGCTGTGCTCAGCACGGGGTCTCCACAGTTTCCCAGAACTTTAAAGAAACCGGAGCTGGAAGCCATAGGCCGGAGGTGCTCAAAGTACATTATTCCCCACGGGTGGCTGGCATCAGCCTGAGAAACTCGTAGCAAAGCACACCTCTGACCCCACCGCAGACCTGCTGACTCCGCAGCCCAAGTCTTCACAAGCCCCCCAGGGTTCTGGTGCCCACTCACGTCTGAGGACTTCCCCGGTAGGGGGGCCCAGTCACGACAGGGGGAGCGGTAGAGGAGAAGGGCCGACTGGCATCCGGAAAATAGGCGGTGGCCTCACACCCAGAGGCGCTGAGGGAACGCACACGTACCTGCTGCCGGTAAACCAGGTGTTGAAGGGACGTGCAGGGCGCGTCTTCGGGGTCCCCACCTGAACAACACCCGGACTCTGGTCATGTCACACAGAGAACATAAGAGACACGACTGAGCCCTTAGCACAGCCCAGGCTCCCAGCCCCTCACGTGGATTGTTTCGTCTACTCCCCACAAGACCCCATGAGGGGAGCAGTGGGCAGCACTGCTGCCATTTCCATTTTTCAGGTGCGGAAACTGAGGCACAAAGTGACTTGCCTGAGCCTCGAAGCTAGTGAGCGGCCTGGCTGGCGGGGGGGTGTGGCGGGGGCCCAGCTGTGGCCCCGGGGCTCCCATGCAGTCCTCTCCAGCCCCTGACTGCTGGGGGTTTTCCGGCAGGTACACCACGCCTGCAACGGGCCCGGCCTGTCGGTGCTCTGTTTCATGCGACACGACGTCCTGGAGTATTTCAGCGTCTACGGGACAGCGCTGAGCATGTGGGTCTCACTGATGGGTGAGTGGCCGCGCCTTGTCACCCGACTGCCCCGCCATCTACCTGCCCGCTCCCAGAAACAGCAGAGCCCACTGGCTCTGCTCTCCACCCCGCATCGGAGCGTCTGCTCCCCTCTCCTAGGGTTTGAAGCCTGGTTTAATTGATGAGAAAGAACGCACAGCCCTTAAATGCCCTGACGCCCATCCTCACATCCGTTGGATTCACACATGAATGAAGGCTTGTTCAGACCACTCTAGGTGATGGAACCCGTGGAAGGGCTTCCGGCTCTCCCACTCAGGAGACCATTGTTCACGCGTCAGGGTTTGCCCCAAGACGTTCCCTGAGGCTCACACAAGCGTCCACGCACATCACTGTCAGCTCAGGTTTTTAAGAGGATGGAATCACTCAAAAGCGTATGGTGTCTGCACCTTTTTTCTCATGTAGCGCCGTCTGGCGGTAACGTGGGGGCACGTGGGCCCCATCGCACGGGCTCCCTGCTATTTGCCCAGGCCCCGTGAAGGACCCAGATCTCTCCTGTCTCTTACCTGCATGTCTTCATCTCCGTCCCCGGGGTCCTCGGGCTCATGGTCCCCAGGCTGCTCTGTCCACATCTGTCCATTACAACCAGCCGGAACTCAGACCTCAGGGTGACCGGGCTGGTCCATGGGGTCTCGCTGGCCAGGAACACCCCACACAGGGGCCCCTGAGGGATGCCTCTTGGGGGGGCAGTGGCCAGGGGGGACAGAGAGGCCGCTCACCCCTCCCGGTTCCTCTCTCCCACCTCCAGCGCTGGCCGACTTTGACGAGCCCAAGAGGTCGACCTTCGTGATGTTTGGCGTGCTGACAATCGCGGTGCGGGTCTACCACGACCGCTGGGGCTACGGGGTGTACTCGGGCCCCATCGGCACGGCTGTCCTCATCATTGCCACAAAGTGGGTGCGTACTGTGCGAGCCTCAGTGGACAGGGACGCCCGTCCCCTGTGACCCCTCCACCTCGGGGTCTCCATTCACCTCCCATCTCAGGGCTCCAGCTAAAACACAGAGACAATGAGCATCAGGCACCCCCGCTGCGTAGACCCCGTCTGTATCATCCATACCCACTAGCTCTGGACCTAACCCAAGTGACTGCACTTCTCTGCCTCAATTTCCATATCGGAAAAGCGGTTGTTACAGGAACAGTCCAGGACCTACCTCATAGGGTTGGTTCAACGATGGACTGAGTTAACGCGCCTAAAAGTCCTGGAATAGAGCCTGGCTTCTAATGTGCTCCACACATACGAGCTATTTCTAGTATCGTTATTATACTTTGCAGAGAATGACTGCTTTAAAGATGCAAAAGCAACTGGAAATGGCCTGGGTTAATCTGGGAAGACTTCATGGAGGCGGTGAGCCTTAAGTTTGGTTCTAGCGAGGAGGAAGCCTGTGGTGTGTGGTGGACAGGAAGATGGAACTGCCCCTAAGCACTGAGGCAGACTGAGCCAGAGTTTGCAACACTGACATCTCTTCAGTGGGCCCCCAGTGGCCCTGACGCGCAGTCCCCAGGCCTCCCTGCACCCTCTGTTGTACCAAGGCCCTCCTGGGCTGCGAGGGCAGAGAGCTGCTCATGCTTCCCAAGCTAATGACGGATGCTAGAGCAGGATGGACGGAGAGAAGGAGCTGAAGCTTGCAGGGACCAGAACACAGGCCTGGCCTGAGGCTGGACCCACTCTCCAGCCGTGCAGCAGCCCAGGCCCCAAGGTGACATCCCTCTGCCACATTTTCACCCCTTTTGGAGCTCCACCTGGAATCTCGGGGTGTCCCAATTCCAAGTGCTGGCAGGAGGGCTGGTCCAGCCCAGCCCAAGTCACACACCCACTCAGGGCCCCAAAATTAAGGCCAAGATGGCAGGGCCTCAGGGGATGGGGGGGGGGCGGCTGGCCAGACCACCCGGGGAGCAGGAAGGCAGTTCTCTGGAAAGGGGGTCAAGCTGGGCAAGTGGTGCAGAAGGTGTCCATCAACCCATGTTACAGCTGCAGGAGGGAAAAGAAAGCCCGGCTCCTCCTACAACCAGGGAGTAGAGGATTTGTTCTGCCCCTCAGTTAAGGAAGGAAGTAGGGCTCAGAGAGGTCAGCGATCAACAAGAAGTCACGCAGCACCTGCCGAGGTCAGACCTTGCCTTTCCAAGAGAAGGGAAGGAGCCTCTTTCTCACCTCAGCTTGGGGAAGCGAGCCGCCCCCCTCCTGCCCCGCAGGAGGCCACTCGGCGCTGCCTGTGAGAGCAGGGGAGGCATGTTGGGTCTGCCGCGTCTGGACCCAGGGAAGGACCACGTTAATGAACAAGCTAGAATGCATAAACACAGAGCCCTGGGTCTCGATAACGCGCTCATCCCCCAGCAGGAAGTAGGATAGGCTGCTTGGACTGCCCTGGAGGGCCGTTCCTGCTGCAGATCTTGGCTGGTCTGGATCTGGGCTGGATTGTAATTAGCCAGAATAGAAGCCACTCGCTAGTTTCCCTGGGAAGCGCCACGGCGACTTCCACGGCCCTCGGGCCGCGGATCCGGCCACAGGAACCGAGAGGTCTGCCTGGCTGCCTACATCCTGGGGCTCAAATTGTGTTTTTCAGACCATTTAACGTGGAGTTTATTTTGGATTTTCAAGGGCAGTTGTTTCCTGGAATGAGGGTGGATTTTTCTCTCAGAGGCTCGTCCCTTCTTGAGCCCGAGTTGGGAACGGCAGCCCTCAAGGAGAGGAAGCAGAGAGAGGTGGGTGTGGGGGCCGCGGGGCAGGGCCGGGCCAGCCTAGGACGTGACCCTGGGCAGGCGCGGCCGTGGCCACCGGCACCCAGGCCCCCCAGCAGCACCCACGCACTGTCTGCGCCCGTGCCGTCCTGATGTCTTATTGGCAATGGCAAATTCCAGCAAACCACACCCCAGACTCTGGTGGCCCAGCCTGCCCCGACCAGCACAGGGGTCCTACACACGGGGGAGGGGGGGGGCGGGGTGTGCAGTTGGGGGGGCGGCCCCAGCCCCACAGGGGGTTCCACGATCCGCAGTGTGTGCAGCCGTTTCTTGTGCTGAGGTCCCAAACACCCTGCACCCTGAAACTCCTTGGCCCCAGGGGTTTGAGTTTGCAGGATGTGGTTCCGCATTTACTGCACGTTCTCAGTGCACGCGAACCCATCATTTTAAGCCTCAAATCTTGCTCGTGCCTCCCACTGACTGGAGCACCTGAGCAACCAGAGCTCCATGCGCTGGTCAGCTTGACTCAGAGGCACCACGACAGGTCGCGATCTACGAGCCTCTGAAGCGTCTCTCGGACCACCACAAAGGCGCCCCCGCAGGCCACCCAGTGGGCGGCACCAGCGCTCCAACACCTTCTTGCTGTGTCTGGTCCCCGGGGGATCCCCTCTGGCTGGCAGGGGTGTGCGTCCAAGGGTGGCCTCGTTAGGCACCAAAGAGGCAGGCAGGGGTGGGGGGTCCTCACGGGGCAAACTGGCCCAGGGGTTCCCAGCCGAGCCATCCAGGCTGGGGCTCCCTTGGGTCCTGCCGCCACGGGACCGTGGCGCGTGAGCCATCTCCCTGAGCCCCGCCTCCCGCCCAGGGATAGCCAAGGGGCGCGTGCGTGCCCGGGGCCGGCTCCGAGCAGCAGCCCCGCGTGTGACCTCTCTGCGTGGCCACTCTCCCCACAGCTGCAACGGATGAAGGAGAAGAAGGGTCTGTACCCCGACAAGAGTGTTTACACCCAGCAGATAGGCCCCGGCTTCTGTTTCGGGGCGCTGGCCCTTATGCTGCGCTTCTTCTTCGAGGTAGGGGGACTGGGGCCCCTCGGGGCGGCTTCAGCAGCATCCCGTTCCTGCCTCCTCTGTCCCTCCCTCCCACCACACACCGTCCATCCCCAGCACCGGGGCTCTCGCTGTCTCCGTGGATCTGAGATGAGGTGCACAGCCCAGAGGGGGCCTGGGGCTGGAGCCTGCACCTGCAGGAAGGGGGGGGGCGGAGGGAGGCAGGGAGGAGCCCCAGCCTCATTGTCAAAGGCCCAGGGAATGGTGCTGAGCTTTCACTTTCCACCTTCAGTGCTCCAGGGGTTGGAGGTCAGGAAAGACTGCCCATGGGGGGGGGGCGCTGAGGATAGGCCCCTTGGAGGAGGGCACTTGGCCAGATTCTGGGGGGGAGTGACTGGCAGGTACCCCAGCGTGCCAGGCATTCGAGCAGAGGCATGGAGTGGGGGGATGGGGGGAGTCCTGAGGCCGCAGACTGACCCCCCTCCCCGCCTCCCCGCCCCTGCAGGATTGGGATTACACCTATGTCCACAGCTTCTACCACTGTGCCCTGGCCATGTCCTTCGTCCTCCTGCTACCCAAGGTCAACAAGAAGGCTGGAAGCGCAGGGCCCCCGGCCAAGCTGGACTGTCCCACCCTTTGCTGTGCCTGCATCTGACCTCGCACCCCCGTCCCTCGAACCTGTCCACCGCAAGCCCCTGCCCTCCCCCGTCTCACTCCCAGAGAGAGGCCTCCTGTCCTGCCCCACCCCGAGCACCCAGGAGAAACGTCTTTCCTCTGAGCCCGAGAGGTCCCTGGGGATTTGGGGAGCTCCTGATGAGTGCTTCTTGAGGGCCCAGTTACTAGGTTTCCACATCATGCCGGAAAGAGAAGAACTTCCTCCCTCCTCCTCCTCCACAGTCATGACCAATGTTGTGTCTGCAGAAGCCTGGAGCCAGCGTGTGTCCCCCCATCTCCCCTTCCCTCCTCACCCAAAAGTTTCGGCCCAGCCCCAGCCGCAGAGAGGTTCTGCCCACGCGCCCTCCTCACACCGTTTTCTCTTGGAAACACCACTTCTATCCTGTGCCCTCAGGCTCTGAGCACAGAGGCCAGGGGGAGCCATCTCTGTCCCTGGCCCAGGCCTGAGTGGCCAGCCCTCCAGCCCAGTCCCTGAATCTAGCTGTTTCAGGAACGGCGACCCTGGTGAAGCTCCTCTGTGTCTTGACCTTACTGTGCACCAAAGCTGTCTCCGCAGCCCTCGATCTAACTCTTAAAGCAAGTCTGCAGTAAAGCACGCTCATTCCATTCTAAAGACAGCCCGAGGCTCAGGGGAAATGGCATGTCGGAAGCCCCAAGCCGGTGAGGGCAGAGCGCGGCCCCACCCCAGTCCACTGGCCAGAGGCAAGCCTGCCACCTGGCTCTGGAGCAGCCACACTGGCCCGGCGTGAGCACCTGTGTTGGTCCTCCGAGCCCTGGGAGCACTCCCCCGGGCTAAGAGCCAGTGCAGGAAGGGGGTCCGGGTGCAGGGAAACCTGAGCAGAGGCCAGCAGGCCCACAGCCGGGCACCCGGGGCCGGCTGGCCGCAGGGCAGTGGGCGGTCAGCGAGCTCGGGCCCAGAGCCTGTCTGCACTGGGCCCCGGGGGTGGCGGGAGCAGGCCTCCCAGACATCACCTCACAGCCCTGAGCCTCCCCAGCAGCCCCAGCTTCCCGAATGATGTGGGCACATCTGTCAGGCAGGAAGTTACCTACACCTGGCTGGGGCCTGTTCGTATTTCCAGAAGGTGCACGCCCACTCCCACTGCATGGGGCGGCCCATTATTTGTCCTAAAGTCACCTCTTGCTCAGCTCAGGGACCAGGAGAGCGCTGGGGACAAGCTGACCCCTCTGCCTGGCCTCCTCGTCTGTCGACTTCCCGACGGTCCAGCGGTCCCGCGCGGGGGGGGCCCGGACGCCCACAGCCTCGTGCTGGCTCAGCGCCATTCTGTCCCTATAGCCCGGTGACAACAGAGCAGCCGCTCGGCCCTCCACACTGGCTCTCAGGGTCCTGGCTAGGCCCTGGGGAGCAGGGCCGCATCATGGCTCCGCTTCCCAGCTAAGCTAGGTGAGCCTCACAGCGTCGGGGCCATCAGCCCAGAGAGACGCATCCCCGCCCGCCCCAGCGCAGCGAGGGGCACATGCTGCTTCCAGTGGCTTCTCGTCTGGTTGAAGGGTGTGTGCACACTCACAGGTACTGTAGACACACGTGCTCACCCCGTGTGCGTGCACACCCCGTGTGCGTGCTCACCCCGTGAAACACGTGCTCACCCCGTGTGCGTGCTCACCCCGTGAAACACATGCACACCCCGTGTGCGTGCTCACCCCGTGAAATACGTGCACACCCCGTGTGCGTGCTCACCCCGTGAAGAGATAGAGCGCCCTGCAAACAGCATCTTCCCATCCGGCCCGTCACACGTCCTCACGAGGGGAGACACCCGGCCGTAGGGAAGGGGGAGGAGCTGGGGGCCACGCCGGGGGCCTGGGGCATCACTCTGGAAACAGGCATCCACAAAGTGGCTGGCCTCTGCCAGTCGCCTCCCTCCCCGGCCCTCCCCCTCCTCCCCGGCACCTCCCTCCCATCCCCCTTGCCCCCCAAGCCCCGCGAGCACACCCCGGCTCCCAGGTCTGCAGCAGCACATGGAAAATTGGAGGCAGCGGGGTGCTCCCGCGCAGGGAGGAGGTGAGGGGCCTGCCAAGCGCGTAAGGGCCGCACTAACAGGCTACTCACTGTGGCCGTGCTGATTTATGAGGCTGTCTGGGAGGCCGGCCAAGTCTGTAAGTCATGGACAATTAGGAGGCGCGCTCCAGCCCTCAGCCCCGTCCGCCTCTCGGGCTCTAGGCCCGCTGTGCCACTCCAAGCAGGCTCAGCACCACGGAGACCCCACTGTGCGATGAGGACACTGAGGGCCGGGATGCTGATGGCTGGCCCCAGGCCTTCGGACACTGGCCGCTGAGGCGATGTCCCCAGGGTCTTACTCCTCACCCTACTGGCATCTTCCTCCGGCTCAGAAGCTCCCTTTGACATCTTAGTGGCTCTAGCCAAGGGCCAGGACGTGAGTGCCCAGGAGGGGGACAGAAAGGGAGAAGGCCACCCGGAACGGCCACCCCTCCACCTCAAGACTAAGGGAAGAAGGGTCACGGCCTTCAGACCAAACACCTCTGGACCCCAGTGCCGTCGAGCCTCCGGTCTTCATGCCCTAGGATCTGACAATCATGGCACCTGGGGCCAGCAAGGACCCCCGAGGCCCTCCCAGGACCCTGTGGGCTCTGGACGGGACTCACCTCCCACCCAGCCCTGATGAGGGATTAGGGAGCCGGGAGCCCTGAGCTTGCCTCCAGCGCGCATCCGAACGCGGAGCCGGAGGTGTTAGCGGCAGGCCTGGGGCAGCCGGTGCCCGAGAGCTCGTTCGAATACCGAGAGATGCTTGGGCCGCCCGGCTCGCCCGCCGCTGCAGAGCATCTGAAATGCGGCTCGAGCTACAGAGCAGTTCGTTTTAATTAATTTAAATTTACATAGCCACATGTGTAGGGATGCAGGGTTACAGGACTCCTGGTTACCCAGGAATTTCAGATAAAAAATAATGATTTCGCCTGCTTACGTCTCACGCGTATTAGGGACGTGTTTACGTGAGACATACTTACACTAAAGCAGGGGTCACTGTTGAGCGGGAAGTCAGATTGGACACGGCGCCCTGTGTTTTACGGGGCAACCCTCTCCCTGTGGCTACGGCTAGCGGCTACCGCCCAGGACAGCACGACCGCCGGAAACCAAAGGAGCCGGGCAGCTCCCTGGACGTGCGGTTTGGGGGTCCTGAGTGACACCAAGTGACATGGGCAGAGGGGCTGCGGTGTGCAGGATGCCTGAGCAGGATGGCGTCCTCCCCCTACTGGACCCCCCTGAACCCGGGGGCTGCGGGGGGCACGGGCCTCCCCGGGGCCAGCACTGGCCTCCGGACCCTGCAGAGCGAGGAGCAGACGCGGCCGATGCCCCTGCTGGAGCACACGTGTGCCCTGGGCCCAGGCACGCCACCTCCCATGCACACACAGCGTGCACACGCGCGCACACGCACGCACACACGCATGCTGCGAGGGTGCACGGGGCTCAGCTGGGGGGCGCAGCACGCCTCCTCCGTGGCAGAGAAGTATTATAAACACTTACAACCACGCAGACAAAACAGTCTACTGCAGGGGCCCCTCCGTCTGCCCCGGAGCCAGGAGCCGGGAGAGGGCCGCACGGCCGGGGGAGCCCACGGCCTGCGTGCTGGGAAGGAGGTGCTTCCTGCAAGGGCAGTCTGTGCGCTGCGCCGTTGTCCGTCTGCTACTGACATTTCCTGTCTCTGTTACTCTCTTCTTCAGTAAGACCATCTGAAACCCAAAACTTTTATTGCCCCTTTTAAAAAGGCTTTACAGCCCCCCATCTACCTCGCGGGGGCCGCCGGCGGGCTGCGATTGTAGTTAGGGGAAGCCGGCCCTGCGGCAGGAATCCGTCCTGGGCTCGGCCGCAGGGGCTTGGCGCAGGCCCTGCAGGAAGGCAACCAGGAGCTGCAGGGAGGAGCGCCAGGTATGTGGGCAAGACCCGTTCTGCAGAGTCGGCAGAAGGCCCGGGGCGTAACCCGGCCGGCCCGGAGCCGGTCAGCTGCTTAACAAAGCTAGCTGCCTAGGGCCACGCCAGGCACAGGCCACCAGGGACCCCCTCCCGGTGCAGGGCCCCAGGGCCCGTGTAGTCCCATCTCCGCACCAGGTGTCCTCACCTTTGACCGTGGACAGTGGCCTCGCCCACTGCCCCACTCCGGCCCATGGGGTAAACTGAGTCAGAGGCCAGCGAGACTGGTCTTAGGAAAGTAAAACAGGCAGAAAGAGGAAGCAGAAGCCTGGGTTGGGAGGTCAGGTGTAGAGGCGAGCAATCAGCTCTCCCTCCGTGACCACTGCCCCTCCCAGCTCCCTCGGCCTCAGCTTCCTCCTCTTGTCCACCCCGCAGGGGTGTTGCCAAGACTAAACGAGGTCACTGAATACAAAGCACTTAGCAAAGTATTGTATAAATGGCATTTTAAGAAATGGCAACATTATTTTCATTATCAGTGGTCATGGGCAAGCAAGAGGGTAGGGAGCAAACAAGTAAAGGGGTCCTTACTGTCAGGAGACATTCACCCCAGATATGGCACCAAATGCCCCCATTTGTCAAGGGAACGAAATGCTTCAAAGCAAGTATTTATTATGGATCGAGGAAGTAAGCAGGGAAGGCTGCCTGGAAGAGGCAGGTTTGAGACTGAAACTAGAAAAGCAAAGTGGGCTGAACCATGGGAGCCTGCAGATGGCTGGCCCCTGAGCCTCGTCTGTGACGGCTTCACCATGCCATGGTTCTGAGTCGGACCGTCCCCCATGCCCCGAACCTCTCCCAACCTCCTGCCTCCTTTCCATCAGAGCCACAAGAGAACCTCGGCTGCCCTGATGGAGGGCAGGGTGCCCATGGCTGGACTGTCCTCTCTTCCGTCTCTGGCTTGTGATCCAGGACCAGAGGGAGCTAGATGGTCTTGGCCTGGCGTGCTCGGCGTGCAAAGGTAGAGGGGGGACGAGGCTATACTGGGCTCCCCTCCTGCTCTCTCGGGGTTGGGGTGCAGGGGTGCAGCCACCTGAGCACGTGAACGGCACTTCAGAGCAGGCGTGTGCTGGCCTCGGGGCGCAGCCTTGCCCAAGAAAAGTCCATGCCCCGGTGTCTTGTCACCAGCTCTGCTCTGGGGTTTCTGTCTCTCCCAGATGCCTGCCCTGGCCCCACTTAACATCGCCGTGCCCTTCCTTCAAGCAGCTTTCCCAGCCCCGGGGCTTCACAGGGAGCACCTCGCCCCCCGGGGAGCCGCCCCTGGGCTCCGCCTTCCCCCCCTCGCACAAGCTACTGGTGCAATGGAGACAGAGGTGAGCGGGGGTTGGGGGGTCAGGGAGGCTCTTCAGGGCGGGTGCCATCGGCCGCGCCGAAGGAGGAGGGAGCAGTGGTCCAGGGAAAGGGTCAAGGGTCAAGGGTCTGTGTGGGAACCGCCAGGGGCAGCTGCGGCCTTGCGGAGCTGGGGGCAGGGCCAGGTGGACGTGGGGTGAGCAGGCCGGGTTCCCAGGGGCCGGAGGGCTGTGAGGGAGGGTGTAGGCGACTTTCCACGCACAGTTAACAAATATTCCTCAACAAAGGAATGGGTGGGTTTTTCCATGTCTTGGCCAGGGCAGACTCATGGCTCCTTGACGAGCCCACACTGGATAAAAGGCTAGCCAGTCATTGACCTCAGCAGCCTTGGCCTTGACCCCTTGCTGACCTGCATACTGGGAGCACGATGGAGGGGCCGAGCGTTAGAAAGGAAACTGCTCTGGGGTGCCCACTCCCTGGGGCCGTGTGGCCTTGGTCGCCCTTCAGCCCCAACACTTCTAAAAGGAGAGACCCTTGCTTATCCTGCTGGGGCCGTCCAGCCGGGCGGCGGGTGGGCTGGTGCCTCCCCCACGGCCCCCCCCAGCAAAAACCTCTCCTGGCTCAGGAAGGCTGGTGGAGGCTCACGGGACCCTCAACCTCACCGGCAAACCGGCAACATTGTCAAGCTGCCATCCTGGGGAGCGGACACATGAGCTCCACGTCACCCAAGCGTGTGTGCTGTGGAGGAACCCCCCAGGGAGCCCTCGGCCGGGGAGACTGAGATCCCCACCCAGGAGGCAGCCAGCCGATGGCTGCCACCACCCCAAGTTTAGGGCTGGCTGGGCAGGCCGGGCTCTTGGGCCAGAAGGCCGCAGGGAAGGAGGAGGCCAGCAAGTGCCTGGAACTGCACGTCCGGCCCAATCGCCCGTCTCTCCCTTCCGAGAAGCTGGGCCTCCCGGGCCTTCACTGGGTTTTGTTTTCCTAACAGCTCGGCTAACAGGAGACTGCTGGCTGAGGGCCCCAGCCAGAGCCAGGCTATCGGGTAGCTGTGGCCACATCTGGAAGATGTTTGGCAGAGCACTGGCCCCCTGCCCCCCGGTAGCGGGCCTCAGAGCAGCAGCTGATAAGCGCCTGCTGCCGGCTCCAGCTTGGGCTCCAGGAAGCTGCCGGCTCAGACCAACAGCCCTGACTTCCGGGGCTGGGAGGGGAGGGGCCGAGGGGATGGGGGCGATCCCTGGCCTGGGGCCTCCAGCCAGTTCCGGAAATCACAGAGTGGCAGAACCCACAACGTCAACACCACAGATAACCTCAGAGGCCAACTGATCGTTCTTCCCGCAGACGCCTGCTCTTCTGTTCTGGGCCCCACGATGCCCACGTCCTCCAAACCGTGTGATCGGCCCCACGGCAGCCGGGAAGGGGCTCTCAAACCTGTCATCGCTGCCTCATCCTAACGCATCTTGGCTGTCCCCATTGCTCAGGTTGCAAAACTGAGAATCAGTGACGTGTCAGTGTGCCCGAGGTCTCACGCCCACCGAGCCGGGACTTGACCTTGCTTGGCGTGGGCTCCCTAGTCCTGTGTCTTGTCCACTGCCCCGCACGGCCCCTCTGGTCCTGCTGTGTGATGGCACAATGCAGAACTCCATCGTGGACCATCCAAGCTCCCCTTCCGTGAGCACGCCGGGAACCTGGCCACGGCCCTGCGGTGGCTTCTCGCTGCACGGGAATTCTGGGCGGGCCGCACCAAGCCTGGTGCATGGCCGACCGTGCCGGCAACACCAGCACATAAACCCGTATGTGAGTCAGCAAAAGAGCTCGGCAGGCAGGAGGGAGGGAGCGAAAGGCCGGCCACCAGCACGCACCATGCCTTCCAGACCCTTCCACACCCTGCTCTGTGCGCATTGCCTCGGGCCTCTCCACCGCCGCCGTCCCTCGGAGACAGGCAGTGTGGCCGACCGTGTTCTGGTTTTGTTATGATGTCTTCTTTCTTAATTTGCAGATTGGGGGCGGGGGGTCCAGCTATCACTGATCACTCACAGGTACCGAGATCAGTCCACGAGACACCAACACGTAGAAACGGGCTCAGACGGGCTTTAAGCTCCAGTGTGGGTCAGTTTTCGTAACCGCCCCTTGGAGCCTGCACGTGTGTTTTCTCCGCCCGTTCTGTAGGAGTCGGTCAACTCAGCTCCGCAGCTGAACCGCTTCACCCTTCTGCGTCCTCACTGAGCAGCGGCTGTCAGTCCCCGCACAGAGGTAGTCAAACCTTCCGCTCGGGAACGGATGGCCTTTGAAACAAAGGACGCCGGCACAGACAGACCACACGCCAGCGAGACGCACCTCAGCCTTCCCTCACACCACACCCCAAATTAACTCCAAAAACCAGAAAGCTTCTGGCAGAAAATGTAAGAGAAAGTCCTTGTGACCTTTGGTCACGCAGAGATTCTTAGAGAGGACAGCAGAAGTGTGATCCGTCAGAGAGGATAATTAGTAAACTAGATTTTATCAAAATTTACACCGTTGGTGCTCAGAAGCCATCAAAAAGAAAAGGATCAGGCCGGGAGGAGATACTTGTAAAATATATATATATATATAATAAAGGACTTGTATCCAGGACATGTAAGGAAACTTTCAAAACTCAGTGATGAGATAGACAATTCAAGAAAAAACTGGCAGATTTCAGCAGACACTCCACCAAAGACTCAGGAACCACCGACAAGCACGTGAGAAGACGCTTGACATCACGAGATCACACCGCACCGAGACACCACCCGGCACCCACCGGGACGACTGTACTCAAAAGGATAAAATCTTGGGGCACCTGGGCGGCTCAGTCGGTTGAGCATCTGATGCTTGGTCTCAGCTCAGGTCACGATCTCATGGTCGTGAGATCGAGCCCCGCGTCGGGCTTCGTGCTGGGTGTGGAGCCTGCCCAAGAGTCTCTCTCTCTCTCTCTCTCTCTCTCTCTCTCTGCCCCTCCCCTTCTAAAAAAAAATAACAAAACACATTCATTTTGTTTTTTAGGCTGGGTATTTCTTTTCTTTTTTTTTTTTTTAAAGATTTTATTTATTTATGTGACAGAGAGACAGCCAGCGAGAGAGGGAACACAGCAGGGGGAGTGGGAGAGGAAGCAGGCTCATAGCGGAGGAGCCCGATGTGGGACTCGATCCCAGTACGCCGGGATCACGCCCTGAGCCGAAGGCAGACGCTTTAACGACTGCGCTACCCAGGCGCCCCTAGGCTGGGTATTTCTAATATCTGAATTTTTTTTATGTATTTATTTATTTATTCATTTTGCCGATCTGATTCTACGGTCTATTGTTTCTGTCAGCTTTTGCTCATGGTGCCTTGTTCCCTTGTGTATTTAATGAATTTTTACTCCGAATGGCTTGTTTAAAGCTGTGGAACTTTCTGGAAATTTTCTGAGGCCTGAGATGAAGGCAGATTCCTTTGCAAATGTTGCCTTTGCTTCTGCCTCACAACCAGGGCACTCCCAGCCTGAGATCCCTTTAGGCTGAAATCCCTTGTTTGAGGTTTGGGGTAACCGAGGGGCTATGAATTCAGGTTGCAGGTGCACACGAGGGCCAGCTCAGGATTATGAATTCTAGAGACTTCTCCGTCCTCTCCCGAGCACCAGGGCTGAGCTAGGCACTGTTGATGCAACACCTGGGGGCCAGGTGGATTTTCTAGTTTACCTTGACGGTGAAGTGGGGCGCTTGGGAATCCTGAGCCCATGGAGGTGGTCTTCTGTGGCACCCCCAACATGGCCAGGCCCGGCACTTTGTCCTCCGTCCCTGGTCCCAAGAGAGCCAAAAACTGATGCTCCAATTTACCCATGAGACAGAAAAGTTTCAGCTCCCCGTATTCAAAAAGAGAAGACAGACTCTTCTTTGGCCATCACAACCAGTAAACACCAGGACCAGCGTCAAATCCATCCCAGCCTACCAGTGACGACCTGCTTCGGAGAGCCAAAGAGCAGCCCCATTCCAGCGACTACCCTTCCTCAGTCGAAGAGCATCCTGCCCCGCGGGGAGGGCCTGAGGCCACCCTTGATAAAACTCTGTCCCTCACCACCATGGTTCTCCCTGGCTTTCTTTTCTTTTTTTTTTTTTTTTAATACTTATTTATTTTGGAGAGAGAGAGAAAGTACGGGGGGGGGGGCAGAGGGAGAGAGAATCTCGAGCAGACTCCCCACTGAGCATGGAGCTCAATGTGGGACTCGATCTCACGACCCGGAGATGACGACCTGAGCTGAAATCAAGAGTCAGATGCTGAACCGACCGAGCCACCAGGCGCCCAACATGGAATCCCTGACTTAACAAACGATACATGCAGCTTTTTTGTTCCAGATGTGGCGTGCTGGCCTCATCCCCCTACATCTCGAAGCAAAACCAGCTCGAGTGTGCCACGTTCTCTCTGGGTCCCCTCCTGCCCCCATCCTACCAACGGAAGGCAGCATTCAAGATGGACATCTTTCCTTCAATCCTGAATTCGTAGCTGCTTTTCATATCAATAAGAGCAGAAATCTATTTACCTTTATTGTATAGATGGGGAAACCGAGGCACAGGGACATGAACTCGCTCAGCGGCCAGTAAGTCACGGACTCAAACCTCAGCACCTGGACTGTCTGACTCCAGGTCTATGCAAACTCTGCCTTCTCAACGAGTTAGTGATTGGTGAATTCATTAATTCATCCGATATTTACCGAGCGTCTTCTGTAGGCCAGGCAGCGCTGAGGCAGGGGAGACTCGGCGGTGAACGAGCCAGGGGACATCACCGCCCACGGACGCTCGCGCTGCGTGGGAGTGGGCACAGGAGTGAGGCGGGATGTCTGCAGAGCCCTCCTCTGCAGAGACCAGTGGCAGCCATCAGAGGCTCTGCGTCTCCAGAGGGACCTGAGCCCACACTGGCCATTCGGGCTGGACCTCAAGGCTGGGACCCCTCCTCTAAGTGCCTGTGCTTCTGGGAGGCAGCTGCAGGAGTGAGGAGGGAGCCCACTAAACCCCTGGGCACCCCAGGGCACGGAGAAGCTTCGTGACTTGCCCGAGGCCTGTGGCCACACCCGGGGTTCGAAGGCAAACCCACAGGTTCCCCTCCTCCCGTTGAAGTCTCCAGCAAGGCCTTGGGTAGGAGCTCCCGGCAGAACACCTGTGGATTCAGGGAGGGCAGAGCTCGCAGCAACAGGGTGGGGACGCTGGGGCCATGACAACGAGTTATGAGCTCCTCCATTGGAAGACGGAACCCCCTCTAGCTGTACAAGCCCCAGCAAAGGGCCTCTCCTGGACCGGGCTGCGGACAAAACCTAGCCGCACAATGCACCTGGCAGGCCTCAGGAAGTCAACCGTTTTCCCAGACTATGCAAGCCAAGCAGGTCTTGGCCTCCGTCCTGTTACCCAGGGTCATAAGGTCCCCAAAAGGGCCCCGACACCTGTGTCCCTTGGTCAGCAGAGCTGCTGGGGGGGGGGGGCTTTCTGGACGATGTCATCCGGGAAACAGCTGGGCACAGCTGTCCGGAGGACACTGCCCCAGCCTCGCCTGGAACACAGGGTCAGACGCCATTCCCAGCACCGGCCCTGTGCCAGGAGGCCAGGCCAAGCCAGGGGACGGCGTGTCCCAGCCTGACAAAGCAATCCCCCACCCAGCCTCCAGCCCTGCGGGTGGGAGGATATCTCTAGCTCCAAACCAAAGGAATGTGTGCGCTTCTTCTCTGGAGGCCTTCCCAAGCGGGGTGACTTCCCCAGAGTGTCTGAGAAGAAGGCTGAAGAGGGATTGGTAGCTTCTGGAAGCCTGCACTATGGTTCTCATCATCGTCCTCAGAAGCCACCACTGAGCCCTGAGGACTTGGTGCAGCCTGGCCCCAGCATCCTGCACGCCGGCCACTGCAGACTGAGACACCTCCTGGTCAAGACTGCGGCTCTCCTAGCCCCCGCCCGGTAAGATGCTGGGGCCAGGTCACCATTCTCCCTCGGCCGCAAACCTGCACGTGGCATCCTGCGGCCACCCTGTCGAGCCTACGCACCTCGCAGAGGCCTGGCCTCACCTGCCCTCTGGCTTCCCTCCTGTTAGGCTGCAACCCCCACCCCCAGCACTCACTTTATGCCTCCGTGTGTGCACGTGGGAGTACATGTGTCTGCGGGCGTGTGCACACACGGCCTGTTTCCTGCACCCGCAACGCCCTCGGGCACACTCTGCTCCCTGCCTGTTAAGATCATACTCATACCCGGCCCTCCCATGGTCCCCCAAACTGCCCCTCCGTGAACCCCTCCCTCTGTTCATCACTCACTGCTGAGAGGAGCCTTGCGTCCACACACCCACCCACGCGTGCGCGTCCCCGATGGACAGAGCCCCCTCCCCACCCCGCCCCACTGACTCAGTTCCCCTGCAGATCCCCAGCCCTGCGGCCAGCCACCATCCCATCGGGGTGTGGGATGCAGAGCCGTCTGGTGTCGTAGTAATTTTTAGTTACGTTGTACCACACGGGCAACACACAGGTGACAATTCTAGTTTGCTCCAAACACCCATTTAACTTTTTCACAAATGACCCCAGTCATTCATGTGTGTCGTAGAAAAATTTGGATGTGTGGATGAATTAAAAAAAACCCTTTAAATCACCTGAAATCCGAGACCCTTTCCCCTGCAGACACCAGCACGGGGCTGCAGCTCCCAGTTCGCGCTCTGTGTAGGAACTCGTGTAATCCTCCGGCTGCCCCGAGGCCGAGGTGCTCTCAACCCAGCGTGGGAGGCAGGTGTCACACCCACGGCCAGGGACAGCTGGAAGGTGACAGGGCAGGACCCAGACCTGCAGAGCCCACGGTCTCGCCCACTGCGCCCTCCGTGTGCACGCCAACCTCCATCTCCCGCTGGACTGGTCACGCCCCAACCTCCTTGTTCCACCTCGCCATCTCTCGCACGGCCTTCCCAGGCCAGGGGCCCCATGTTCTCCCCCGAGCCCGTCACATCCTAGACCGGCAGGTCAGCCCCAGCTGAGACCGAGTGGACAAGAGCTCCAGGAGGGGCCCCAGGTGGGCGGGACTGCATGCCAGTCTGTGGCCGGGCCCCAGGAGCCCATCCCTGAGGCCAGGCCTCTGCTCCAGCTCGCCAGCTGCCTGAGTCAGGGATCCCAACTCCCGGCCGAGGGAAGGCCAAGTCTGCTGCAGCTCTGCTTCCCAGAGGCCGGGGGCCTGTTCCAGGTCCTCCAGCCTGCAGTTCAGGCTGGCCAACCTGCGGTGGGGGGCAGGGGGAGCATCAGGGAGTGAGGGCACTGCCCTTGACCTCACACAGAAGCTGTGTGCAGTTGTAAGCAGGTGAAACCCCCTCTGCCATCACCCCCCTCCCCCAGGATGGAGTGAATAAACCGAAGGGCGAGGTACCGAGGGAGAGTCCGAGAAAGCACCGGGTGGTCCTGGGGATGCCCAGCTGTCAGACAGCCCCCTTGCTGCTACAAGGCTGTGTGGACAGGGGCATGCCCTCTGCACCACCGAGGGGCTCCTCGGCCATCATCTGGGAGCTGCCCAGAGAGAGGTGTGGGGCTGGCTGCACCCCGATCTGGGGGTGCTTTGCATGAGCCCCACGTTTCAAGTGCAAGTGGGAGAATTTTCAAAGCTACAGCACCTCTGAGAAGACCCGCTGCCCAGCCTTTCAGGGGCCAGACCCCATGCTTGGAGCTCTGGACTCAGACGCCTTACGTCTGAACTTCGAAATGAAGGAGGGAAAAGAGCCAAGGCTGGAGTGGATGGTCTGAGGAAGGGGCCTGTTTCTCAGAAACAGCAGAGGGGCCCGATGGGCACTCAACTTTTATTTTTAGTAATGAGTTGGGGAGAGGCAAGATGGTGAGGCAGGAGAGGGCATCCCTGTCCTGGAGCAAACCCTGCACACCCCGGACGCGGACAGCAGCTGGAGAGGCCCCCGGAGCTCCCAGCTGACCCACAGGGGTAGCGTGGAGCCCGGCAGCCACAGGCGGCTCCGTTGGGTCCCTGGCCGTGGGGTTGCACACGCGTGCACACCAGCCCCTGTCCTTTGGAACTTCTCACTTACAAGTCCCGTCCAACAGAGGGCACAAAATCTGTTGTCTCAGCAGAAGTCCCAGCAAAGGGGGACGTTGGGTTCAGGGTGCAGAGAAAGCCAGGAAGTGTCCTCAGACAGAGGCATTTGCTCTTGGCCCTGAAGAGCGTCGTGTCCACAGGCAGGAAGGGGGCTACAGGGCAATCTTTCGGGACCTTCCCCACGCCGGCCACATGACTGCAGCTCACTGGAGCCATCCAGGCCTGGCCTATCGGATGCATGAGGGCCGTCCTCCTCCCGAGCCAGGCACCAGACCTCCATCCGGAAGGGATAGGGGCCACACTCGGGCGGGAAGGTGCCGTGCTGCTGTATTTGTGTGGCAAGCACATTTCTTCTGCCTACATTGCCTACGAGTGTCCCTACACACGCAGGCCAGGCCTGAGTGTCCAAGGCTAGACCCCATTCTCAAAGCCAGACTGCTCTCCCTCGACGCCCCACTCGGCCTCACTCTCCAGCCACACCGGCTGGCTACAGCCCCATCCAAACCCAGCACCAAGCCGCTTCCCGCCCCGGGGCCTTCAGAAGGACAGCCACACCGCCTGGCTGGCCCCGTGAGTTCCTACACACCGAGCCTGGGTTCACTGCGTGGCCGGGAGGCATGCTCGGTCCCCACTGCAGGCTGGGACTGCAGCCCTCCCCTCTGGGCCACATGGCCCAGCCACACGCCCGTCCTGCCACTGCCTGCCAAGCCCTTTTGCCACTTTGGGCTCCCCCACGGGACCAGGAGCTCCCTCCAGCGGTGGGGCAGGTCTGGATCCCACTGCCCGGCGGGAACTAGTCACCCAGTGCACCGGAGAAGCATTTGAGGGGTGAGTGGGCGCGGGGACACAAGCCTCGCCCCCACTGCGCGACACACACTGCTGTTTCAGAAGCACCACCAAGCTTTGAATAACGCTCTAAATAAACAGCCCCGCTCGCCCCAGCCCTCCCCCAGCTCACCAGGCACCCCAAAGGTCTACCCGGGGGTGGGAGAGGCTGGCCACAGCGCGGCTCCCAAGTCCCCACTCCCCGCCCCCACTGTGCCCTCAGGTCTCCCAATGGAACATTTTTTTCATATTCTAGACCATCAGCAAAACAAGATTCAAAATTCAGTCCTTGCTTTTGGCAGGGAGTCCACGGGGCAGCCCAGGGGCCAAAGATAAACGAGAGGGACGGGGGGGGGGGGGGGGGGGGG
>NW_024424119.1:56972013-56980220 GCF_017311325.1 Ursus maritimus | reverse complement strand
GGGGGGGGGGGGGGGGGGGGGGGGGGGGCGCGGCCGGGACAGAGCCAGACCGTCGTTTACACTGCAAGCCAGGAAGAGTCCGGCTGCCCGAAAAAAGGTACCGTCACCCTGAGCAAGTGAAGCAGCTGTTGTGGTGTTAGTGGCCCACAGCTGGCCAGCTGGGTCCCCGAAGACGGCGCTGGCTGAGGACCACAGGGTGTTGACCCTGCAGGGGAGGGGGCGTGAACCCCAGGGCAGCTGGCCAGGGTGGGGGACCTGGGTCTGACCCTTCCTGGTGCCAGAAGGAAGGGGAAGGAAGTCACTTCACCTGCTCGGATCAGCCCCTGTGTCCACACCCTGCCTCCTCTCCCGCAGGCCTGGCTCCGAGGCTGGTCTGACAATTGAGGGATGAAAGCAGACAGGCAGGGCAATAGGCGCCCGCCCGGGACACTGGGCGTCCAGCTCGGGGCTCCGCTGCATTTGCCCACACACCTCCCTGCACCCCCCACGACAGAAGAGGAGATGGAGGCTCGAGGAGGGGAGTGGTTTGCTGGAGTTGCAAGGAAACGACCCGACCCCAGGTTGTCTGGCTACCGTGCCAGGACCCCAGGAGCAGAAGGGGCAGGGGTCACAGCAGGGCCCTGAGGAGGGGCTGACGGCCAGGGGAGGAGACAGCCTCACCTCGGCCTCTTCCTCTGTCCTATCATGCCCCAAGCAGAATGCACCTCATGGTGCCGGTTGGCTGAAGTCCCAAGAAGGTGACCAAGAATGTTCCCCAGGGGACGTCCAGCCAGGCCTTTGCTGTGCGCTGCTGGGCCTGGGCCTCAGGGCTGGCTGCCCCGAGTCACGAGGGAGGCTATGTGCTCTGCACACCTGTTAATGTGTCCGCCTGCCGCCTGTGTACTCCTCTGCCCCGACTCTTGGGCTGGGGAGGGAGGCTTCTACCCGTCACGGGCCCACCGCCCTGACAGGCTATTCTGTTCTCACCTCGTGGAGAGCAGGAGGAGGGCAGTGGCTGCCACAGGCCCCACGGTCCCAGGCTGTGCTTGGTGTCCGACCACTGCCCTGTTCCCTGTGCCCTGGAGCCACCCACCTCCCAACCGGGGGCCGGGCCGGGCTGGTTTGGGTTGGACCGCAAACCTCTCTCATCAGGAGGTGTGACCCTCCCTGGACACTCCTGTCTACACCTCCGGGTCAGAACTGACTCACGTGGCCAAGCTAGCTGCAAGGACAGCTGGGGGACCGGTGTCCTCAGTTAAGCACACTGCCGCGACACACAAAACCAGGCCCTTCTAGAAAGGAGCAGAAAAGCAAGGAGGTGACAGCGCTGCCCCCACCACCCCGAGGGCTGACGGCGGAAGGAGGCTCTGGCTGCGTGACTCTCCCAAGGACACATAAGCGGAGAGAGGCCTGTCTCTTCAACAACAGCCAAGGACGAACTCATCTGGCCTCTCTACGGGCCACTCAGCCTGGCCTCGCAGACTCCCGCCAGCCCGCGGCCAGGCACGCGCTCCCGTGAGGCCACGTGGGTTAAACACATGAGCACGCACGCACACGTGCACATACACACATGCCCGTATACACATCTATACTTACACACTCACACACATACACATACCCACGTTACACGAACATTCACACATGCACACTCACACTCACGCCAGCTGCCCGCCCCCGGCCACTCTTGGCCAGCCAGCTCAGGACCAGTCTGCCAGCCCCCCCACCCCGGACTTGCCCATCCCAGTCCCCAGGCCCATCCTGTCACCCTTCACAACGTCCGTCGTTTCCTGACTTGGGACATCTGGCTGCCCCGCAGGAAAAGCCCCCAGGTGGAAGGCTGATGTTTATAAAATGGGTCCCTGCATTACACAGAACGATACTTGCCTGCAGCTGCAGGTCCTTCCGTGTGAGCTGCACGCGGATGCCAGCGCGGGCCTTGGCCGGGCAGTGGAAGCCACACAGCATCGTCATGGGCACTAGTCACAAATGCCAGCAAGCAGAACCTGCCTGCCTTGGTGAAGACCCTGGGCCACTGGGCAAGGCCCACAGGGACTCCTCCCCCAGCCCTGCGCCCCAGAGGACGCTTCCCAGCTCGCTGAGACTTCCCAACACCCAGGGACTGAAAGCCACCTCTGGGGGCAGTGGGGAGGGGACCACCTGAAATCCGTGGTCATGATCTCACACTTGGAAGGAAGGAGCCAAGGATTCTACTCTGGTTCTGCACCCTCTGAGAGGGTGGGGAGGAGGGAGGTGGGGAGGAGGGGGGGGATAGAGGGAGTCTGCAGCTCCTGGCACCCCAGCCTGGACACACAGGTGAGCACTTTGACTTTGGGAAGCTGGAAGAGCAGGAGAAAGAAACCCCTTTCCTTCCCTCCTTCCCTCCCTCCCTCCCTCCCTTCCCTCCTTCCTCGCTCCCGTATGGTGAGTGGCTGGGGCCCATCCCCCAGGCCCTCACTTCCCCAAGGGAGGGACAGGAGGAGGAGGAGAGCAGAGCCACCTAGAGTTCTCTGGGGGCCCGTTTCCCTCCCAGCGTCTTGGTATTTGTTCTGCGAGGACCTCCAGTCCCAACCTGAATGTCCCACACCCTCCCAACCTCAGAAATGCATGTCTTCCTTTATCAGGCTCTAAGACAGGACCCCCGTGGGGCAGGATACCCGGGACCCTGGGCTTGACCATCACCAGCCCCCCTCCACCCCACCTGTCCCCTCCACCCGCTTCCTGATGATTTTTTTTTGGTAAAATTATAGATGCAGAAATGAAGGGAACAAAGATAAACAGCAAACGGTAAAAGAAGTTCTAAGTAACAAGACTTGTGCCTATCCGCAATCTCAAATGTTTCCACTTTAAAAAATAAAACGCCTTCCCCTCCTTTGCCGGGAGCAGCGGAGCGGAGGCAGGACAGGGGGCGGGAGCTGAGTGGGGCGCTCTCACGGCAGATAATGCCATTCTTACTTCAGCCACCAGGTGGCGGCCAAGACCAGTACATCCCGGCTCCTGCGGCCTCCGCCTCCGGGGAGGGGGGCTTCCTCCAACGGTCCGCAGTCGAGGAAGGGGGGCAGGCGAAAGGGAGAGTGTCCGCTACAGAGGTGACCACAGAGCGCCCAGCCACTGGCTGGCCTCACAATGCACAGATCGGTATTGCCACGCTCACTTGATGCCTCAGGAAGCCAAGGCCCAGAATAGAGGACGTCATCCACTGTCCCAGCATGGTCATGCAGAGATGGGGACCCCCACCCTGCAGCAACCTGCCTGAGGTGGACTTGAGCCCCGCCAGCCGCAGGACCTCCCGCTGCCGCAGGACCTCCCGCTGCCACAGGCTCCGAGCCCGCCACCCGCGGCCATCTGGAGGCGTGAGGCTCCGCAGTGCTACCGACCAGGCAGCAGAGGCCAGGGCTTGTCTGGGTTCCTGCCCTCCAGCTGGGGGGGCTTCGGGACTTCCTGGGGTCCCCTGGGGGCTGCCACAGACAAAGGCCACAGGGTTTGGCCTAGGGTGTGGCTGGGAGGTGCAGCAGCCTCCCCGCACTCTGACCCTCCACCCTCCCCCTCTAGCCCCCTATCCCCCACCCCTGTCCCTGGCTCTACTCCTGTTATGCTGCTCCTGACCCATGCCAGGCCCAGCCAAGGGATACCCCATCCTCTCCCTGGGAAGCCACGTTAGCAGGAGCCTCGAAGGGGCCTGTCCCACACCAGCCAGGCCAAGAGCAGGAGGAACAGCAGGACCAGGGCTGCAGCAAGGGTCACAGAGGGTACCAGGTCTGAGTCCTCGGGACCAGGGATGGCATCACCAAGAGCGTGCCGGAGGGTGGCAGGGGCGTCGGACAGCTGGGTGTCAGAGACCTTCTCCACTGCGGGCTCTGGCCGGCCCATCTGTGGGAAGGAGGAGAGGAGGGAAGGGTTCCCCTCTCTGTGGGTCCCTCCCATCCCTCTCCCTTAGGAGGCCCTCTAGACACAGCAGGAGCCAGGGTCAGGAGGTGCCCCAGAGGTGACCCCGGCCAGTGACTCCCCGAGACTCTGTGTTCTCCTCTGTAACCCTGGGATGCAGAAGCCACCAGGAAGGATAGGGACCAGATGAGACAGCAGGGCCTGGGTCTTGGCATCTCCTCTCACGCCCTTACCTTCCCTCTTGAGATGATTGGGGCTGGAAAGTCAGGTTCAGCACCACAGCGGCCCTCTGAGACCTTTGTCCTTGTGCCAGGGGGTCTGGAATGCAGCTCAGCCTGTTTCTTGGGCACTTGGAAGTCGGAAGCCGGCAGACTGGTCTGGAGGGACCTTTGTCAAATTGCAGGAGCTCCATCAAGGCCTGCCAGCCGCCCTGTGCCCACCAGTGGCCCGGAAGGGGGGCACCAGCCTACATCCATCCTATAGTTCAGAGAAGGCAGGGTTCTCAAGAAGTCCCAGAGGTTGGGAGAGGTGGTCCCGGCAGCCTGAGACCCAGTCCCCAGGCTCCTCCTCTGTACGGGACAGACTGTGCACCAGGTCCTCTGCTAAGCTCCAATGCCCTAAGCCAGAAATGGAGACTGTGCAGGAGCCCAGGAGTCGGGGGTGGTCTCTGCCCAGCCCCTCCCCAACCCTGGCAGCTCTGCGGGAATTTACCTTCTGGCCAGGGTGGTAGCTCCCACGCCCGAGCTGCCACTTCCCGGTTCCGGTGCAGGCCCAGACCAGGGGCAGCTTGCGTGGATCAACTAGGGGCCCTTCCTCTAAAGAACCCACCCTCCCTGGGGCCTCCCTTGGGGAGGGATTGGAGCTGGGGGGCGGGGAAACGAGGGACCCAGCCCCTGCTGTGGGTGTGTCCAGGCTGGAGAGGGAAAGCAGATCCAGGTGCCCCTACTCCCAGACCAGTGCTTTCCGCTGCTTCTGAGCGGAGACTTCCCTGATGGGGGCTGGGAGAAGCTCAGGGAGAAGGGAGAGCTCTGCATTCAAGTCCACCAGGGGCCTCGTGGCAAGGCTGTGTGCATATGCCGGGCCAGGCACTGGATGGGCAGGGAAGAGGAGAGGCCCACCCCGCTCCAGAGGCCAGGTCCCCAAGAAGCCCATCTGGGGCTGACCCAGGTGGCAGGAGAGAAGGCCCAAGCCGCCCAATTGGGGGGGCAGTGGGGCGGTGGTTAAAAGAGGCCTGAGGACTGGGGAAACATTCTTGCTAAAGAAAATCGTCCTTTAAGGACAAAGGTGGTCACTGAATCACTAATTTTAAAAGCACACATGTGTGAGATAGCCTTAGTGCCCACGAAGGAGATCCCTGAGCAAACCACATTACATCTCAATCGTTCAAACATGGTCACGTGGATTTCTCTGAGTTAGCAACAGGAGTCACCATTTACTGGCTCTGCCTGGACCCAAAGCCCAGGTCCTGTACAGCAGGAAAATGCTGAGAATATGCTGTAAGCAGCCACACAATGGTGCACACACAATGGGAGGGTATGGGGGGCACCTGGGTGGCTCAGTCGTTAAGCGTCTGCCTTCGGTTCAGGGCGTGATCCCAGGGTTCTGGGATCAAGCCCCGCATCGGGCTCCCTGCGCATCGGTCTCCCTGCTAGGAGCCTGCTTCTTCCTCTCGCACTCCCCCTGCTTGTGTTCCCCCTCTCGCTGGCTGTCTCTCTCTCTGTCAAATAAATAAATAGAATCTTTAAAAAAAAAAAAACAATGGGAGGGTATGGGGATGGACCTCGGAGTGCAGCAGGGTGATGGGTGCAGCTCTCCCCAGCCTTCCTTCTCCATTGATCTACTAGTTGTATTTTGATTGTAAAAGAGAATTATAGGATACATTTTAAAAACAACTTACGGGGGGCATCTGGGTACCTCAGTCACGTTGGGCGACCCACTCTTGATTTTGGCTCAGGTCTGATCTCAGGGTTGTGGGATCGAGTCCTGTACTCAGCAGGGCGTCTGCTTGAGAGTCTCCCTCTGCCTCTGCCCCTCACCTTGCTCTTGCACGCGCTCCCTCCCTTTCTCTCTCTCAAATAAATAAAGTCTTTTTCTAATTAAAAATTTTAAAAAAAGGGGCGCCTGGGTGGCACAGCGGTTAAGCGTCTGCCTTCAGCTCAGGGCGTGATCCCGGCGTTATGGGATCGAGCCCCACATCAGGCTCCTCCGCTATGAGCCTGCTTCTTCCTCTCCCACTCCCCCTGCTTGTGTTCCCTCTCTCGCTGGCTGTCTCTATCTCTGTCGAATAAATAAATAAAATCTTTTAAAAAAATTTACTGTTTTAATAGCTAAAATTTGAAAATCACCCGACTGCTCAACAACAAAGGATCAGTTAAAAAAAAAAAATGCACGCAGCAGAAGAGGGTGTGAGCCAGCCCCTCTTTGGAAAAGTCCACAGGGAGAGTGGGCACGAGTGACCGTGTTACTGTTTGAGGGCGGGCGTGGGCCTCCAGGGAATATTCAGTTTCTGCTTTTCTTATTTTTTTATTTTATCTTATTACCTGGATGGTTCTCAACAAGCACAACTTATTTCTTCAAACAGGACCAGAAATGGGGAAAATACCAATCTCTGCCACTGGGACCACGGCCCCCTCCTCCCTGGGCCTTCACCCCACGCCCTCTCTAGCTATCCGGGATGCGGGATGCTGTCATGGACACTTCAGCCTGATTCTAGCTCACCCCTAGAGGGGAGGGAGCAGGGCCGGCGATGAAGCAGGGAGGGAGTCCAGGAAGGCAGACGCAAGGCCTTCCTTTGCAGGGAGACACGCGCTCTCCGTGTGACCTTGGGGAGTCGCGGAGCCTCTCTGGGCTTGTTTCCTCCAGCCTATAGGAGCTGGGCCTGGGGTGTTGGTATCCCGCTCGGACCCGGACGGACACACGGACGAATCCGCAGCGGCTCTGCGTCCGTCGCGCCTCTGCTCTCGGGTCGGGGTTCCCATCTGAAGGGCCAGCCCCCAGGGGCCTCCAGGGGCGCACGAAGTGCGGGTCACGCCCATTTAAAACCTGGCCCCGCCCCGGGGTCCGCGCTTCAGGAAAGCCCCGCCGAGCACGCACCCCGCCCCGGGCCGACGCCCCAGGAAAGCCGGGACAAGCCCGCGCGCCGCCCGCGCCCGGGGAAAGCCCGCCCGCGCTCCGCCCCCGGGCCCACGCCCCAGGAAAGCCCCGACAGAGCCCGCACCCCAGCCCGCGCCCCGGGAGAGCCCGGCCGAGCCCCGCACGCCGCCCGCACCCCGCCCCGGCGCCGCTCCCGCATCCGAGCATCCGCACCGCTCGCGGCGGCCCCATTGGCCGGCGCCGGCTCCCAGGGCCGCCTCGCAGCCAATCGCGGCCGAGGGGCGGAGCCCAGTCTGCGCCGGATGCTCGGAGCCGCCGCTGCCCCGAGCGTCTCCCGGCCGGAGCTGCCCCCCAGCACCCGGCCCCTCGGCGGCCGCGCGGACGCTGCGAGCAGGGGCGGCCATGCAGGAGCCGCTGCTGGGAGCCGAGGGCCCGGACTATGACACCTTCCCCGAGAAGTCGTCCCCGTCGCCGGGGGAGAGGACGCGCGTCGGGTGAGAGTCGCGGGGCATGGGGGCTGCGGGTGGGGGCCGGCTTCCGCCTTGGGCCTTCTCTGACCTTCCGTGAGTGTCCAGCAAAGGTCCGTCTGGCCCCCTCCTGCCCCAGACACCCTAGTCCTATTTAAGGAGCTGTTCGCCCCCCTGTAGCAGGCCCAGCCCCCAGCTGGCTCAGAGAGGGTGAGGGAGGCCCAGAGAGGGCAAGGGGCTTGCTTGCCTAAGGTCACACAGCAAGCTTCAGTGGCAAAGCCGGCAGCAGAAACCAAGCCTCCCCTTCTAGAGAGAAGTGCTCCTTCACCCGTGTCTCAGCCACGGGGTGGGCTTTGGGGACGGCCCTGGGAATTCTCCAAGTGAGATGACACTCCAGCCCTGGGAGCCCTAGGCCCAGCCCAACCCAACGCTGCCCTCCGAGGCTGAGCTGGCAGCCACTGGGCTCAGGACCGGCAGCCTTTCAGCTGCTGGGGGAGGAGGAACTCCAAGACCTCATCACTCTGCCTGCTGCTCCCACCACCAGGGCCCCACAGAACAAGAGGGTGTTCCTGGCCACCTTTGCCGCTGTGCTGGGCAATTTCAGCTTCGGGTATGCCCTGGTCTACACGTCCCCTGTCATCCCGGCCCTGGAGCACTCCTTGGACCCGGACCTGAGTCTGACCAAAACCCAGGCATCCTGGTTTGGGGTAAGAGCCATGCTCTGAGCTGGAGACAAGCAGGCCAGGGTGAGCAGGGACCCACTAAGCTAGAACCGCCCCCCCCCCC
>NW_024424119.1:56967891-56972003 GCF_017311325.1 Ursus maritimus | reverse complement strand
CCCCCCCCCCGTAGGGCCGTGGCCTTCCCCCTCCCCCATCCTTGCCTGTCTGTAGGAGGGGCAGTGGGTGAGTGAGGCCAGATGATTGCTCTGAAATAGAAGGAGGAAGTGATAACTAAGAAGGCGTGGGAAGGAGCCAGTGGAGAGGTGGCCCTCCAGGTCTTCCCCCTGCCCCAGGCCCCCCCCCACACCCACGGCCGGGCTGCCACAGCAGAGCGGGCACCTCCCTGGATGATGCGGGGCAGGGGCAGCAGATGCCAACGGGAAGAGGCACTGGCTGGGGCCAAGGAGGGCCCCAGGACAGAGTGTGGGCACGTGGGAAGGAAGAACAGGGCCCCTGAGGATCCCAGGATGGTAGGATGACCATCTCAGTAGCCTCCAATCTGCAATTACAACAGAGCAGCTAAGATGATACCCAGTGTGTACTGAGCACTCGGTATGTGCCAGGGGCATGCTGCTGGGCGCTGTACCCGAGAGCCAGTTGACTCCAGGGCCAACCGTATGAGGTGGGTACTCCTGCTGACTGCATAAAAAAGCTAAAGAAACTGAGGCTTAGACAGGCTAAGCAATGCACCCAAGTCACCGACTGGATCCTACTGATTACACTCTACAGGGAACCCAAGAACCCCCAAATCTAAAAATGCCAGGGGCTTCAGGCCACCCAATTCTCCCATCTGCCATAATAGTATTAGACATTTAAACGCTCGGCTAAGCTGAACCACTATGGACAGGTGGCCCCACATACTCCCCAGAGCAGGACTCTCCATGGTGGCATCTCTCCAGTGGTTGTGCTCATGATGCTTGCACACTTCTGGAGACAGGAGGCTCACTACCAGTCAGGGATCTGGATCCTGCAGGCAGGGATCTCATGATCAGCCTGGAAAAGCAGCTGCCCGTAGGTTCTGATGGGGGAGGATAGGAGTGTTGGGTGCCCACACATGTCTGCCTTGCACCCCTTTCTACAGTCTGTATTCACCTTGGGCTCAGCGGCTGGGGGCCTCAGTGCCATGGTCCTCAACGACCTTTTGGGCCGGAAGCTCAGCATCATGTTCTCAGCAGTACCATCGGCAGCCGGCTACGCGCTCATGGCAGGTGCCCACGGCTTCTGGATGCTGCTGCTGGGGAGGACGCTGACAGGCTTCGCCGGGGGGCTCACGGCTGCCTGCATTCCGGTGAGGCCAGGACTGCCCACGCCTGTCCCCTCCCTGCCTCAGCACTGTGCTGACCGCTGTGTAGCTAAAGTCTCCTGCCCCACCCCACCCCGCCCCAAGCCCCCGGGTCAATGGGGATATGTTTGCCGGAGCCTCGGCTTACCTGCCGCAGGGCAGCTAATCTGTCCCCACATCCCCAGCCAACCCCACTCCGGACTCCTTGAAGTTCCTACCCATTTCCCGACAGTCAGGCACATTGCTCAACTGAAGAAAATCTGCGTTGAGCAATGGGGGAAGGGGAAGTCTCTCCCCTCCCTAGGACTCTTCCCACATCTGCACACACACCCTGTCAGGGGCCAGGGCAAGGCCAGCAGGGGGCCAGGGATACCGGGAGGAGCAGAGTTGGGGTGCCCGTGGGCCTCCCACATCCCCACCTCAGGCTACCCATTTCAGAGGTGAAGCGCTTCCACCCCCTTGACAGTTAGGGAGATGGACTGAGTCACAATCAGGACAAGAACCTCACCAGAAGCCCCCACTGTTCGCTTCCCAAAGTTCACCGGGGCCACCTCTCCCATCTCAGCCAGGCCCAGGAGCCTAAATGTCACCGAAGGCCCCGGGTGGGCTGATCGGTCTTGCAGGTGTACGTGTCTGAGATTGCTACGCCAGGTGTTCGTGGGGCCCTGGGGGCCACGCCCCAGCTCATGGCAGTGTTCGGATCTCTGTCCCTCTACGCCCTTGGCAAGTATCATTCAAATGAGCGCTGAGCACCTTCTGTGTGCAGGGGGGTAGTGACAGGGTACCTCTGAGCAGACAAGGGTGGAAAGGCAGTGAACACACCCCAAAACAAACCCTGAGCTGGGAGACCAGAAACGTGCTTGTCCGTCACCATGTACCTCCAGGCAATGCCTTGCCTCTCTCAGGTCACGTGGGAAGTCCATATAGTAAAGAGATCAGAGTCTATCTGGTTGAGATAGGGTGGGGTTTGGGGTAGAAGCCTGGGGCCTTTCCTGCTCAGGCTACCCCTCTACCACCCTGCCATGGCCCTTGAGACCCTCCAAGGACCTCCTTCTATGTGCTGGGCCCTGTGCTAGGCACCAAGCAATCCCTGGGCTCCCTCCTGGTCTAGATCACAGAGGCCTGCGGCAACCAGGGTATGCTTCCTGTGGGAGGTGTCCCTGGGACTAGCCCTTGAGGACAGATGAGGTTGCTCGGAGGCCTCGACAGGAAAGGACTCTGTCCAGCCTGGACCCCCGCTCCTCACCCTGTCCTCGCCCCCAGGCCTGCTGCTGCCGTGGCGTTGGCTGGCCGTGGCCGGGGAAGGGCCCGTGCTCGTCATGATCCTGCTGCTCAGCTTCATGCCCAACTCCCCTCGCTTCCTGCTCTCACGGGGCAGGGACGCGGAGGCACTGCGGGCCCTGGCCTGGCTCCGAGGGGCCGACACCGACATCCGCTGGGAGTTCGAGCAGATCCAGGACAACGTCCGCAGACAGGTGTGGGAGCGTGGGCGCACAGCTCCGTGTGGCTGCAGCCAGCCACTAGGCCTCTCTGAGCCTGGGTTGCTTTTCCCGGGGGGACCGGGGGTAAGAGCAGCTCCCGCCTCCGAGAACCGGGGGGAGGGGAACAGTTGCCGTGCCTGACCCGGAGCATGTGCTCCGTGCTGCCGATGCCTGGGCATGCGGAGATCCTGACAAGCAAAAAATCTGCCTTATCCCACCCGCTCATCCAAGATCCCGGGGTTGGGGCATGGGCGGGGGGCAGGGCCTGCCGGTGGCCTGAATTGCCTGCGGGCCCAGGGTCTTTCCTGGGGGAAGGAAGGAAGGAGTCTCCTACCCAGCCCCATGGAGCCAGGGCAGGGTGGTGCCTGCTGGAGGGGCCGGCACAGCCCCCCAGCGGCAGCTTCCTGTTTCTAGAGCACCCGCATGTCGTGGGCCGAGGCCCGGAACCCCCACACGTACCGACCCATCCTCATCGCCTTGGTGATGCGCTTCCTGCAGCAGCTGATGGGCATCACGCCTGTCCTTGTCTACCTGCAGCCCATCTTCGAAAGCACTGCCGTCCTGCTGGTGAGGCCCGGCCCCACGCCACCCAGCTCTGCCCCCAGCATCCATGAGGCCGTCCCTCACTGAGCACCTGCCCCGCGCCACGTGTCAGGGCTGCGTGCGCCGTGGGGAGCCTGCCAGGGTCTCCTCGCTGGTTTTGTGCCATGCCCCGATCTCAGAATAATGTTTTTAAGTAAACTTACATGTTTTAAAATATCCAGGATTCCAAAGGAACCCATTGTCTAGAAGTGCAGAGTCCTTGGGGGTCACGGACCCTGGGTTCAGAGCCACTCACTGAGGGAAGTCACTTCCCTCCAAAGCTCAGCTTCCGCCCCTGTTGAAGGGCGATAACAGGGCGTGCCTGCGTTGGCGGGTCCTGGGCTTAGACGGAGAGGAGATGGAAAGATTAGTGACAGTGCAGTTCCACAAGTCATTGTGGTGCCCGGATTCGATGCTGGCCCTGGGCGCCGCGGTGGGCACAGCAGCCGTGCCCTGCCCCAGGGGTCCGCAGGCTAGGCCGGGTGACCCGAGGGCCACCACGGTGCATGCTCCGCAGCTCAGCGCTCCAGAGGAGCTGTGGCCACTGGCCTGGGACCCCAGCACCCTGCAGCCCCTTCTTGGGGCACGGGTGGGACGGGCAGCAGGCTGGAGTCCCTCAGCCTCGGTGGCTTCCTCCCTGCAGCCCCCGAAGGACGATGCGGCCATTGTGGGGGCCGTGAGGCTCTTCTCGGTGCTGATCGCCGCCCTCACCATGGACCTGGCCGGACGCAAGGTTCTGCTGTTCATCTCAGGTGAGCACCGGCCCGCCCCCCCCTCGGCTGTAGGTCGTGCGCCGGCTGAGCAGTGGGCACTGTGGCTGGGAGCTCTGGGGTGGGGGTGCGGGGCTGTCATGCCTGCTCTGGGGGCCTGCCCCCCCCCCCCC
>NW_024424119.1:56951499-56967333 GCF_017311325.1 Ursus maritimus | reverse complement strand
CCCCCCCCCCCCGGCGCCCAGCACAGGGCCTGGCACACACCAGCCGCTCCAGGAAAGGCCGCCGGGCGCACAGTGTGGCCGCAGCTCATGCACAGGTGGGCGGAGCTTGCTGCCCCACAGGCGGCGTCTGGTCATGGGTACGGCGGCCTGGATGAGAACTGGCCCGTGCAGGGCGCAGGGCGCTGAGGGGCTCTGCAGAGGAAGCACCCGGCGCAGAGGGTTCTGGCCCCGCCGAGGGCCACCTGTCTGTCCACAGCCACCATCATGTTTGCTGCCAACCTGACGCTGGGGCTGTATGTCCACTTCGGTCCGAAGCCTCTGACGCCCAACAGCACCGTGGGCCTTGAGAGCGTGCCCTTGGGGGGCACAGGGCAACCCCTGGCCACCCCCTCCAGCTATCTCACCCTGGTGCCCCTGGTGGCCACCATGCTCTTCATCATGGGTAGGTTCGCGGGGACTCCACGGGGACAAGGGCTCGGAGAGGCTGATGGCCAGCCAGAGGGGGGCTGGCTTGTGCTCAGTTGTGAGGGGCCCACTAGGGCATGGGCGCCGCTGGCCCGGGGGGGGTCAGGGGGATGGGGAGGGGTCTCGGCAGCTCAGTGGAGGCAGAAGAGGCCCCTCGTCCCCTTGTCGGCAGGCTACGCCATGGGCTGGGGGCCCATCACCTGGCTCCTCATGTCAGAGATTCTGCCCCTGCAAGCCCGCGGGGTGGCCTCGGGGCTCTGCGTTCTCGTCAGCTGGCTCACGGCCTTTGCTCTCACCAAGTCCTTCCTGCTGGTGGTGGTGAGTAACGTGGGTGGGTCTTCTCGGTCAAGTTCCTCTGAGTGTCACACAGGTCCTCCCGGGCCAGGACGAGTGAGCCCAGAGGGCCTTCTGTCTGGGCAGCAGTCTGGGTCTCTCGGCAGGGTCCCTGCTGGCCAGCCCACATGAGGCACTGTGCGCCCTTCTCCCCACTCCTGGTTCAAACCCCCGGCAGGCCCTGAAGCCAACCAGAATTTCGTTCCCAGCTCCCCGGAAGGACAATCTGGGGAAGCCGGGGCCAGGGTCGACCCCGGTGTAGCCGGTGGGTCAGGGCAGGGTTCAGAGCACATGGAGCGCGCACAGCCCCCGCAGAGGCGAGGATGAGCTTGGGGCAGGGCAAGAGGCCATGTGTGGTGATCAGGCGAGGGGGACAGGCCTCCTGCAGGTGGGAGAGAGGTGGGTGCCTAAGCCAAGGCTAAGGCCAGAGCTCCGGGCCAAGCTAAAGCATTTGCGTTTCATGCGGGAGGCAGTGAGGAGCCCAGGGAGGTGCCTGAGCAGGGGAATAAAGGGAAGGCCCCTCAAGGCTGGCTAACACGAGAAGGGCCCCAGGAACCCCAGCTGTGTGACCAGGCATCCCCTCCGTATCTGCAGAACGCCTTCGGCCTCCACGTGCCTTTCTTCTTCTTTGCTGCCATCTGCTTGGCCAGCCTGGTGTTCACCAGCTGCTGCGTGCCTGAGACCAAGGGCCGGTCGCTGGAGCAGATTGAGTCCTTCTTCCGCACCGGGAGGAGGTCCTTCCTGCACTAGATCAGGGTCCCTGCCCAGGGGGGCCAAACCACTGGGCGCAGGGCCTCTGCACTGGCCACGAGCCCGCACGCCAAGCCCAGGAGGCAGCAGCCATCTGCCTTCGGACGGGGCACAGGAGGACCAGACAGAAGCACGGCAGGCCCCCCATGGTGCACGTTCTGGCTCTGGGCAGGCAGCACCCTGTCCAGCCTGCACCCCAGACCAGGCAGCCTGCCGCGTTGCATGCTCGTCGGCCAAGACCCGCTGGCAAGAGAAGGCAGCCGTGGGCCACAGGGGAGCCCACGGCCCAGGGGCTAGGATAAGGCCCTGCTGGGTGACCTGGGGCCTGGTTCTTTATTCAAGCATGGAGGATGCCCCCACGGAGGGCTGGAATGAGGACAGAAATGGTGGATGGCTCCACACAGCGACATCATCGTGCCGTTTTGTTCTGATCCGCTTAGTCACCATGGAGCAACTTAACTACGGGGAGGAAGACAGAGCTGTACTTCTAAAAGCTTGTGCGTGCTACAGGGAACATTCTCGACTCCCACAGGCCAAGGCCCAAGACCTAGCACAGATGCCTCCTCCTGCACCCACCCGACTTCTGGAAATGGGGCTCAAGTGCTCCTGTCTGCAAACCATAGTCACCCTGTTTGTAAAATTAAATCAGGCTCTCAGCCTTGGAATGGCAGGATGGGGTCCACTGCAGATGGGGGGGACACCCAGCACCCAGGTTTGGCTAGACCCAAACTCTCAGCCAAGGTCACCAGGGCCTGCTGCCCCAGGCAAGGCCCCCTTTGTGGCCACCCCTGACCTGTCCAAAGTGAGGCAGCCTGCGAGGGAGAGCCTGGCTGCAGGATGGCCTCCAGCCCCTCCCAGCCGTGTGACCTTGGTAAGCCACGTTCCTTGTCTGAGATGCTGTGAGCAGGACTGGGACAGGGCCAGCCACACAGAAGGTCCTCAATAAAACGGCGTTACTCCCAGGGCCAGTGGTCCCAGCCTGCTTGCTTATGGCACCGGCGGGAGAAGGGAACAGGCAGAGCGTGCGAGCGAGCGTACAAGCTACCGCCAGGCTTTATTGCTCAAAATGCAAGCTAAACACTGAGAGAAAACGAGGACCCCCAGGCAACAGAGTCCAGAGCCATGGAGGCGGGAGTGGGCCCTGGCGGCCCAGCCCCCTCTGCCACCTGGACAGATGTTCCTTGCAAGGCGGCACCCTGCACTGAGGGATGGGTCACTGCTCCAGGACTGCTTGGCCCTACTTGCCGGGAACCTTGGGCACGTGACGGTCCATCCTGGCCGGTGACTGAGGGGTTGGAGGACCCTCCCACCTCTGCGCCTGCCTCTAGAGCCCACCCAACACCCACCCAACTTCTGACAGGGTAGAGGTGCAACCTTCGTGGACACAGCCAGCCCCCCATCCTCCTGCAGGACACCCCCGCCAGCGAGGCCCCTGCAGCAGGGGCAGGTGGGCGGGGCAGAAGTGACCCCTGTGTCCCATTTCCTGGGTAAGAATGAGCCAAGAGGGACGGGCAGGGCCCTTGCTCCTCTTGGGAGGTAGACAGGTCTTACAGCACACGCAGAAGAGACAGACAGACACACACACACACACACACAGTCCCGCCCGCCTGGAGAGGTCTAGAGCCCTTTGAACCCAGCACTTGCTTGAGAAAGGTGGTCCCAGAGGACCCCTGAAGGCACGTGTCCCACCAGGCTGGCCACGCTACAGTGCCCTGGGGCTCAGCCTGGTCAGGCTCTCTGGAAGGCCGCGGGGGGGCCACTGCTGACCAGGAGCCCTCTGACATGTCCCCAGGGCAGTAACTGCCCCTCCTGCTGTCGAACACTAACGAGGCCCCGAGAAGAGAATTCCCGCTGGGAAGCAAGGACCTGGACAGGCCCTAGGGCTGGTTCCCACAAAGCAGGGCGTGGGCTGAGCTCAGGGCTGTGAGCAGGCACAGCCAGGGTCCCGGGAGAAGGAAGAGCAGAGCTGGGCCCCAGAGGGAGCCTTTTCCACACCAGCCCGTCTCTGCCCAGTGCCGCCCAGCCTCGGCCAGGCCCCATCACACAGGCTTGGCAGCTGGGGGCCAGTCCAGTAAGCGGAGCCGTCAACGGGCTCAGGCGGACTTACGTGGGGGACACAGGAACGCTGGCATGGAGGGAGGCCAGGTGAGGCAGCGCACAGCCCAGGCAGGGCTGCCTCCTTGTGCCCTCTGCACAGGCCTCGCTCCCAGGTGGCCTGGGGACAGCTCACGGTGGTGGAGGCAACTCTGGCCTCTGCCCAGTTCTCAAAGGCAAGCAGCTCCCAAAGGCAGGGTCGGGGGCAGGCCGGCAGCAATACCGGTGGGTCGAGCTTAGCCCTACGAACTGGGCTTGGGCCCCTGCTAACATGGCAGGACCACATCAGAGAGGTGGACAAACAGCCCCATGGGAGAGGAGAGCCTGCCCTCCCCACTTCCTTAGCACCAGGGCCTTGGGGGTTGGGGGGAGAACCTGGGGGCCCAGGCCAGGACCATGAGACATACCCCGGAATGGCTTGTCCAAGCTTCCAGGGAACTAGGAAAGGGAGCACTCCCCAACCGTCCAGCCGCTGCCAAGGCTGCCGTTCTGGGTACTCGAGAAGCATCTTGGGAGTGCTGTGGGCTCCCACAGAGAACAGAAAGGCGGGGAGGGGTCTGGGCAGTGGTAGGAGACCATGGGCAGCAGGGCACCGCTCTGTCCCAAAGACAGGTGGACAGAGGGGGCCCAAGGGACTCAGCCTACAGGATACTTTACTGCCTGGAGAGCCAAGAGGAGGTTCACTCTGCCCAACGCCCGGGCCCCGGGTGACGTATCTCCCCCCTCAGCACAGGCCCAGCATCGCTGGGGGAAGCTCCTCCCCAGCCTTCAGCAGATCCCGGTAGCTCTGCTAGCAGTGGGAGTCTGGAAACACACACGGCAGCCTGTTTCCGGCTGAGCCAGGCCAGCTGCGAGGGGTGGGGCCAGGTGGGCTATCTGTGCATAGGTCCTGCAGGCTGTGCTCTGCTTCCAGCCCTGTGGCCTGGGTCACCACGGAGGCTGCCTGCTGTCACTGCAGATCTCCTTGCTGCTGGCCGAGGCCCAGGGCCAGGAGACACCAAGCTAGAGAAAGGAGAAGACAGAAGAGGACTCCAGGTGTAGGGACAGGTGTAGAGAGGCTGATGGGAGCCAGGCAAAGGCTCCTCTTCCAGGCTGTCCTTCAGGGTCAATGCTCCAGGCCTAATCCCTGCAGGATGTGCCCACACAGAACCAGCGGGGCGAGCAGGGAGCTCCCATCACAGCTCCCCCTCCAGGGTGTCCGTGAGTTTCTCCTCATCCACCTGCCGCTTCTGCTGCTGGATCCTAGCGTAGGAGATCGCGTCGCCCCTGGGGAGAGAGTGAGTCCACATCACAGAAGGGAAAGACCCCAGGCACACAGCTCTCCCAGCCACCACCAGACTCCTGGCCTATGACCAAGGCACGACCTGCAGGGACACCCTGCTGGGCTCTGGTTTCCCCAGAGACCCTGCTGCCAGGATGGCAGACATGTCCCATCTAAGAGTGGCACAGGCTGCCTGGGGTGCTGGGTAGAGAAGGATTCAGAGTTGCAGTCCGGGCTCTGACGGCAGAGGAAGAGGCTCTCCCGAGCCACAGACCAGCCATCCCCACTATTGGCTGTGGCGATATATGGCCAGGCCGCCGGAAGTCCATGAATCCTCCCGCTCTTGTCCCCTAGAGCTGAACACCCTAGACAACCTCTGTGCCTCAGTTTCCACAATGGGATAATAGGGGCCCCTCTCAGACCCTCCTTCCCAAGAGACTTCAGGAGGCAGGATGTCAAGATTCCTCCCGGGGGCTGGGAGAGGCACACGCACTTTTTGCCCAGAGCGGAGAGTCCGTACAGCACCCCGGTGGCGAACGCGATGGCGTTGCCCAGCAGCGTGGTCAGGGTGAGGCTGATGATGATGGGAATGATGGCCATCCTAGGAGAGAGGCAGAGGTCAAGGGGGTACTCCTGCCCCACGGCTGCCTCACCGCTTCCAGGCCCCCTCCCCAGACACCAGGTCCAGGAAGGGTCCCTAGAAATCAGTCCAGACACAGGTTCACAGCCAGGCTTCAGAAAGTCCTTCGAATTGCATGCACTTGTCTGCGAAATTCTGTGTATTTTCTGGGGAGAGGACGTAAAGCCTTCGTCAGATCATTGACAGGGTCTGTGGTACACAAAGGGTGAAACAGCACTGGGATAGTCCACCCTCCCTGTTCATAAAACAGGCTGACCAGAAAATCTCATGTTACTCCACCCCTGGTGGTTTGGTGACTCGGAAAGTCCCTGAGCTCCTCCCGTGTTAAGGACACAGCCCGATGCCCAGAGCAGTAGCAGCACCAAGCACATGGTAGCTCTTCGTACTGCAGTAAAACTGGCCACATCTCACCAAGCAAAAACCGAAAGCTTCAACTGCACAAGGCATGGGGTTTTAGCTAGATTCCTGCTTGCCAGGTTCCCGGGGTGGTGGTGGGGGGAGCGGCCCCAGCTCCATCTGGTCCCGACCTCCGTCTGGCGCCACCTGGCGGCAGGTGTCCGCTCTGGCTTGAGCAGCCATGGGGCTGACTCTAGGTTCTGGCTGGGAACCCCAGCTGCTGGGGTTACCCAGGCCAGGAAGATACCACTCCTGGAGGACCGGCACCCTCTCCTGTCGCTTGCCTGGGCCAGGCTGTCTGCCCAGAGGCCTCACCGGCCCGCACGCACCCTGTGCACAGAGAAGGTAAGACTGGGCCACCAGCTGAGTTCCACCTGACTCTATTCAGGCAGGACAAGAGATCGTGAGGTTTTACTGTGCTCATAAAATTTCTAGGTCATAAAAGAATAATAGAAAAGACACACCCACAAAAAGACCATGGTGGGGGGAATCTTCGGTCAAAACAAAGGCAAACAGGCTGGAAAAATATTTGTGGGAAATAGAACAAAGCACTGAGAAATCTTCACTACGGGAAACATAGAACCTAGCATGTAAAACGTTAAGATGCCAACAGATAAAAAGTAAACTAGACCATTTCCAAAAAGAAAATGCAGTTAGCAAAAACGTCTGTAAAAACCTCTCAGCTCCTTGACAACGGACACAGATGTAAAACGGTGCGCGCACCGGGAGGGTGGGGAGGGGGCAAAACTCGGATCACCTCTTTGGAAAGCAAGGTAGTCACGTCCCGAAGCCATTATAGTGACCGTGATCGCTGACCTAGTAAGTCCACACCTGGAAATACATCCTAAGAAAAGCATCGCAGAGAAAGTTCTGGGGTTATCATGGTTTGATCTGCACCACGGTTTACAGGTTAAGAAAAGCAGGACGTACACGGTGGAATAAATATCCCCATCATTTAAAGTGACGTCATCAAGTCTCTGTGGTGCCTGAAAATGTTTATATCATGATACGAAGTGGAAAAAAGGCAGGATACAAATTTACTTAAAATGGTTCTAACCGTGTCAGAAACGCCACCCGAGAGCAGCAGAACAAAACTTACCAAAAAGCGCCAAGCACTGGGGCTTTACTATTTTCCAAATCATTTTTAATGAATATACGTTTCTGTTAGTGTTTTTAAATACATTTCTTAAAAATAAAGATCAAGGCAAAGGACATAATGACAGGCAGCACTCTGTGAGCCCGTACTCCTCTGTGGTGGAGACCCAGGGGGAAGTGTCTCCAGAACAGAACGAACTCGAGTCTGGTGCTGTCAAAACCCCTGGCCTCCACAAGGGGAAGAAACCTCTGGAATAAACATCTCCACTTTTATTTCTAAAGATAACCTAAATCCTAGTAACTATTGCTGTTGCTGCCAGAAGCTGCTGAGGGCCTCCTATGCACGAGCACTGTTCTAGAAGCTTCTGTGCATTAGACACATCCTGAAATGAGTTCAACCTCATGACTCAGGTGGACAGGGCTGCATACAGAACCTATTGTTAGAAGTGGCAAATCAAGGAAAGCATAGAGGAAGGTGACCGTTTCTGTCCTGCAGCCTGCCCTCATGTCAGGGCACCTGGATGGACCGCACTCCTGAAAGGCTGCCCACAGACATATCCTATGAACCTACCAGAATCTAGTGAACAACTCCCAAATGACGGGCCAACATTCCAGGCACGGCTCACTTTCCTCTATCACACAGCAGGCCGCGGGGCGCCCGCATCCCATGTCTGAAGTGTGGCGGACTGCGGCGGTGGGCTCACCCCCCATGTCTGAAGCGTGGCGGACTGTGGCGGTGGGCTCGCCCCCCAGCCGCGCCGTTGCTGGGTCCCACTGCACAGCAGCCATCGCCAGAGGGCTCTGCGCGAGGCTCTCCCAGCCTCATCCTTGCCGACAGTCCCCCCCGCGCTGACCACGACACATCGCCTACCCTTCGGGTCCCTGAGTCTGGGGAAACCATGTCAGGGGCCCTGGAGGGTTCAACGTCCGCGCGGTCCCAGCCTGCCCCGGGGCCCCTCACCCGCAGTAGAAGACGGCCTTCTGCCAGGAGCGCAGGCGGTCCACCTTCTCCGCCACGGTGTTCGCGAACTCAATGAACTGGCAGCAGAAGGGCGCCTCGCAGAGCAGCAGGATGAAGGCGTTCATGCTGGAGGGCAGAGAAAGAGGGCAGCAGGCTGACAGGCCTGAGGGGATGAGGGGGTCCCCAATGCCCAGCACCGGAATGCCACTCCTCTCACCCCCCACGTCTCCCTCTCAGGGCCTCTACTGAACCACTGCCCACACACCAGCCTCCCTAACCAAACTGAACACTCGGAGGAAGAATCTGGCCTTCCCTTTACCCCTCTGTCCTTGAAGGAGACAACACCCCCGCATCCCAGCACCCCTGTAAGCATGCAGCGAGCCCCTCCACACAGAGCCCTGAGCAGACAGCTGGCCGCCACTCAGCTCCTAGCATGATCACCCCTGTCCCCGAGGTGGCCATCAGCACTGGGAAAGCTGTCCCCAGCCGCAGGTCAGTCCGTCCACAGTCACTGAGGGCTGACCCTCGGCAAGCCCACACAGGGAGGAGGGAGCTTAGCAAGCCCTGTGGTGCAGTGTTCTCTCCCCCCCATCCCGCCTTCCTGCATTCCAGCTGGAGACAGCTGACCCGTGGGGACAGACTAAGGGGTCTGCTCCAGTCTCTGTGCTCTCCATGGCTGGGTCACAGTCACAGACACTGGGCCCTCATGACCTACCTTCGACAGAAACTCAAGTGGGTGCCCCAGGAGCCCACCTGAGCCCAGAGCAGGGACTCTGCACGAACCATACTCCTCCCCTCAGCTCTCCCCAGCCTCCCGTAGAGACCAGTCCTCCCACCCCTTCCACAGCCAGGCCAGCCCGTCTCCTGACTCTGCCCATTGAAGCATCGGCCCAGCGCCTCGACCACCCACGCTCCATACGACTCTGGGCCCCACCCCAGCAAGCCTCATCCCTGGCCTGAGTTCTCAGAGGGCAGGGCCCCTCTCCAGCCAGGCCCACAGGGCTTGGTGCACAGCCACCGCTCACGCGTGCTGGATGGCTCAGATGCGGCCGGAGCTGCACTGGCCAGCACTCACCCCTGCTTTCATTGCCCATGGGCTCGACCTACCCTGGCAGGAGGTGGGCGGGAATCCATCCAGGGCATTCTAACCACCTGAGCCGGCACCCGCTCTCATCTGCCCTGTCTGTGGCTTGCCCGCCTCTGAGCTGGAGCTCCTGATCCCAGCACCAGGCTCCAACCCAATCCTCGACCAGCCCTGATGGCCCCCCGAGCTCCCAGAGGCCAGGCCCATGGGAGCGGACATGGTGCCTGCACAGTCTGGCTCAGTGGACGGCCAGGACATATTTGTGACCCCGGCCCTAAACCCAATAAAGGCCTGGCCCTGCAGAGAATCAGGCAGACGGAACATGGCACATATGAAGGAGGTGAAGACCCGCACGGCGACCAGAAATCCACATGCCCCCGGCCCCACTGGGCAAGCCAGCCACGAGGCTACTCACATCATCCACACGCCAGCCGCGATGTTCAGAGGGTGGACGGTGATGCAGCTGAAGAGGCCGGAGATGGCGCAAGCTTGGGAACGAGACAGCAGCAGAAATTAGCAGGGAGAAAGGGACAGAGTCTGCCAGGAAGGACCTCCAGCAGACCCCTTCCAACACCCGACACTTGCTTCCCCCACAGCACCTCCAAGTCTCCCCGCTGCCATCTGAGACAAGTGAGACCTCCTCGGGGAGGATGCAGGCTCAGAGACATGAAGTGGCTGGCTCCAGGCCCCACAGCAAGGGTGTGGCTGGCTGGCTTGGAGGGCGTCTCACCCTCTGTCCAATCCAGGGCTGGGAGGGCCTGCCTCTGAACCCCAGCTGTACCCGTACCCACCGCAAGGTACTGAGGATGAAAAGAAGGAAGAGTCTGGAGGGCGCAGGCCCACCATTCGCAGGGCTGGCCACATAAGAAACCCTCTGACGCGGAAATGTGGCTTGGATTTTGGTTGGGACAAGGACTGCCTCTCTCGGAACAGAAATCAGGACCAGGTAGACCTGGGTGACCATGCCAGCTGTGACCTGCACACCAGCTGAGGATGTTCTCGTCCCTTTTTTAGGCCTGTGTTCTCTCGTGCACACAGGCAAGTGCCCCAGCCCGGCCCACCCACCCCTTGAAATACCAGGCCCTGATGCCCGGGAGCACACCCCACAGGCAGGGTGTGCCATACCCGCCTCCACCCCTGCACACATCAGCTGCCTCTGGGCCCCGCTTCACCAGAACTCCAGGAGCCGGCCAGGCACTTCCGGGGCCCTGGCTCCCAGCCTGGCACCCAGCCTGGCACCCAGCCCGGCACCTAGCCCAGGCCCTTGCTGGGGTGGGGCTGGAAGCTGGGCCCCGAGGCAGCAATTAGCAACCAGTTCATTAAATTTGCAGCAGCTCCTCCGCACCTGATCCCTGACTGGGCCTGGAATTCTCCTGTTGTTTTCCCTTGAAATCCTAGGCAGGCTGCAGGCGATGGAGGAGGAAACCAGAGGAAGTGAGCCCAAACTGCAGAGGGACTGCCCTCGTGTGTCCTCCTCCTAAAAGGACAGAGGCACATTCTGCCTACTAAAAAGGCGGAGCTCCCCTTGGACGTGGCACATAGGCTTTCAGGCAGCAAGGCCCCCCAGAGCCACAGCCATGAGCACCCACAACACAGTACTGCATCCTCCCGGCTCTCGGCTGTGCCTGGGCTCCCCGGACACCTGCGGCAGCCAGCATTTCGCGTCCAGCTCCGGCCCTCCCCCCACTGTCCTACCAAGAGCCACCCCTGGGGGAGAACCAGGTTTCCACCCAGACAGAAAGGCTCCAGTCAGGAGCCCGGTAACAATCAAGGCTGGAAGATGCCCCTGGAGTTTCCAATGGTCTTGCTAAGCTAGGGAGGCAACCTGTACAGTCCTCTTTCCTGCCAGGCTAAGGCCTCTACACGACTGCTGGGACCCTGAGTTAATGCTCTCTGAGGCCCCCACCGGCAAGGACAGCAACCCCACCCTGAACTGATCAGCCAGAAGCACAACCCTTATCTGAATTCCTGCTTCATCCCTGAGCCTTTTTTTTAAATTTTATTTTTAAGTAATGTCTACACCCAACATGGGGCTCGAACTCACAACCCCAAGATCAAGAGTCGCACATGCCACCAACTGCACCAGCCAGGTGCCCCCACCCCTAAAACTCCTGCGTGCTTCGAGCTCTACCCTGTGGTATGCTAGTCGATATTTGCATAACAATCCCCTCCCCCCTCCATCTTCAGATGAAACTGACATTTCAGGGTGATGCCGCAAGTTTCTCCTGGTGCTTCATCTGTAGCCCCAACACCATGAAGTCCTAGGGAGGCCCAGGTACCCCACTTTGAGAGACACAGAACTGTATGGGATACCAGGGTGAACCAGGGAGTCAGCAGGGCTGCTGAATCCAAGAATCCAAGAGAGTGGGAAGATGACGGCCCACAGGCCACCGTCAGAACCTTTGTCCCCTACTAACCATTGTCACTCGCTACAGGACCCCCACTCTGATCTGCAAGGAAAACAGCTAACCAAACTTGAGATCTTATCTAAGGCCTGACCTGGAGCCACCAGTCTCTCCTCCAGAGTCAAAATCATGCTTGTTCCACCAGCAGTGACAGGGACTCGGGGCCTTTCCCACTATCACCTCTGGATAAGGACGTGCCTTGCCTGAGCCGCACACCCCCACCCCTGCACTCCTGAAGGTCTTTCCAGCATCCACCCACCCCACAGGACTGTAGGGCTGGACGGGGACCCTGAAAAGTGTTCTTTCTGGCAGACTTGATCAGGATCTGCCCTGCCCCAGCCCTCTTTGCCAGGCGGGCACTCGTTCAAGTCTGGGAGAGGTGCCCTCTCCTCCAGCAATTCCCAAAGTGGACGGCCGCAGGCAGAGGAGAGGAGAACGGGCCATTCAAACACTAGACGCATATCCGCCTTAGGAAGACCTGCCATAGGATCTTTATTTTACTTCTGTAGCATGTCTGCCTTCCTGTTCATGTTCTTTTGGGGCTGTGTCAGGATGTGTGTCGGGGATGGCGCTGGGGGGTACGAGAAGCGGAGAGAAGAGGCGCTGAGGCAGAGTGGCCAGCAGAGGGAACGCGCTGGCCTCCGGATGGACAGTGAGGACCCAGATGAGAGGCCGCGTCCCCTCGGCTCACTGCCCGGCCCTCCCTCGGGGACTGCCTGTCCTCTGGCACCATCCGCCCCACGTATCAACAACCTTCGCCCAAAGGTTAGGATCGCTGTGGCCCCCACCCACGCCCAAGTCAACAGGTGAGGCTGCCTCTGGGCCGGGCTGAACCGGCGCCGGGCGAGCGGCACCTGGGATGTCTCGGAAAGCCCCCCGCCCCGGCGCAAAGGCCGCGCCGTGCTCGCTCTCGGACGCGGCGGGGGGCAGCGACGTGGCCTCGGGAGCTCACGTTCCCTCCCGGAACGTCCCCGGAGCCGCCCAGCGGCTCTGCCGGTAACCATAGCAACCGCCGGGCGTCGGTTCCGCGCCCGCCCCGCAAAGCCCCCCCACACCCACCCAGTCCCTCCCCGCGAGGGCGCGCAAGAGGGGGCGGGGCCGGATACGCATGCGCGGTGGGTGGCGGGGCCGGCCCTTCCACCGGGCCGGGTACTCACAGATGGCCCCCAGCACCCCCGACAGGCGACACAGCCAGCGGTACCACCACGTCATGCCCTCGTCCTGCGCGGGCGGCGCGGAACTGACGGCCGCCGCCGCCGCCCCGCCCGAGCCGCTCATGGTGCCGCCGTCTGGCGCAGCCCGCCGCCCTCACAAAAGGCTCCGGAGCCGGCCGCGTCGGCCCGGCGCGCTGCCTTGTGGGAGAGGCGGACGCTTATTAGCATAGGGGGCGGGGTCTCGCAGGGCGGTGGCGAGGGGCGCGGAGGGGCTCGCTCATTAGCATAGGGGCGGGGCGCGGTGGCCCTGGCACTCTGAGTGGCCAGATCCTCCCAGAGGGACTAGCACAGGGGCGGGGCTTCGCAGAGAATTAACAGGTGCGCCAGGGGAGGGGGGGGCCCATTCTTGAATCTACAGTCCCTCGCCCCTCCTCCCTGGGTAGCAAAAAGGAAGACCGCTAAGGGGTGGCGTGGGGCTTGCTCAGGTCAGGAATGGGTCTGGAGCCCGACCGCTGCAGGGGAATCCCGACAATGCCGTGGGGTGGGCTTTCAAGCCAGATTGGACAGGTTATGTGAAGAAAACGCTACTCAGAGTGCACATTCCGTTTATTGGTACAGAGAGGCGGGAGACTGCCTTTCCAGAGGGTCCAGTCCCTGCTTGCCACCGCCTAGCCTTCTGCATGTTGGAGGAGGCCCTAAAATAGATACTTAAGATTGGAGGGATCCAAATTGGAAAGCACTCAGAGACCAGAGTCAACCCCCTGGGGCTCGAAGGGCACCTAACAGGTGCTCATAAATGTCAGCCCCCTTCCTTTCTCTTCCAGGATCTGAAGGAGGCATCCCACTGTGCCCACAGGTCCCTGGAGGTATGTGCTTGCAGAGGAAGCTAGGGCACGGCCCAGCCCGGCTCCTGCACTCTAGATTGGAGGGTCCAGTACTGGCCCCGCAGGCTGGCATGCGCCTCCAGGAAGCCCTGGCTAAACTCCATCTCAGCCTGGCTTCCCTCTGACTCCCAGTAGAGTGCCTGCTGCCCACGGAATGTCATCGTCTTCAGGCTGTGGATGTCCCGGATCTGAGGGGAAAGGGGCAGCCCCAAATGGTAACTAGCCAGCATTCATGGAGCCTTTAATATACAAGCATCATACACTCAGTCTTCACACATTCAGTCTTCACACAACAGCCCGATCAGGAAGACACTACTATTCTACCCAGGAAACCGAGGTTCAGAGAAGTTGTCCTACTTCCTCAAGGACACACAGCCAGAGTGCCAGAGCTGGGATTCCAGAAGCCAGGCTGCCTCCAGTGGGGGAGCTGACACCTTGCAGAGGACAGCTCTCCCAGAACACATGAACCTCGTGGGGGGAGGGATTGGCCCACTCTTCTGGAAAAGTTATATCAGGGTCTAAAATTATGCTTCAGTCTTGGGTCTACATCAGAAAAGTTCTTTTCTATTTCACTCTTGTGTAGAGCTCAATAAACATTTGTTGATAAGTGGAGGAAATTCATCTCTCCCATTCTTTCACTAATGATTTTGAGGTTTTTGAGCAAACTCAGGGGATCCTCTAGTATGGTACCCCCGGTTTCCATCCCCGGGGACAGCTGTCTAGAATCAGCAAAAGTCAGCCCATTCCTGTCCCCATCCTGGTGGCCTTACTGAGATGTAGCTGGCACCAGTTCCCGTGCCCATGTCAGTGGCCAGGGCATGGATGGCAATCCGGGCCTGTGGGGCCACGTTAATGAAGATGCGGCAGCCCCCCGAGTTGCTCCCATTAGGACTCATCGAGGGGCTCACGATTTCACCCCAGGGTCCAAAGAGCTGCATGTCACAGTCTGCAGAGAAGAGCAAGAGGATGGATTGGGTGTGGACCACCTCAGGTCCTAGGAGCCCCTGAAAAGACCACTAATGCCAGAGGCCAGGGCACCTCACAGCTGGGGAGCAGTGAGGGGGGGCAATACGATGTTGTGGTCGAGGTCAGGTCTCCCACACAGAAGCCGCCACAGAACCCCACCTCTACCACTCTCTACCATTGTGACCCTAGGCGAAGGCTTTCAGTGCTCTGCGCTCCAGTCCCCCCCCACCCCTGCTGTAGAGTGAAGGTAACAAGGGCACATGCTGGGACAGCGGCTTTTAGGAGGACTCAAAGAAGTCACATGTGCAAAAGTGCTTAACACTGAACCTGTCACAAAGGCCACTGCCATTATTAGGAGCCCACTTGAGTCCTGCCTGCGTGCACCCCGAGGTCCCCAGGGAGGCAAGAGTCCATGTGCATGAGGCCAGGAAGTGAGGAGCTGTGAGAAGGGGCGGCCAGCCCCTTGGGCACTCAATGCCTGTGCTCTCAGTGAGGGCACTGAGAGATGTGGGGACGGTGTCACATCTCTGTAGAGGCAAAGCCAGGGGGATCCCAAAAACCTCTGGAACTGGCTAGGGAAGCCATGTTTAGCCAGACTGGGCTGTTGGGAGAGGGCAAGTCCCAGAGGCCTCCAGAGGGCTCCTGGAGGACACCAGGGGGCTGTGGGATGCCATCCCCTCCATGAGGTGTGTGTGTGCACACATGCACAAGTATGTGTGCATACACCAGCTTTGTGCGGGCTGAGCCAAGAGGACGGTGCACTGGAACAGGGCAGGGGGCGAGGGGAAGCTGCGCACAGAGGAACCTGAAGGGTCTTGAAGAACATGAGGGCCAAGGCGGGGGCCATGGTGGCGGTCTGAGTGACAGGGTAAGGATGTCAGAGTCCCATGTCCACCCATGTCACTGCCAGGCCCCGGCGAGGAAGGGCCGCAGCACACATGCTGGGACCTCATCCTGGGGTCGGGGAGCTGGGGGGGCCCTCCTCCTTCTCCGTCGGTGCCCTCTCTGCCCAGCCAGCCGCCCCGTGGGCAGCAGTGCCCACCCTGACACCCTGCAGGGATGGGGGGAGGCTCTGGCGCCCCGCCATACCTCTGTGGGGGGTGCCCGGGGCAGGCTGGCTCCCATACCGCAGCACAAGCCCGCCTTCAGGCCGCACGCGGCGTTGCCTCACCACCAGCGTGTTGGCTTTGGAGCTGAAAGTCATGCCGGTCAGCTTCCCGCACGTCTTCCTCCATGTGAGCCTGTCCCAAAGCAGCAACATGTCCCCTAGGAAGCGGCAGTGCGGTGAGGGCCGGCCGCACAGTGGGCCTGGGGCAGACCGAGCCGCGGGCGGGGGCGGGGGCGGG
>NW_024424119.1:56943772-56951489 GCF_017311325.1 Ursus maritimus | reverse complement strand
GGGCGGGGGCGGGGGCGGGTCCCTCCCACGACCCGGCTATGTGACTCTAAGTCGCGGGACAGCCACGAGGATTCCAGGTGCGGCTGCATGTGGCACGTCCTGCCGGGAGCGGGGCAGGCCGGGGTCATGCTCCCTGGTGCCGGGCGGCCTGACGCCAGCAGCAGTTGTGCACACAGCCCCAGACGTACCAGCACTGCAGCTGAGGGAGCTCTCGAGGACGTGCAGGGTCACCACCTCACCCAGGGGCCGCCCAATGGCCACCGCACAGTCGGCCTGCCCTGGGCCTCGCATGTCAATGGTTCCTGTCGGCTCAAGGTGCTGCTGGCCACAGGTGCCTGGAAAGACGGCAGGAGCATGGGTTAACAGGGCTTCTGGGCGGGGCACCCCCCCCCCCGCCCCCGCAGGGCAGGGCCGGGGGTTTCCGTGTTAGGGGGAAGCCTGGCAGGTGGGGTGGCTGGCATCCTCCTAGGCCCCACCAGAAGCATGCTTAGGTCAGGGGAGGGAGCCACATGGGTCCCAGTGTCTCCATCCAGGGCCCAGAGCCGCTTCCAGATGTGCCGGTGAGAGGGAGGCAGTGTAGACAGCAGGGCATGGCTTTGAGTCCCACAGAGGGTCTGACTCTGTGAAACCTCAGGTCCCTTTCCCTTGATGATAATAAAAGAGAGCTTGCCCTCTGGCAGCGGAACCAAAGTGGAAGAAGAGTGCCAGCCCAGAGTGCCACCTCCCCAGCCCATCCCTTCAGCCCAGCCGCCCACATCCCAGGGATCCAAGGGATCCCACAGAGAGGGTCCCCACAGGGAGCTGGTCCCAGCTCTCCCAATGGAGGTGCCTTTGCGAGCCCCTCCTGCAGCCAGCCAGCCGCCCAGACAGAAAAGCTGAAGAACATAACTGGACTCAGCTGGGCTTTCCTGGGGCCCAGGCAGAAGCCCCTGAACCAGGGGAGCTGGGGTGAGGAGGTGGGCCCGGGGCTGAGGCCATTCCGGAGAAGCACCGGCAGCAGCCTCGTCTGGAGCAGTGGCTTCCTCGCGGGGCGCCGGACTGGGAGTCCCCTGCCCGACACAGGGCCCGGCCCAGCAGCCCCGCACCGTGGCTGGCTTGGGCAAGTGCTGGCAGAAGCCAGCTGGCACAGGTGCCTGGGCCTGGGGTCCAAGGCAGGCGTAATGCCGGCGCTGGATGCCATCTCCGCAGGAGACAGAGCACTGCCAGGAAAGAGGAGAGGGAGCTGAGGCTGACCTTGCCAGAGGGCATCGCGGGCAGCGGTGACCACTGGCCATGAATGATCTCATCTAATCTTTGCGCAGCCCAGGAGGCGAGCACATCTCCATTCCACAGATGAGGAAACTGAGGCTCAGCAGCTGGCACCCACCCTGCCCTCCTGCCCCGCATTGCCCTCCTCCGAGCTCCTGTCTCTACCCGACCCAGATGCCCAGAGTCCTCCAATCCATGGCGGTGGTGGCTGTCTGCCTTGCCTCTTCTCCCCCCAACACCATGAGCCAGTGCCTCCAGCAGGAGACCTAACCCCATTTACCTTTGTCTTTCTAGTACCTGGCGAGGTATACTGGGCATGGGACGGCCCCAGAAAGGCAAAGGTGTGGGATGGAGTTACCTTCCCCTTCATGTCCTGGTGTCTCCAGACCTTGGCCTAGACCTGCCCCTTGGGTCTCGAGGCCCTGCCGTGTCTTCCAGCTCTAGATACCCTGACTACCTCCTCCCACCCCACTCTCCCCCTCCTTTCAGGGGATCACAATGACTCAAGGCCCCCAGGGTCCCCGTGCATGAGGACCCTCAGTGGACACATGCCCCCACCCCCGGCCCAGCGCTTACCTGCATCCAGGCGCTGACATGCCAGCGGTGGGTGCATTCGGCGATGATGCAGGGGATGCTGGCCTGAGGCCGTACCAGAGCCGCACAGGCCGCCCCATCCACCTCCGTGTCCTGGCCTTGGCTGAGCCGCACACAGGCCACGGAGCGTGTGGCGGTACCAAGGCCACAGCTGGCAGAGCATGGGCCAAGGGACACGATTTTCCACCTGCAAGAAGTAAAGGTCCAGAGTGCGGCCCTGAGCCCAGGGAGGGTGAGCCCTTCCCGTCGACAGCTCACCGTTCCTCTGTTATCCAAGTAACCGGGATGCAGGAAAAGAGGCTCCAGGAGAAGGCACAACAAATCTCAACATCGGTCAACGCTGCCTGTGTTAACTTGTAATTGTTCAACAAATGATAACAGCTGACGTTTCAGAGCTGGGACCGAACCCAGGGAGCCCTAATCGTGACACTGTGCCGCCTCCTGGCTGGGTGATGACTTCAGTGGCCTGGCGCTGTTCTAGACACTAGGGAGATGGACTGAACCAGACCAAGACCCCCACGCCGCCCTTCAGAGCACATATGCTCCTCCACCGTGGTACCACTGACCTTTGGGGCCGGCGGTTCTGTTGTGGGGGCATCTGTGCTGTGCAGGACATTCAGAGGCACCCCTGGCCTCCACCCACTCACCAGAGGCCACTAGCAATCCCCCTTCCCTAGTAGTGACATTGAAAATGTCTCCAGACGTTGCCACATGTGCCATGGGAGGCAGAATCGCCCCTGGTGGAGAAGACACTCGGCTCAAAGGAAGGGGCAGACAGCAGAGAAAGAAATGCTGGGTGGTACAGTAAGACAGAGCCGAGAGCCGTGGCGTGGCAGAGTGTGCCCTTCGGGAGCGGTGCTCGGGGAGGACTCCCCACTTCGCTGTTGCAGTGCTCTGAGCAGAGCCTGGACGAAAGGATATGCAGAGAAGACACGTTCACGCAGGGGGAAGGTAGGCTCAGAAGCCCGGAGGCAGGAACATCAAGGAGGATGCGGCTACGGTGACATCCGCGGAGTAGCCCGAGCCCATGCATGTGTCACATTCCCATATAAGTCCCAGATAAATTCCCGTATAAATGAAAGTGCCGCACAGTCAAGGGGCTTCAGTACAAGCAAAGAAGCCAAGAGACACCTGCGGGTGGTAAATGGACCATAAAGCTACAGTATTTAAAACAATCTGATACAGAGACGGGGATGGGCAGGGGATTACAAACACCAGAACCTGATAGAAAGCACTGACACAGATCCCCCAACATACACAAGGATCTAGGACATGATAAAGGAACCGTCTGGGGGAAATTCGGTTAATGATTTGGAGAAATAAAGGATGCTCCCTACTTCGCAACACACCCCAAATAAATCACAGATGAGCTAAGGCTTTTAATTTAAATGAATTCTTATCTGTAACGGTGTATTTCTCTAAAGCCAAGGAGACCGACCTGAAGGAAAGTGGGCAACAGAGCACATCTATTAAATCTGGTGGTGGCACATGACTGTTCCCTTCCTCTCCGGATGATACAGAAAAGCATTGCACTGGTGAAAGTGCACGCCCCCAAAGCAGTAGCTATGAGAGCACCGTGAATAAGGCGGGTGATTGTCCCTGCTCTTCCCCACCCTCCGGCAGGCTCCGACCCTGCCTCTGGACCTGGCTGGCTTGAGCTATTCGGTCCCACGCCCCAGCTGGGACCACCCTCGGGCTCCACTTAAATGCTGCCTTCTCCCTGCGACGCTCTCCAGCCCTCCCCATGCCCACACCCCGGTGAGAACGGGCAGGGACGCCTGCAGTTTGTTGGAACGCCACCTCTGACTCCTAGTGTAGCCTGCCAGGGAGTCCTGCTTCCCGAGGACTGTCTCCCAGGCCAGAGCCGCCCTATACGCCCCGCGGCGATCAGCCTGGTGTCTGCACTCTCCAGGACCTCGGGCTAATTCCTCAACACCTCAGGGCTGCTGACCTGGGCGGGCAGGGCTCTGGGCTGCAGGCCTCCTGCTGCTCTGGGCGAGGCAGCCCCTGGCACGGGGCATCTGGCAGGATCCCCTCATCCTCGTCCTGCTCGTGGGCCCGTGCACAATACAGCATCCCCTGCACAAACCCTCGCCCGCAGCTCGCGCGGCACGCTGTCAGCTCGTACCGCCACCCGGGGCGGACTGGAGTCAGTGGGGGGACACCTAGGGGAGCGGGGCCCCCCCTCATTTCCCCAGACTGGGAAGGGCCTGGAGAGGTCCTTCCTCTGAGGGTCACCCTTACATCTCCACCGACAGGCTGGGCACAGTGGACAGTACATTCCAAAGAGCCCATTTTACAGACAGAAAGCTGAGGGCAAACTGATGTGTTCAAAGGGCAGGTGGGGGAGAGGCAGGGCACCCCAGAGGGCCTGCGAAGATGTCTGTCGCTAATAGGAATGCCAGCCCCCGACTGGGCCTGGCTGGCACTCCCTATCTTCCTTCCCACTGTGTTTGCCATGTCACACCAGTACCACCGTCAAACCGTGTCTCCAGGTCTGTGTCACTTCTCTTCCACCTCCCCTCTGTCCCTGGCGTGGGCCGGGGTGCCCGTCTGTCCTGCTCACTGCTGTGTCCCTACTGTCAGAATGGCCGCTGGGCATGGCAGGTGCTCAGTGAAGAGCAAGTGATGACAAATGAACCACCAGCCACATGTGCCCACAGCATCCCAGATCCCCTGTGATGCGACTCACATGCTTTAAAGCCACCACAGCCTTCTAGGACACCAATGGACCCACGCCTGCAGGTGAGGGCACCGAGCGTCAGGAGCTTACAGGGAGGTGATGAGGCCACCTCCAAGGATGCATGCCTAGGACCACTGTCTCCCTGGGAAGGGCCCCACCTGGCTGGGCAGGGCTCCGGACTGCAGTCCTCAACGGGGTGGGGCCTGGGCACCTGCCAGCACTCAGAGTGAGGCAGGGGGACACGGCGGCCGTGGTCCAGCCTCACGCAGCGAACGGCCAGTGGCACCCGTCCCCCTCCGCAGGTCACTGGGCACGGTGCCAAGGCTCGGGTCTCCCACCTGCAGTAAGAAGGCCAGCGCTCCATTGGAGGCTACACCCCCGGGTGAGACTCCTTCCTCCCAAAGGGACCCAGGCTGCTGCCCCCACCCCCCCTGCATAGTCTCCACCCTCACTCACCAAGCCGGGCAAGGGGCAGCCTGGCAGGCCTCCTGCCGGCTCCCAGGCTTGCTTTCCAGGTCACATAGCTCTTCCCGGACAGAGGTCCCCAGGGCAGAGTCCATGCACGCAAAGCGCAGCTCCATCAGGCCTGCAGGGAGGAAGCAGAGACCCCGAGCCCCAAGAGGAGGGTTCGACAAGAACTACGGGTGCCCAGCTCTCTGGAGAGCTCCAGCAGATAAGGCCCACCTGGGTTCGAGTCTTGACTCTGCCACTTACCAGCTGTGTGACCTTGGACAAGTGACTTAACCTCTCTGAGCCTCAGATTTTTCACCTGATGGTGCCTCACTTGCGGGGATGTTTATATAGACTCTTAAAGCAGAGCTACAGAGTGCCTGGCCCCTAGCAGGTACCCAAGCAGTAGCCGCTGTTGTTTATCGTTACTTTATGAGAATTGCTCTTTGACAACCTCTTACTGTGTTTATAACGAAGATGTTATTAGTGTCCGTTTCCTTGAACCTCTCCTTTAGGACTATCCTCAGAAGAACAATCTCTGGCCTTGATTCTAAAACATGCACAAGTTTCACTGAGCAAGTGCTGAGGGTCGTAGCTTAAGAACCGCACGTATTTTAAATTTTGCTCCTCTGGTTCGGCTGCCAGGAAGCTCAGAGCTGTTTGGGGCCCTTCTCTCGCCGCTTTTCTAGACCTTAAGAAATATACTTGCGTGCCAATATTGCCCAGTTTTATCGTCTTTCCTGTCTTTCAGCCAAGCAACGAAGACATTCGCATGGCTTTCCGTACTTCGCCCCAACCTCCTTATAGATGATGTCATGTTCTGACCTAGCCTGGATTCTCTGCACGCCAATTCAAATGCTTTTTAGAACCAGGCAAAATGTAGGCAGGTAAGAGTTAGCGAATGAGCCCTGGGGCCTCACCTTGACCACAGGAGGCAGAGCACGGCCCCGCCAGGGGCGTCCACACGTGTGCGGCGTGAGCCCCCAGCCTGGCACTGCCCGGCGGGGATGTGGCCTCCTCCTCCAGAGACCGGGGGTCTGGCTGCAGGGAACAAGGACAAGCTGGTGGGTCTGGGCCTCCCCCTTCTGGATCCCTGAGCACCTGGTCCTCCACCCCATCCCTCCCAATCACTTCAGGACAGAGCAGAGTGGTCACCATCACCCCAAAGGCGGCCCCTCCCTGCTGCTCCTTTCTGGGGAGACTCGCTCCTGGCTGCCGGAGGATGCCCTCACCACACCACCCGCCCTGGCCTCTGTACCAGCATGCGCGGTCACCGTGGGGCAGGGCTGAGGCTGGGGCTCAGGAGCCAGACTGGCAGGCACACTTGGCCCTGCAATCCCCACCTGCCTCGAGGACCCAGGCTTGGCCAGTACCCTTGTCTGCAAGCGACGCCCCCCAGCCAGAGCCCCAGGCAACAGGCGGGAGCGTAGCAGCGCTGTTTTGTGTAGCAGAGAACTGGCAGCATTCTAACGGGGCCTGGGGCCTGGGCCGGCCTGCCAGTGGGGGCAGGGAGCGGCCCTGAGCTTTCTCCCCAGCCTCATCCTCTGACCAGGGGGTCCAGTACACAGCGGCACTGCGGAAGAGCACCCATGCTCCCCATTCTCCTGGTCAGATAAGCCCCCAATAGCCCGGGGTACCCTTGTGCTCAGGACACTCACGTGGCCCGGTCCTGAAGGACAGGCCATGGCCACACAGGGCTCGAGGGCAGGCAGCTTCTCATCTGTAGAGCAGGGCCCAGTCGTGGCCAGGGCCTCCGGGCCCTCTGCCCCGCGCACACATGTCCTATTCCGCAAAGCCGGGTCTGCTCCACACGCTGACGAGCATGCGTCTGACCCCTCCCGCCTGCGGACAGGACAGACAGCAGGCCCTGCCTCTCACTGGGCTGTAGGTACAGCCCAGCTCCCGGGGCAGGGAGGCGGTGAACCCGCGCCCCAGTATCCAAGATAAGCCCCACAAAGAAGCAAAACCCCAAGGCCTCTCCCGAAACCGCTGGGTGAGCTGCTGCCGGCACTGCACTAGGCAGCCCGGGTGCCGGGACAGGGGCCCTGACCCGCCTGCCTTCCGGGGAGGAAGGTGGGCCTCCGTCCAGAGAGTAACATCACTCCTTGCACCCTAGCAGGTGCCGAGAAACGGAGTCGGGTCACCCAGGTCAGGGATGGCAACTGCATTTCACGGGCGTGCCAATCCTGACAGGGGGTGCCTGCCGGCCGAGCTGAGGCAAGAGGGGTCCCAAGGCAGGAGCGGGCCTCCGTGGGAGAGGGCGGTGATTCCCAGGTCTGCCATGGACAGGAGAGGGGCAAAGGAGCCCGAGCCACGGGTGAGCCACCAGCGATGGAGGCCAAGCCCCTCCTCACTGGACAAGCAACAAAGCTGGGGCCCAGAGAGGGAAGGGACTTGACCTGGACACCCAGCCAGTTAGCAGCAAACCGGAAGAAACCGCTGTCAGCTCAGACACTGAAGGGATGAGAGGCACCGTGGAGATGGCAATGGTAATGACCAAGGGACACTTATGGCTTTAGTGTGGCTTCACTTGGTCCTCACAGCCCCTCCGTGAACAGGGACTGGGGGTTCAGAGAGAGAAATGGCCGGCCCAGGGTCTCTTGGGTAGTAATTCTGAAGCTGGCCACTTCGGGATGGTGGGGCCCAGCCAGAGTCCTTGGGCAGAGGGGACACTGAGAAAGGGTAGGGCTCAGTATGGGGACAAGCCCTGCCAGGGAGCCCCTCCCCCCCCCCCCCCCCCCC
>NW_024424119.1:56915311-56943762 GCF_017311325.1 Ursus maritimus | reverse complement strand
CCCCCCCCCCCCCCGCACTCACCTCTCCGGGCAAGGCTGGGAGTTGCAAGCTTCCACCACCGTCGGCTGTGGGGCCAGCGCTCTGCACCGGTCAGGGGGCAAGGTCCTCAGGACGCTGCCCTGGGCCTCCACGCAACGCACCACCCTCTCCCGCAGGCCTCCCCCGCAGGACGCACTGCACGCACCGAAGTCTCCGGCTGCCCAGCTGAGGAGGAGAGGAAGAGAGCGCTGGGGCCCCGTCCCCCCGAGGACTGGCTCAGGAGAAGCAGTGAGAGACAGGCAGATCTGTCCAGCTGACTGGCTTCCCCGCTCGGGCCGGGCCCCATGTCCCTGCAGGTGCCTGGACACCGCACAGGGACAGCCCGCTCAGCGCAGTGGCCCTCCGGGTGTCCCCAAGCTGCACCTGAGCCCGAGGACCCCGTATAAAAGTGCTGGTGAGCGGCGCCTAGCAGGCTCAGTGGGTTGAGCATCCGACTCTCAATCTCAGCTCGGGCTTTGATCTGAGGGTTACGAGTCCAAGCCCCATGTTGGGGTCCATACTCCGTGTGGAGCCTACAATCCATCAATCATTCCATTTTAAAATGTGCTGGAGGATACCTGTGCCAGCCCTGCAACCAACAGGGAAGCCTCGTCCTTAACGCTGGGTTCCTGCCAAGTGCACAGGCCACTACCTCCCACTATCACCTCTCTGACCCTCACCACAACCCTCCCGGGGAGGGCGGTCACCTCCACCCTGCAGCGAGCTCGAAGCGGACAGGTGCTGCCCTCAGACGAGGTGCAGCGGGTATGTCACCCGTGAGTGACACTGTGCCCGAGTTTCAGTGTCCTCACCTGCAAAACGGGGGGCACTGATAGAACCCACCTCCCAGGGCAGTGCCCACGCCTAGAAGCGGCCTCATTGATCTCATGCCCGTGGGCCCCGTAGCCAGTGAGACCCCGTGGCCGTGGCTGAGTACAGGCAGCACTCACTGTGGGGGGCAGGGCTGGGGGGCGCAGGACTCTGGCCACGCTGCCGGCTGCTGGCTCCCTTCGCACCGGGCAGCCTCCACCCACTCGTTCCTGGCCTGGTCTAGACAGCTGTAGGTCACCCAGCGCAGCCCTGGGAGGGAAGACAGAGGCTAGGCCACCTCCCTGCAGCAGACAGACTGTGCTTCAGGCGAGCCCTGTCCCAGGCCTCACCTGCCCCACAGCTCACCGAGCAGGACCCCCGCACAGCGGCCCATGCCCAGGCCTGCGGCTGCTGAGGCTGAAAGTAGGTGAAGGTGATGTCTGGGCGCGCGAGGTCACCATACTCCTCCCCATAACGCCTGTAAACCTGCAGGGGACAGACAAAGAGCTCAGGGCCTTGTCCACTGGGCTCCCTCAGGGAGCTTGGCCGGTCACTGGGCTCTGTGCGCAAGGCCAGCCCCAGAACAGGGCCAGGTGGGAGGGCAGAGCCCCGGAGGCCCCCAAGGTTCCAGCACCTGCCCCCACAAGGCCTCATCTGGCCACATGGCACCATCGTCTGTTATAATGGGGATTCTCCGACCCCGCCTGGCAGGTCCTATTCAGTGGCTCTCGGAGGGGCCCAGGAATCTGTATTTTTATTCACACTGCAAAGGATGCAGACAGAGCCGCTTGGCTGCCGGCATCTGGGAACGTTCCTAGGGGTGGGGAGGTGGGTGGCCTGGGCTGCACGGGGAGTCAGGGAAGGAGTAAACTGTTCACCAGGGTCTCCCTCTAGCCTGGGTGGACTCTGTGCGAGTCCCTGCTGTCTCTCCCAACTGTGGGGGCAGAGGCGGGAGCTGGGCTGCTAGACCAAAGTCAAGGGCCACCAAGACTCAGACCCCTCCCCAAGAGTCTCGGGGCTATTTCAACATATGCTACTATCCATCCACCCCTCCCAGCGCCTTCCTCCACAAAGCACGCGTGGGGACACGTGCAGAGCAGCTCGCACACGGAGGACGCGCCCAAAGCCTCTGTCTCCAAGAAACAGTGAGAGCCAACAGCCACCCAGAGCTTCCCCCGTACCAGCGACTGCTCCCAGCACTGCCCGGCACGTGCATCCCATGACCCTCGGAGGCCGGGCTGCAGCCTCATGCCCGTTCTACAGGGGAGACTGAGGTCCGGGCCGGGGGCAGAGTCAGGATGAGAACCTAGCATGCTCTGCAGGGGACAGCGAGGCTTGGGAGAACATTCGGCTTCCAGGTTGCGCCCTCATGGCACCCATCCCTTTACCCCAGGACTTCTGGGGGAGCCTCACTTTCCCACCATTAGGATGGAGCATCCCAGCCTCTGGTCCTTTCAAGACCCAAGCCAGCAAAAGCACTTTCGTCACGACAGCCGCCTCTCAGAGCACGCACGTGTGGGGCGCCAGACACCCTGCCGCGTGCTTAATGTACCTTATCTTCAAAAAATGAATTTTCGCAGTAACTTCCTAATGTAGGTATGCTTAGCCCCATTTTGCAGATGGGGAAACTGAGGCTCAGAAAAGATAAACTCCTTGCCCAAGTTCTTGCCGAACCAGGATTCAAAATCCAGTCCACCTGCGTCCCTGGGCCCCAGCCCTTGACCTCTGGGTCCCCGCTTCCAGTTGCTGGGCTGCCACGGCTCCGGGAAGAACACCCCCACACTGGGTCTCTAATCTGGCCATCCCACCGTCTCGCTCCCCACACCCTCCTTCAGCGAGGCCTGACACAAGCCCGATCCCCACTGCACCCTACAAGAGCCCCCTCAGCAGCCTCCAACCCCAACACCCCAGAACCCGGGAGGAAGCCCCAACCCCTCTCACGGCCAGCAAGACCCCTGGAAATCTGTCCAGCCCTCCAGCCTCCTCACATGTGGGGTCCCCTTCCCTTATCCCTCCTAATTACGCACCCTGTGCACACACTGCTCCCTCAACATGCACCACTCCCTGCTTTGCCCGGTAGCATTAGCTCATCTCAGACCTCCTCCACACAGCCCTCTCCGGGGGGAGCCGCTGACCCCTGCGCACCCATGCTCAGAACTCCAGGACCCCCGCGGGCCCCTCACATGACTGCTGAGCGAGCGAGCAGGTGACACCAGGAGGAGGCCCTGCTGGCTCCCCCAGGCCCTCCTGGTCACCTGGATCTCCATGTCTTCCTGGGTAGGTCCCCGGATTCGGATCTCCTCCAGGCGAGGCAGCCGGTCCTCGGTGAGGGCCACTCTGTACTCCACACGGCTGTCCTCCAGGAGGGAGGGGTAGGTGGTGCTGGGGGAGATGCTGGAATTCCCAGCCACGACGTAGCGCCCTCGGATCCGCACCGCTGTGGGGGGAGCAAGGCTGTGGGCAGGGGGCGCACCCCCTCCCCCACACCTGTGGCAGCTGGGGCACCAGCCCCCTCACAGAAGAGGTCCTGACTTAAGGAATGGGGTGTTAGGACAACGGCATGAATCTCCACGGCCACATCTGTAGCTCTCCTCCCCTGGGGCCCCAGCCCTCCCCGGGGAGCCCTGGTGCCTTGGCTGGTCAGGCGGTCTCAGCAGCGAGCAGGGCACACTCTCCCGATGCCCACAGGGTCTGACCACAGGAGGCTCCCGCACGTCCGTGGCTCTGCGCCTCCGTCCAGAACCTGGTGAGCACTGTGGACCTGCCCTCTCACCAAGTATGCCCACACAGAGCTTTCTGGGGCTCAAGGCCCCTAGGGCCAGCAGCCCCCCTCCACATTCCAAGGGCAGGTATAGGCGCCCTGTGGGAATCAAGAAACGCTGTGGCATCGAGTAGTAAAGAAGGTGGGCTCTCCCCAAGGCAGATGCGGCCTTTGACCTGGGCTTGCGGTAAGGGACTTATGTCACACCGGACAGGAGTATCTTTGTTTAAGGTGGGGATGGGCCAAGCCAGGAAGACCAAACACGTGATGCAGGACAGCAGCCGTGAGCTGATCTTATCCGTGAACCTGGAGACTGAGGCCATCCACGTGAGTGACCCATCAGTCACGCCTCATGTCCACATAACAAAGTCCTAACCAAAACGGGACGCCGAACCCGGGTGCACCCGGGGTTGGCAATACTCCATGCACACTGTCACACCTCGACATGGGCGTGGACCCCTCCCAGCCTCCGCCCTTGGCATCCCCTGCTCAGGCTTCTTTTACTGTCTCCTTCCCCTATAATAAGCCACAACTGTGGGTATAGAAGCTCTCAGCGTCCTGGAGGTCCTCCGAGTGACTTATCCAACCTGGTGGTGGTTAGGGAACCCCCTGAACTTGCAGGCGGCATGAGAAGTGAAGGCATCTTGGGGCGCCTGGGTGGCTCAGCCGGTGAAGCGTCTGCCTTCAGCTCAGGTCATGATACCAGGGTTCTGGGATCGAGCCCCACATCGGGCTCCCTGCTCAGTGGGGAGTCTGCTTCTCCCCCTCCCTCTGCCTCTACCCCCCACTCGTGTTCTCTCTCTCTCTAATAAACAAAACCTTAATAAAAAAAAAGTAGTGAAGGCATCGTGGGGACCATGCTTTATAAACTTCGGTTTGGCTGCCTCGGGGGCGTCCTCTGGCCAGCTCACCCAGGTGTGTAAAGAGAGGCCTCCGGTTGGTGATGTGTACGCTGGTCAGGTTTCGGGTCACGGTCAGGAACGTGACATACTCTAGAAGGAAGCAGAGGAGGGTGGGTGGTCTCAGATCACGGACACTGCAGTGAAAGGGAGCAGATTTCAGATGTCCGGGAAAAAGCGCCTCAACAGCAAAAGCTAACAATGGGGCTGTCTCAGGGAAGGTCTCACCCGGCCCCTTGTCACAGGGGGCCAATGCAAGCCAGGCTGCATGGCCACTTTGCAGGGTGCTGCCCTGGCCAGGTGGAGGGACTGAATCCAAGGTTCTGGGCTCAGCATGCGGCCCAGCACAGGGAGGGGGGACTCCACTGCTCAGCTGACCCTCTAAGCGCCCACATTGCAAATGACTTGACCTCTTTTACAAACAGATCCAAGTCAAGGGTTTCCCAGGAACAGCATCCCTTCTGATAGGTTTCCTTGGGGACGAGAGGAGAGGTCAGCCCACCACAGACTGCCCAGGGTCCGGGTTTTATCACAGCTACCGTGAGCAGCCATTCCCAAAGCAGCACTATCCCCAGCGGTGGTCTCATCAAACTCTCTGCTGCGTGGAGGACGGAGGCTGAGGCCCACGAGGAGGGTCCAGGGCTCACTGCCAAGGCTCTGAGCTGCAGGTGTTTCTTAGAGGCTGGGAGGAGCCCAGCCATCCATCCCGAGGGAAGCCCCTACCTCTGGCCCTTCCGGCCGTGAAAGAGCCGTTCCGCAGGCTGCACGTGCTGTTGTCCCCTCCGCACACCTGACACACGTCACGCACCTGTGGGGAGTCCATCCTGCCGTCACAGCCGAACGTCTGTGCAAAGAGCAGTGGCAGGTGACCCCCAGGCGGGTGTCACGGGAGGGCGCTGAGGCTCTGGGATTCACACGACAAGCGGGAGGCATTACGCAGCATCCGACGTCGATGCAGGAAGCAGGTGTAAATGACTCCCCCAGGGTCACAGCAGGGCTCTTAACCCCCAGCCGACTCCAGGGTCAGCCCAGCGCCCTGGCATCACCCCATGCAGACTCGTGGGGGCCAGTGCCCGCAGACCTGGCCCCTCGGAGCCCCTTAGCATCTGGCTTCCGATGTGACTGGCCCCGGGGCCACCGTGGATGGGAGGGCGCCTCTGCCGCCCACACATGCCTACCCGGCAGCTGCCCAACACGCACAGGCTCAGGGTCCCGTCCTCCCGCCGACCACGTGGCACACACCGGGTCCCGTCCAGGAAACTGTCCCCACGCCTCACAATGAAGGTCTCGCCAATGGCCCGGCACATGTGTCTGCACAGAGCGTCCCCTGGGGAGGCAGAGGGACAGGGAACCGGGTGTGAGGGTGACAGGGAGTAGGGAAGGCAGCGACCCTGCCAAGCATAACCCAGGTGGGCCCAGCCTGGCCAGGGCCATCCAGCTTCCTCCTGTGGGTTGGGGGCAAGGTCCTGCCTCCTGAGTCAGTGATCACAATCACAACATAGTGACAGTTACTGCGCTAGGAGCCAAGGAGCGCCCTTGGTGCTGCCCCAGTATCATCTCACTGAATACTCTCACCCGAGCAGGGAAGCCCTGCTCTCCTCTCCATTTTACAGATGGGAAAGCCGAGACTCAGGCCTGTTAACAAGGGGCCGCGCCAGGACGCGGCGAACTAACGCGGAGCCGGAGCCCTGCTCTGAACAGCGTCAGGGAGATGGCGCCAGCCCCACCTTGACTATACTGCTCAGCGGAGCCCCAGCGGTAGAAGGAGGTGTTGCCCGGGGAGAGGTGCAGCGGTTTCCTGTCCGTCTGGGAGCACTGCTCGGACATGAACTCCAGCTGGGTCTTCTCACAGGCCTGGCAGGGAGGAGGCAGAAGACAGGCACAGGAGGGGCCCTGGGATGCTCGGGGCAGGGGACCTAGGACAGGGGCCTTTGCCACTGGAGACCACAAGGCACCCCGCAGTGCGAGGGTCACAATGTGCGTTTGAGCCCAGGTCCTGGCTGCACGTCAGTTCCCTGCTCTGTAAAGCGGGGGAGACAAGAGCCTTTCTCTGCTGATGGGAGAATCCAGGAGAATTTGCAGGGACACAGGGCAGGACCTACCACCCAGCGACAAAGAAGTAAAGAGCACTGCTTGCCTGCTCCTCCCCTGAGCCTGTGCTCCCCGTGAAGACTGTGCCCTCCCGGGCTGGGGAGGCCTAGTGTCTGCCGGGAGAAGGCAGGAGGGAGGGTCTCACCAGGTGCAGGATCTTAGCTCAAGGTCAAAGGAGCCATTCTAGCAGTTCCCACCCGGAATGATGGCCATGATCAAAGCCACGGACAGTAAGGAAGGAGAGGAAGGGAGGATGTGGAGAAACTGGAACCCTTGCACATGGCTGGGGGGAAAGCGAAACAGCTCGGCGGCTGTGCAGGATGGCTTGGAGGTTCCTCAAAGAACCGTACGTAGAAACCACGTGACCCAGTGACTCCTCTCTTAGGTGTACACCCAGAAGAAATAGAAACTGGCACCGAAGTCCACGGACACACGTGTCCACAGCAGCATGATTCACAATAACCAAAAGGTGGAAACGGCTCAAACGTCCATCGGCTGATGAACAGATGACACGTGCTCCATCCGTACGATGGGATGTCATTCAGCCATAAAAAGGAGTGAACTTCTCACTCCTGCTACAATGTGGATGACCCTGAGGACGTGATGGTGAGTGAAAGAAGCCAGTCACGAAAGCCCACCCACCGTGGGATTCCACTTCTCTGAAACAGCCGGGACAGGCAAATCCGGGGAGACAGAAAGCAACTGGTGGTTGCCAGGGGCTGGAGGAGGGGGAGGGGAAGTGACTGCTTATGAGTCTGGGGTTCTACTTTGGGTGATGGAGATGTTTGGAACCTGATAGAGGGGGTGGCTGCACCACTTCGTGAATGTACCAATGCCACTGGATCCCACACTCTAAAACGGTTGGTTCTATATGATGTGAATTTCACCTGCACTTGGACTGAAAGGATGGTGTCAGGGGTGCTGCCGGGGAGGGTGGTGGCACGTGCGGACAGAGGTGTGACACCTGGAGTACGCACTGTGGTCCCAGCGGAAGCAGAGCAGCACCCCCTCACTCTCAAAAGCGCCCTGGTGTGAACCACAAGTTACAGCCGCCCTGATCCTTCGGCTCCCCCAGGGCCCAGCACTGCCAAACTAAGCCTCTCGTCCTGCCCCCGAGAAGCAGGCCTACCTGGGTGTTGCACATCTCGGCCTGGAGGTCAGCACCCACACACGCACGCCCTCCGAAGGCAGGCCTGAAAATGTCCACGAGACACAAAGGGTGACAGGTGACCCCCTGCCCCCCAACCAGGGAATGTGGAACAGGCCCCCCTCCCTGACCTAAAGCACAGGGCGCCCTCCATGTGGTACCTGGGGTTGTTGCACTGCCGCCTCCTGGTGACCACACCCCCTCCGCAGGAGCGGGAGCAAGGACTGGGGGCACCCCAGCTAGACCAGTGCCCGTGCACCACCCCCACGGGGCTCAGCTCTGCCAGGGAGCGGCAGTGACCCTTGGAGCACCACTGCAAGAGAAGGACACACCATCCCACAGCCGGGGCACCCCACACCCATGGGAGCCCCATATCCACAGGGCTCCCCACACACAGGGCACCCACACCCATGCAGGTGTGCACACATGCAGGCACCCCCCCCACCCCCATCCTGCTCAGGAACCAACACTGAATGGGAGAGGGCAAAACCCCAGGCTGTAGGACAGAGAAAGGGTCTGGCCACACTCGGCAGAGAAGAGAAGAAAGGCAGAGGCCCTGAGGTCTGCAGGGTAGAGGAAGACGCTGCCTGGCACGGCCAACGAGAGGGAGTCTGGGTCAGGGAGCTGGGCCCTGCTATCACTACCACTCAAAGACTTTGTCTCCTCTGTGGGGCCGGGGTGACAACACATGCCTGTCTCCAGACCAAGGGAAGGGGGGAAAGAAACTCAACAACAGGGCTCCTTGCTCAGCATGGAGCCTGCTTCTCCCTCTCCCTCTGCCTGCTGCTTGCCCTGCTTGTGCTCTGTCTGTGTCAAACAAATAAAATCTTCTTCGGGGCGCCTGGGTGGCACAGCGGTTAAGCGTCTGCCTTCGGTTCAGGGCGTGATCCCGGCGTTATGGGATCGAGCCCCACATCAGGCTCCTCCGCTAGGAGCCTGCTTCTTCCTCTCCCACTCCCCCTGCTTGTGTTCCCTCTCTCGCTGGCTGTCTCTATCTCTGTCGAACAAATAAATAAAATCTTTAAAAAAAAGAAAAAACCAAATAAAATCTTCTTAAAAAATAGAGAAAGAAACTCAACAATGGTGCGGGAAGGGCGGAGCTCTGGTTCCCCCATCTGCCTGGGCAGAGTCACCAGCAAGCCCCTTGTCAGTTTTCACTGGTCCTGGGAACCTAGAAAACCCGTCCCATCTTCCAGGCCCTGCAGAGAGGCAGGGCAAGTCAGCTGGTGCACGTGACGTGTCTTGCAGCACGGCTCTCCAGACCAGGTGACCAAGAGCCGCTCCAGGGCCCTCTGCCCCAGCTAACCGATCCTCCTGTCCCCCACCCCAGGAATGCAGGCAGCTAGTCTTTGGTGCTCTGCATGGACACGTGCGAGTGCCAGTCTGTGCGTGTGCACCCGCGTGTGCACACAACACACGCACACATGCACGCACACAAACGCACACACTCTACCATCCCTTCATTCCCTGCTCTGACCTTCTGCACGCCGCACTCTGTCCCATCCAGGAGAGGAACGAGGAGGCGGCTACAGCGGCTTTGGTCCAGGGGGTCAGTGTGGCAGGACAGAGCCTGGCACATGTCCTAAGAGGGGAGACAGGTGGCCAGCTCGAGGCCACCACAGCCTGTTGGCTCAGCATCCAGTCTTAATTGTCCCCCCACACCACAGAACACAGTGACACATACACTGTTCCGTGGGCAATGGTGGCCAGGGCAAAAGGGCACAGCACACCTCTCCATAGGACAGGGACAGTGACCAGGGCCCACAGTCATTTTAGGGGCCCACAAATATGTTTTCATTTCTTTTAAAACCAAAAGAAAATGATGATCTTTTCTATCAAAGAAGATGTTCTAATATGTAATGTTAATACATTCGTATTTACAACACTTACACTACATTTATAAAAACACTGATAATAAGTCTTAATATTTTGTATGGAAGAAGGGGCCCACTAAGGCAAAGGTGCCTGGGGTCCATGAAAGTCCTGTGCAGCCCAGGGAGGAAGTCTGTCTTTGGGGTGCCTGCCCCCTTCATCTCCCCTGCCCCTGCCAGCTCACACTCCTGCTATAGGGTTTGGTTTGGAGGTCACTTCCTCCGGGAAGCCCTCCAGGTTCCCATTGGGTTGGAAGCCCTTGGTAACTGCCTATTTAAGTTCCACGTCCAAGGACTCAGGAGCCTGCCAGGGCCGGCTCTCCCTTATTTGCGGGACACAGTCAAAATGAAAACATTGGGCTCTTGTTTAAAAATTAATAATGTTAGGAAGTGACTGACAGCCTGGCACAGCGGGTGCTCACAGGGGGGCATGAGCGGTGCGGGGCCGTTGGGCACAGGTGGAGGGCGCATGGGTTTGGTTGTGGATAAGCGGGCGGCGGGACTCACGAGGTGTTCCCTGGCGAAGGTGCAGGCCACCGCCCTGGCGCCGAAGGCAACGCGGCACTGCTCGTCCGCGCCGTAGAGGAGGCCGGGCTGCGCCTGGGGAGGGTGCCCCGCGGCTCCGGCCTGCTGCTCTGGCGGGTCCCGCATGCAGTGCGCCCGTCCTGTGCTGCGACAAGGCCCCGGCTCAGGCCCCGGTGGACACGGGGTGGGGGCGGGGGAGGATGGGAGTCCTCGGCGCTGCCCGCACCGAGAGCTGGCCCTGTGCGGGGACCGGGCGTAAGCCCGGAACCAGCGCGGAGTACAGGTGGGGCCGGAGCGGAAGCGCGCACGAAGCAGCGGGGAGGAGGGGATGCGGCAGACGGAGGCTGGACTGGGGAGCGGGTGGGATGGAGGGTCCAGGCTAAGGCATGGTGCCTGGAAGGATGGGCGTGTATGGGGCAGAATTGAGGGGTGGGCGCAGAAGCGGGTGGGATGGAAGAGCGGGTGCACGGGAGTAGGAGGGAAGGAGGGAGCCGGCCCAGAGAGATGTGAACGGCCGGCATGCGGAGGGGCAGGTGGAAGGGTGGGTGCAGGGGCGTGGCGGAGGATGGAGTGCCCTGGGGAGGTGCTGGGGGCCCATGGGGAGGGGGGCGGGGGACGCGAGGGGATTGAGAGGGCCGGGCATGGCTGGGGCAGATGGAGGGGTGGGTCTGGGGGGACGAGCAGGGGTGCGCCCCGAGTGCAGATGGGGGCGTGGGGAGGGCTGGGCGGGGTGACGGACGCAGCTACCTCAGCAGGTGCAGCAGCTGCCGGCGGCTGCAGGCGGACCACGAGAGGTCGCCGCCGGCGGGCGCCGAGTCCTGGGACGCCATCACGTGGCCGCTGGGCTCGCAGCCGCTGCCCGGCGCACCGTCGTGCTCCACGCCCAAGCTGTGCGGGGGAGGCAACGCTGAGGGTCCCCTCGCCTACCCACCGCCTCCATCCCCCGCTCCTGTCCAGGCCCGGCCGATCCTGTGATGACCGTGGCAGCAGCGTGGTTTCAGACCCCAGGGGCCTCCTGACCCTGCCACCAGAGAGCCCTGCCTCAGTTTCCCACCCGAGAGAGCACTGGATCAGCCAGGGGGCTCCTGCCTCTTTAGGCTAATAAATATCAAAAGGTTTTAGAAGTGTTGAGGCCAATCTAATCCGCAGTATTATAAATCAGGGTGGATGGGGTCTGGAGGCACCCTGGCGGGGGGCGGCTGCCGGTGATTACTTTCTTGATCTGTGGGCTGCTGGCTCAGAGTGGAAAAATTCATCCACTGCTTGCATCCTAACGTTAATAAAAAAGTCGAGAAGATGTGCAGGCCTTTGGCCATCGTCTCCACTCCCCGTGGAAGACAATGGTTTTCAAAACCTTCTTAAAAACAAAAACAAACAAAAAACAAACAAACAAAACCAACCTTTTCCCTCCGAACAAGACAGATGGAGGTCTTGCAGGGTGGGCATGGGGTGCAGGGGTGGAGGGGTGCAGGTGCAGGAACCAGGGTAAGAGCGGGCCTGTTGTGGGCTGATGTGGGGGGGAGGAGCCCCAGGTTCACTGGGCACCTGGGCCCCTCACAGAGATAGGGGTGTGGGGGATTCCACAGCAGAGCTCAGTGGGGGGGAGGCCNACTTTTTACAGCAAGTGGGTGTTACTTTCATAATGAAAAGACTAAAAACCATAAAGAAAAGAAGTTCCCCACTTTGGGTAAATGACAATAGACAGGAACAAAGATTTGCCTACAGAATGCAGAATGTTCATAACAGGAAAAACTTGGAAACAACCTAAAAAGCCAACAACGGGGGGATTAGTTAAATAAATTACAGTGCATACAAAAAAAATTATAAAAGATCTAGGAAAAAATGTTTGGGATGTATTTATTGTTCCATTAAAAAACAAGGAACAAAACAATATACAATACAATCCCGATTTTGCAATAAAAAATTATGTGTGTGGGTAAGAAATAACTACAACACAAAACGTGAACAGATGTTATCTCTAAGTGGTAGGATCTGGGATAATTTTGACAGCCTACTTTTTCTTTACCTGAATTTCCTGGAAAAATTATTTTCTAATTGCTAAGTTTGTCTTGCTTGTTTTTGGAGGAAAAAAAATTTTTTTAATCGCCTGGTAATCAAGAAGTATCAGATTTCCCAGCCCTTGTGCCCGCCCCACCTCCCAAGCCCACTGGGGCCAAGGGTACAGGTTCATTCCGGCAGACTCTTCCGGGGCCCACCGCCAGCCTCGACGTGACCTCCTGGGAGCCCCGGTCAGCTCCTGGGCCTCAGCTTGGGGACAGGACGCCTACCTGTGCCCAATCTCATGGGCGATGGTGACCCCCAGGTCAAAGCCAGTATCCTCGGTGATGAGGCAGCTCCAGGAGGACGAGCAAGCACCCCCCAGCTGGGTGACCCCCCGAACCTTCCGGTTACCATCAGGTAACTCCAGGTCAAACCTTGGCAAGAGAGAACAGACATCCATCCGGGTGGTGCTGAGGTGTCTCCTGCTGCCAGACCGCCTTTGCAGAGACGGGGTGCAGCTCCCAGGCAGGCTGGCGTGCCCCTGGGGAGCACGGCTACCTGGTGACGTAGAGGACCAGGTCGGCATGCCCGGGATCCATGTCGTCCTCAGGGTTGACCGTCCTGCTCCACTCGCAGACGCTCAGCAGTGACGCCGTGATGTTGGCTGTGATATTCGGGGCATCCTGGGGGGTCAGTAATAGACCCCGTGTTTATGGGCACTGCACCCAACAGGGTGCGGACAGCCACTGGCATCTCAGGCCTCACTGCAGCCCTGTTCCAACGCATGCTACAGATGGGGAGACCCACAGGAAGAGGGAAAGAGAACAGAAGTGGGTTTTCCAGCGACTCTGGGCTCCCAGCTCGGCGCCTACCTCGGGCTGGGTCAGGATGACCAACTTCACCAAATGTACTCGGAACTGAGCCCCCAGGGATGGGTCCCTCAGCAGCTCTGACCCCTGTGGAAGGGCAGGAAAGAGAGATGACTCACGTGGGCTGGCGTGGCCTGACTGGCGGGCTGGGCCCCGGAGAAGATGCGCCATCAACATGGGAGAAGATGCTAGTCCCTGGGCGGGGAGCCAGCCACAGGGACAGGCAACGTGCTCTGGTCCTCCCCTTGCTCAGGGCTCAAGAAGTCCAACCAACACACACACACACACACACACACACACACACACACACACGACCCTGAAACCATGGGACACAAATAATTGTTATTAGTCTAGAACATTCCATTCCAACACTGTTCTCTCTCACCAGATTCACCCTGTCCTTTCTCCATTCTGCCCATCCACCTGAAACACCGTTCTCTGCTTGTTTAACCTTCGCGTCTCCGTAATGCAGCACGAGGGCCTCCCCTCCCTCCACAAGCCCTTTCCTGGGTTCCAGAGAGAAGGTTCCCCCCACAGCCAGCCTCCTGGCTCTCTCTTGGCACACGTGTCGAGATGCCGATCGTGGGGACGCCTGGGTGGCTCAGTTGGTTAACTGTCTGCCTTTGGCTCAGGTCATGATCCTGCGGTCCTGGGATCGATGGGGCTCTCTGCTCAGCAGGGGAGTCTGCTAATCCCTCTCCCTCTGCTCCTGCTCCTGCTCTCTCTCTCACTCACTCTCTCTTTCAAATAAATAAATAAAATCTTAAAAAAAAAAAAAAGATGCCAATCGTGGTTGACTTGTCATGGGGCTGTTGGCACCGACTCGTCCTCGGAATTACACAGGGCACCCATGGGAGCACTCTGCTGTCACTGGCCTCAGCTGGCCTGAGCCTGACACCGAGCTCTGCCACTTTCCTTTCCAGGCTGCTCAGGATCCCGTGAACTGACCCTGGAAGCCCAGGTTTCTTATCTGGAAAATGGAGGGAAAGCCTTCCGTGCTGTTAGCAGACTTAGGAACAAAACAGCTGGCACGAGGTAGGTGTCCTGTCAAGACAGCACCGTCTGGGCAGAAGCCAGGCTGGCATCTACCACCCTCCTGGGTCCTCAGAAGGCACAAACGAGCAGAGGGAGCACGGCTCCATCACCATCATCAGTATATTCGCGGTGGGACCCCCAGTGCTTGAAAACAAGAGCTTTCAAGCCACTCAAAGGAGATGCTGTTCAGAGATGCAGTTCGCCCAGGGCTGCAGGCGGACACCTGAGCGGGCTTACTGTGGCCTGGTGCCAGGTCTGCAAGGGGGCGGGACCACAGGGGTGTGGCCATGGGACCCAGAGGCCCAGAGAACACAAGGGGACAGGGAGGGGGCAGGGAGGGGACCGGTGGCCTGGGGCTCTGAGCCTGGGGGGGACTTTTCTGTGGCCACACCTGAGGCAGGGCACACAGTGGCGCTAAGAACTATACATTCTCTGGAAGCAGCCCGCCCTTCAGGGCCAGCTTACAAGCAGGAGAGCACTCTCCTTGCGGTGTTGTTCCTAACCTCCTGACGCTGTGGAAGCTTCCATGGCAGCCTAGAGCAGTCACTGTGTGTGTGTGTGTGTGTGTGTGTGTGTGTGTGTCACACGTGCGTTCCCTAGTTGCGGGCACGGGGTCTCATGGAGTCTGTTAGATCACCCGTGAGCACTCGGTTGTTGGGACGCCTCTGTCCCTCTGATAACACTCAGTGCGAGTTGTACTCCCACCCCCCCTTCACCCCTAAGCCAAGGAGAGGCCAGCAGCAATGGGGTGCCCACAAGAAGAGGGCCAGCGCTGCTGGCCGAGGTGCCCGTGGAGCAAATGGGCTTCAGGACAGAGGCCAGATTCGAGAGTCCCCCGGAGAGAAGGGACCCAAGTAGCAAGAGGCTGTGGGGTACACTAGGGAGCCAAGAGGGGTCCCAGGACCTCACCCACCTCCATGCCGGCTGAGGGAGCGGAGGAGGAAGCAAAGGGCAGGCCGCACCCCTCCCCACGCCAAGGCCCTGGGGCCCAAGCATGACCCCAGCCTTAGGGTTACACCTGAGTTCAACCCGAGTTCAAAGTACCCGGTAAGCCAGCCCACGCACATTCCACCCCAAGCCCCTGGCATGGGGCGCCGGATCTGGAGGCTCCCAAGTCCCGCGCCTTCTGGCCAGCACCGTCCAAGGGGCCGGCTCCACAAGGGACTCACCATGTTGAGGTTAGTAAGAACGTAGCGCTCAGTGTCCTCCTGGTGAGCCTGGTAGACGTCGGGGCCCACGGCCACCAGCAGCTCCAAGTGCAGGACGCTCCCGGCAGCCCATCTCCGGACTCGAGAGTGAGGAGGACGGCCTGCTGAGGGAGGAGGCAGGGCTGACAGCGAAGGTTCTAGAAAGCAGACGACCTGTGGTTTGGCCACCCACGGCCAGGTCTTTCCTGGGCCGAGAGACCATGTGAGCCCTGTTCCTGCCACTACCCACTACGGGGTTTAGGGAGGCAGGGGTCCTTAGCTTCCTCATGGGGAATGTGGGGACCAGGGGATACCAGCCTCCCAGGTGGGTGAGCACCTCGGGAGCGGGCCTGGGCTGTGCCCACTCTCAACCCCTACCTCTAGCCCTCCAGAAGCTGGCCTCCTGGCTCCTCAGGAGGGTTGAGGGTCCCAAGCTGTCGGAAGTCGCTTTCTGCGGTGGCTGTTAGAACCAGTGGGAGCTAGCCCAAGAGGCTACTGGGTCTTGGATTCCACCCCACCCCGAGGGCCAGATCCCATCAGGGACCAGGCATTCCGGAGCATCTGAAAGGGCCCAGTGGCAATGCAGGGCCCAACGAGGGAGCTATTATGCGGCCTTTTTGTCCTTTGGGTCTCCCCAAAGCCCCAGGCACTGACTCTGCCTCCTTGATGCCCCTCTGGGCACCTGCTGGAGAGCAGAACAGGGTCATTCCAAGATGACAAGGAGAGCCCAAAACCACGCTCTGCCTGCACCTGGATGCAACCCGGAGGATGGACAAGTGGGCCTGGAAGGCAGTGGAGCCAGCTCCAATCCTGGTCATGCCCTGAAGCCGCTGCGTCAGCCCTGACCAGCCACTCTGTCTTTGGGCCTCCGTGTTCCCGTCTATACTAGTAACTAATGCCAGTAAGCGATGTCCTGCCAACAGCGCACGACTGTGAACGTGCTTGGTAAACTACGAAGAGCTGCTCGCAGGCTGGACGTCTACCCGTCCCCCAAGTAGACAGTCGGGGGCATGGCTGATGGCCGGCCACGTGTTCCCCTGGCCCACCTGCTCCCCAGCATCCTGACGAGGATGGTTCAGTCACGGTTGCAGCATTTTGTACGGCCACCTGGGCGTTTCGGGGAGCTGCCCCCCCCAGAGCTGTCCCCAAGGGCAGCTCCACGCTCCCTCTCCCGGGTGCTGTACCTCGCATGACTTCTGGGGCCTCGGGGGCCTTGGGGACAGGCCTGTGGATCAGGTGGGGCTGGGCACGAACCCAGGGAGGCACCAGCTCCTGGTGCTGTCTCCTCACTGGCTGGACGTAAAACCGGTCCGCACCGACAAGGATGTCACCCTCCTAGAGAAGAGAGCAGCCTGGCACACAGCCCACCGGCCCCACTGCACGACAGAGCCTCTCTGGGATGTTACAGCACTGGGCACGGACCTGCCCTGAGCTCTCTGCAACAGCTCCTCTCCAAGTCCAGCATCCCCAAACCCATCCTTGTGGGACAGCTGGGGACCCGAGCCCTTCCGGGGCCATGTCTACAGCTACACCTGCTGCCAGCACCCCCCCACCCCCCACCCACACTCTGGTCCTCCCTCACATCACGGCCTTTGGACCCCAGGCTGTAGGACCTGGGAGAGACACTGGTGGGATCCCACGTGTACAGAAATGGAGGGAGCCTCAAGGGACTAGCTAGGCCCGTGCTAATGGACGGCATGGCAGTGACCAGACTGACCCGGAGTGGCATGTGTCCCAGCCCATGCTGGGCTGCCCAACACAGCAACCAGGGAGGGGTGTAATGACATAAGTGGCTCTGTCTTGATGGATGCGTTGTGACAAATTTACATGGCCACCTGACAACCCAAGACACCTCATCATTTCTCAGTTAAAGACCCTGAGATCCAATCGAGTGTCCAGTCCGAGGTTGTCAGGATTAAGTGACAGAGCTGGAATGTGAACTCAAAGGACTGACTGCAAAGCCCTGGTTCTTTCCATTTCTTGGTCCCCTGGATTTGCACCTGGCTCTGCCGCCTGCTAGCTGGGAGGCCTGGGGGAGCTCAGCCAGCTTTTCTAGCCTCTGTGGAACATGCCTTCATGGGGCCTGGCATGCGGCAAAGATCCGGTGTGCTGTCCTCCCGCACACCTGGCTGGGCGGAAGAGGGCCGGGCTCCCACTCACCAAGTGGCCCGAGCAGTAAGTGACTCTGGCCACGGCACCCAGGGGCAGCAGGGGGCGGCCTCCCGAGAAGCAGAGATGGGGCGGCCATCTCAGTAGCCGCAGGGAGGCGTTCAGCACGTGCTCGCTGGTGAAGGAGGCCGTAAGGAGGCTCTGCTCCGGCGGGAAGGAGACGGTGAAGAGCTGGCCCCAGGCGTGCAGGGAGCAGCTTGGGGCCCTGCAGGGAGGCCCCCCGGGCCCATCTTCACAGATGCAGCTGAGAGGGGCCACATCGAATGGAGGCACTGCAGGAGACAGGAGGCTGCCTCGCTCAGCCATGCTCAGCCCTCCGGTCTTCCTGCCCGGGAGAGGAGGCCCCAATTTGTTCCCTTTGGTGTGGGGACGCATGCTGGCCTGGAACCCCGGAGGGGGTGGGGTGGGAGCCTGGGTTCAAATTCAGCTCTTTCCAGCTTGCAAGGGGGTGGACTTCAAGTTGCCTCTCCCATCTGGGCCTCACCCCTGAAGCAGACCAGCACTCGGCACACTAGCCTCACCCCACGACAGGGCTTTACGAGGGGTGGCGTGAACCCCAAAAGACAGAGCACATTCAAGCACAGCTTCTGGGACCTCTAGGAAAGGCAGGCGCCCAAGGCCATCCTCACCATCCTCTTCCACCCATCTGCCTCACCCCTAAGGAGCCCCTGGAGGGCTTAGAGACCCCAGGCCCCAGCAGGGGCAGAGCTCCAGGGACCTGGGGCCCCATACACAAGTTTCCGGTCCACATCCCCACCCCCAGGCGACCCCAGGCAGGGCTCGGTGTGCATCTGACCCAGGCCGCAGAGAATTCAGTCCCAAGTGGGATATCCTTTTTATCTCTCCACCCTGACCGCTAGGCCACCCTGCCTCTGGGACCCAGCAGCCTTTAGATCAATGGCCCAACTCGGAAAGGGGGCTGGCAGCCCAGAGAAGTCCACAGACGTGGCCGAGAGCGACAGGAAGGCTCTGGCTGGAACTTGAGCCAGTGCCTATCTTGTTTCTCACAGAAAAGATAAATATTTCCATCCGTGACCAGAAACCACAAGAGCTCCTACAGCTTCCCCAGCCCCAGGGAGGCCCCGGGGCAAAAGGGACCAGCTAATTAGTAACCATTCCCTCGAGATACTGAGCAGGCGCCTGGGGTCAGAACCCCAGCTTGGTCCAGAACACCCAGACCACTTTCATGGACTTGGCAGAAGTCCAGAGTTAATTAACAGAAATGATGGCAGCTTCTTGGACCTCCTCCCAGCAGAGCCCAGACTCTGAGGATGTGCCCCTCAGGCTCTGAGGAACTCCCCCTGCTAAGAAGACTCCAGGACAAGTACCTTTTAAAGTAGCTTCAGGGCCAAAATAAGAAGTCACTTCCTCTGGCGCCAAAGCCTGAAGAAATTCCTGCAAGACAGAAAGGACAAGGGAGAAGAGAAGAGGGAGAGGGAGAGGGGGTGGCAGAGGGGCAAGGCAAGGGGGAGGGGAAATCGAGGTGGGGGTGGGGGAGGACGACACAGTACTGAGAAGCCCATTGCTTCCACAGCGAGCACACTCCATCCCCGAAACCCTAGGCTCAGATCTGCTCCCCCCACCCAGTGCAAACCCTAAAGCTGAAAGAACACCCCCACTCTCCCCAAAGGCTGTTTGGGCAGTTCCCTCTCTCCCCAGGGCACCCTCCTTCAGCACCCAGAAGAACTCAGACTCCCGGCCCCAGGGCTCCCCAAACACGTCTGCACCTGCAGACTCACCCACCTGCTGGAAATCGGAGAGACCCCAGCAGCCCAGGAGAAAGAAGGCCGAAGTGAGAATTGCCCCCACACCTCTCCCCCAAGGGTGAGGCTGCCTCATCCTCAGGAAAACCAGCCTGTAGCAGAGGAAGAGAGCCTTGTGACTGGATATCTGGCCAGTGTGGAATGTGGTAGACCCTGGTGGGTGGGAAGATGGGGCTGTGTTTACTCTTGGGAGCTTCCTCTCAGGGCAGGGGCCATGGGAGTGGGCAGCCTGCACACTCTTGCACGAGGCGGGTCCTCGGTCCAGAGCACCGGATCCTACACCCTGGGATGGAGCTGTGCCAAGCAGCACAATCAGGAGGAGGGAGCACTGGACCGGGAGTCTTACAGATGTGGATTCAGGGGTGATTCTACAACAAAGGCTGGGTTCCTCTCCCCTGACTGATAAAAGGCTGTGCATTCCAGCCCCCAACCTTCTCTCCTCTACTGACACCCCATAATCTGTCCCGCTCTCCACTCCTCATTCCCTTTGTCAAGCTAAAATCGTCGGGAGGCAGTCATTACACAAGCTCATCTATCTGGGATCGAAGAATTGCAATTCAGGGCACAGAGATTTGGGTCACAATCCAAATAACGCCCCACTCGGGAACAAAAGTCACAAGCATTCACAGCAAAAACAGGCCATTGCTTACGTTGCTTACAGAGAATTTTTGATTGGTGTTGGCAACAGAAAGGGAATCTTTGTAATATAAATCTGGACTGAGGCTATCAGTAAGCAGTCCTTCACTGTAGGAGGGCTGCAAGTGTTCAGGCTAGGTCCCTGGAATATTCGCACTCTGGCCTAGTTCAAAAATTCACTGTTCCACCGGTGACGATGGGGAGGACGTGTGCGAGGCCCATCTCCTTAATGGACTCCTGGCTCCATTTTATTTATTTATTTTTTTAAAGATCTTATTTATTTATTTGACAGAGATAGAGACAGCCAGCGAGAGAGGGAACACAAGCAGGGGGAGTGGGAGAGGAAGAAGCAGGCTCATAGTGGAGGAGCCTGATGTGGGGCTCGATCCCAGAACGCCGGGATCACGCCCTGAGCCGAAGGCAGACGCTTAACCGCTGTGCCACCCAGGCGCCCCATCCTGGCTCCATTTTAAAACCCCTTGACATAAGTGACCCTGTTTCACTTCACCCTCCTCACCTAGTGCAGACCCCAGGCCCCCCACTATCCTCACATCTCACAGACATTCCTCTGCTTCACCCCCTCCCTCTCTGCTACTGACTATTCTGTGTCTGCCCCCCACGGACTGTCACGGAACCAGGTGAGGTGGCACCACGCCGCCCTCAGCATCACAGACCACCAGGCAGCCCTTCCACTTTCTGGAAGATTCTCGGTCACACTCTCCAAAGCACTATTTCTGGCTCCCTCACACCTTCAGGACCCCACCCCCAACTCAGCTGACAGCTAGCAGGGGGACTGTGCAGGTCCCCTGCCTCCGTGTCCTCTGTTATCCCAGAGGCTGCACCGACATTCCATCCTGGGTGGTTGGCTTTCCTTTCCCAGGTCTGATCTGGGTGATTGCCTGAGGCTCTCCCCGCCCATCCCATCAAAGAGGCATTTCCCCCTTTACCTTTCCCAGGTACACCAACCCAATTCACGCTGTGGCGCTCCTGACTATCTCTGTGACTGCTCCCGGGAGACCCAGAAAGACACATCGCCCCCTAATCCAAGCTCATCACTGCTGGCCTGGGCATGGGTGATGGGCTCCCACCTGGCCTCCCCGCTCTCGAGTGCGCCCTCCCTGTCCCATTTCTCGTAGAATGTCAGTGACCTTTAAGAACTCAAGTCAGACTGCGTCACCCCCCAGCTTTAAAGCAGTCGATGGCTTCCCCTGCCCTTAGAGTAAAATGTCCACACCCCTACCTGCAGCCTCTGAGGCTCCGTAATCACAGATTAGACGGGCCCTGCTGTTCCTCTGCCTGCGTCCCTAAGCCTCTCGCTTGGCACACAGAGCCTCCGCTGCACCAGCCCGCTGCCCCATTAGGGCTGCCGCGTCAAGGGCTTTGCTGCCTTTCCCTTTGAGCCCTGGTTTTCCCTTCAAGGTTCCGCTCTCACGTCACCTGCTCAAAGAGGCCCTCCCTTATGACCCGATCTAAGTGGCCCCCAGGTAGGGTTGCCACATTCAGAAGATAAAAATCAGGACACTCAGTTAAATTTCAATTTTGGATTCACACGCATACTTTTTGCTTTAGTCTATGCCCCCAATATTGCAACTACTGCATCACGCATGATTATACTAAAAATTATTCTTTATCGGAAATTCCCACTTCTCGGGGCATCCTGCAGATTGTCTGGTAACCGCCCCGGGTCAATCTCTTCCCAGCATCTCTGTTATCACCTTCATGGCAGTTACTGGTGCCCAAAATTACCTGGTGGGTTTGCGAGCTGTTTCCCTGAAAGCCCCCCACCGCCGCACGCTCACGCACAGACTCGCACCCTGCGTGACGAAGTGGACGCTTTCCGGGAGCCGAGGCTCATCCGCGGAGTTAATCCAGGCACCGAGGGGCCAGGCAAAGGGGTGCTGATTTATTGTCGCCGCTGTTGCGTAAAATAATACACAGCGTTGTTACAATGCTTCCTCATTGCTATCGGCTGTGGCTCAAGCGCCTCTGCAGCCCCGGGGCGCCGGGGTCGTCCTTCCGTCCCCGGGCCTCAGTTTCCCCACTCGGAGAGGGAGGAGGGGCGGAGCCCGGGCCGCCCGGCGGGAGGGGGCGTGGCCCCGGCCCCGCGAGCCTTTCTCTCCGCCCCCCGCCCTGCCGCCCAGCGCCCCCTCGCGGCCGCCGGCACCCCTGCGCTCGGCCGTCACAGTCGCGGTGCTACACCGACGGCGGCCCCCCTGTTCCCTTCCGGCGTCCTGGTTTCTCATCCCCGTCCCGGCTCTCGGAAGATCCTGGGCTTTTCCGAACCCCACCCTCGGTCACGGGGCCCGACGCCGCTCGCTGGGGCGGTGACCCTTCTCCCAGGCGGGCGGAGAGCCTCGCCTTGACCCGGGCCGTGCGGAACCAGGGGCGAAGGCTCGGTTTCCAGCACTTCCGGGGACGAGGGCGCACGTGCCGAGGCGCGCGCGGGGTCGCTTCCGGGGTGCGGGAGGCGGGTGTCCCCGGAGTGGGGGAATCGGGGGCTGGTCTGGGCCTGCGCGCGGTGGGCAGAGCCCGGCTCCGGGCCCGGGCAGCGGGGCTCTGGTCGCGCGCTAGTGTCGGGCCCCAGGGACCCCGGACGGCGGCGGCTGGATGGGCAAGGCGCAGACTCCCAGGCGCGTCCCGGGTGACCCCCTGGCTGCGCCGGAGCTTGGCAAGAAGCCACCTCGGAAGAAAAGCAGAAAAAAGAGATTCTGGGAAAGCAAAAGGCGAGAAACAAGCAAGAAACCGGGAGGCGGCCCGAGCGTCGTCGTGGTGCGGCCTCCAAAGGCGCCAGAGGACTTCTCCCAAAACTGGAGGGCGCTGCAGGAGGTAAGACTGGCGGGGCCGCGTGGACGGAGGACGGGGGAGAGACGCGTGGGGCCCTGGCGGCAGCCGTGCAGGCACACCTTCCGCAGGCAGATCGGCTTGTTGGGTTAGACCGCAAGCCCTCGGGCTTGCAAGCAGCAGGACGTTGGTCGGGAGGATTCCAGCAATATCTAGCGCCTTCGAGTACTAGTTGATGGCAGCCGCCCCAGGTGCCCAGCTCTCGAAACGTGCAGACTCGCCACCTCATCTCTGTGCGTGTTTTTGTTTCACCCCCCGACCAACACCTTGCGGTAGACCCCGGTAACATCTCGGGTTTACAGACGAGTAAGGGGGCTCTAGAAAAGTTGGAGAAGAGGTCCAGGCGAGCAGAACCGGGTCCCACACCGGAGTCCCTGCCCTGAACGCGGGGTGGCGCCCTGCTGCCTTTCTCGGTATCCGGGTCAGTACTGCGTGGATGTTCCTCTCTGCCCCTTGCTGTTCCCTGTAGTTCAGTTGTAATTCTCTACACGTGCCTTGGAGTTAGCAGCTGTGGTCGTCGCTGTTTTCCAAGTGAGGAATCGGAGGCACAGAGCTTGTGGAATTGGGCCCAGAGTCACACAGCTCGTAAAAACGTGGCAGACGGGGGTGCGGATTCACATTTCGGGCGCCAGTATGTGTTCTTTGCTACTACTGACCTTTAGAGCCTTCCATGGTTTTCTGGACTCTGTTCCAGAGCCTCCAGGTGAGCAAGACAGACAACAGAGAAAAGCTTCTGGAGCCTCTCAGCACGGCCGGTGTCTTAGGATGGGAGGCCCCAACCACCTGTCTCAAGGGACAGGACTGATGAGGTCCCTTCGGGAAACCCCAGGGTTCTGTACGATTTGTTGAGTTGTGACTCTGCCTCTTTCTCTTTCTCTCAAGGAAGCAAAGCAAGAGTGAGTGAGTAGGAAGGGTGGTTATTATGGGGAAAACCTTGTGTTTTCTCTACTTCATTCGAGAAAACAAATCTTTCTGTTCAAATGTTGTGGGAACAAGTAAGGAGAAACCCAGGTCCTCGTGTCTGGGCTCATTGCCCCATAACCAGGCTCTTCACTGAGGCTGAGAACAGCCGTGCTGGGGACCGGAGCACCAGGGGAAGGTTGGACTAGAAGAACGCCGAGAGCCCTTCTTGTACGACAGAAACATGGCCACTGGCGGCTCTTGAGCCTTCTTCAGTTTGACAGACACTCTCCGTCGCTCTTCTGAGACCCACACAGCAGTAGCAAACCAAGAGATCTTGTGAAGGACGTGGTTTCCATGCTGCAGCTCCTTGGCCCAATCTGTGGGCGAAGTAACTGTAAATGAACTGTAAATGGGAAAACAGGTTGCTTATCATCTCCTGGGGCTCCGAGTGAAGTAGTGTCTGTTCAGTCATTCAATAGGTACTTAAGGTGGAAAACACAGTTGGAAGTTTTGTAGGAATGAGGATGCAGGTGTCAAATCGTGCATTGTACTCAGATAAACAGAGAAGCGCATTTCGCCACAAGTGACTTCAGATGGGCCTGAAAAAGGGCTTTTCCCACACCGTTTGAAACTGATTCTCAGTGATGTGGGTAGCAGACGTACATAGGTGTGATCTATGTACGGGTACATATAGCACACACATAAGTGTTTTCAGTCCCTTGTGTGTGATTTCCAAATTCAAATGTGTCGTGTATTTTATTTTGGGTTCTATTAGCTCCTGAAACAAAAAGCACAGGCCCCGGAAAAGCCTCTTGTCTCTCAGACGGATTCCAAAAAGCAGCCCAAGATTATGCCACAAAAGAGAAAAGCGATCCCAAATACAGCACAGAGAAGTGAGATGGGGACGGAGACCACAGACCCCGAGGCCGGCGGCAGCACTCTTCCTTCACAGTCTCCAAGGCCCAGGAAGGTGCCGGCACCTCCCCCAGAGGCCAATGGAGCAGAGCACAATGAGAAGGGAGCCAAGAAAAGGACAAACGGTGACATTTCTCCCGAAGGAGGAGACATCAAGCATAAGAAGCGGAAAGCTAAGGACGTGACTACGGCCTTGCCTCCGGCCCTGCCCACCGAGTAAGTACAGGTGGCATCTGCCCGCGCCAAAGCTCTGGCGGCCCCCATCAGCTCAGCTCTGAGAACAGAGTCCCAGCAACTGCGGCCTGGCTCCTCCAGGAGGCCCTCCAGCACCTTACCCCGCTGCTGTTTCTTGGCTTATTGTTTCCCCCCGGGGTGGAGGCATAATGAGGGCGAGGCCTGTTAGGTAACTGTCCTATCTCCAGCGCCTAAAGCAGAGCTTGGCCCTCAGTAGACCTCCAGTAAAGATTTGTGGGATGAACGCATGCCAGAGCCAGAAAGGCCCAGGTTTGAGACCAGTTCCTGCGTCTGGCGAGTCGGGTGCTCTGGCGGCAAGCTCCTGACACCCCCCACGCCTCAGTGTGGTCATCTGTGGTGGGGGGGGGGGTTGTGAGATGCAGTGTGCCAGCTCAGCACCGGGTGATTACTCAATAGACCCCATGGGGTCCCTCACGCAGGGGTGCGGGGGTCACTCACACAGGGAGGTCAGGAGCCCGTGGCTGCCTCTGAGTGGCTCAGCTGGAGGTGGCACATTTGTAAGTCGGGCTGGTGGCGAGTCGCCTGGGTGGCTGAAGGTTCCAGGAGAGAGTGGTTTGAGTGCCTGCTGTGTGTCCCTGTGCCAGGGACGCCCTCTGGAAAAGGAGCGGGCATGACAGGCCCTCCCACTTGAGGCGGGTAGTCAAGCAGGAGAGATGGCCAGACTGAAATTATTCCAGTGATCTGTGAATGTGGTCAGGATAAACCCAAGGAGGGAGAAGCTTGTGGAGCAAATGGCCAGAGGAGCGTGTCCCCTCGTGGGGTCAGGAAGAGATTTCTAAGGAGATGACATTCAGCTGAGCCCAAAAGACAGCATTCGCCAGGCAGGAACGCACACCCTCGCGTGGGATCTGAGTTTGAGGCCTCGGTGTGAAGACCTAGAGGTCGCTCCAGCTGGGGAGGCTTGGCGTAGGGGGTGGTCTGGTTCCATTTCATTTTTCTAAACGTTCAGTGATGAGCCTACTACTTCCTCAATTTAGAACTAAGCGTTGGTAGTCGTTACACCTGGTTTTTACATTTATATTTTATGTTGTGTTTATCTGCCGTTCTTAAGTTTGGGGTAAAGAGCCTGTCTTGTAACGAAGCAGAAAAGTGGTAGAGCACGCTTGGCAATCCGCGGAAGTAGCCGGGCCCCCCGCTGTACCAGCGCCTCCGCTGACCAGCGCTCGGCCTGTTCTCTCTGCCCTTCTAGAGAAGACATCTGGTTTGATGACGTGGACCCGGCGGACATCGAGGCGGCCCTGGGCCCCGAGGCAGCCAGGATAGTAAGAAAGCAGCTGGGGCAGAGTGCAAGCACCATCACGCTGGTGAAGGAGCAGGCCTTCGGCGGGTACGCAGGGCCAGGGCCGCGGGCGGCGCTCAGCCCGGGGGGGGGTGGGGCGAGGGTTTCGGGAGGCAGCTCCGTCCCTCTCCCCTAGTTGAACCCTAGTTGAATCAGGCAGGTGCCACCCCATCCCGCGAGGAGCCTGAGCGTGGGGAGCTTGTTCCACGAGCCGTGGTGATGGGCGGAGAGCTTTAGGTGCCGATAGTTGGCTCCTGCTGTGTTGATCAAACTGGAACCTTTGGCTCCCTTCAGCCTGACGAGAGCCTTAGCCATGGATTGTGAGATGGTGGGCGTGGGCCCCAAGGGGGAAGAGAGCGTCGTCGCCCGAGTGTCCATTGTGAACCAGTATGGGAAGTGTGTTTATGACAAGTACGTCAAGCCCACCCAGCCGGTGACGGACTACAGGACGGCGGTCAGCGGGATACGGCCAGAGAACCTCAAGCAGGGTGGGTCCTCCCGGCTGATGAGCACAGAGGAAAGCGATGCCTGGGTCCCTTCTCTCTTTTTCTTTTTTTATGATTAGCATTTTTTATTAAGTAACCTCTACACCCACCGTGGAGCTCAAACTCACCACCCCGAGACCGAGTTGCACGCTCCACGGACTGAGCCCGCCAGCAGCTCCACTCTTTCTCCCTTTTGTCGCTTTTCTGTTTGGAGCACTTGTCACAGCAAGAGTCCTGACAGTCTTACCTCGCTTGGGGTGACTGTTTTCGGAGGCCTCTCAGGCACATTTGTGTCCCCACCTGTGTGTCACCCGGAAAGTGGGTGCCAGTGTAGGGTCAGGAGGGGCTGTGGACAGATTGTAGGGCCTCGTCTTTGTGAGGATTTCGGGAAGCCATGGGAAGGTCTGAACGGTGAGAGCCTGGCTCAGGTTCTGGCAGGTTCTTTCTGGCTGTGGTGTTGAGAAGAGACTCTGGGCCCATGAGTGTGAAAACAGGAAGAGGGGGCATGTGCTGGTGGTGACNGGGGGGGGGGAATGGCCCAAACCCAGGTGCATCCTGAAGGGGAGTCTGTAGGGATTTCTGGTGGGTTGGCCCCATGGGAGGAAGAACAGAAGGGCCCCCGGGGCGACTCTGAGTTAGGGACCTGGAGAGGTCCTGGAAGCTCTTGGGATCAAGGCCACACTGCTCCTTCCCGGCCCACAGGGTCTCCTTTCTCTGCGCCCCTCAGGTTCTCTCTGCACACCCAACCAACAAGCGGTGCCCTGGCCTGACCAGCCCCTCAGTTTTAGGCTCTGACAGGTCCTGCACAGGGTGGGCTGGCCCTGGTCTAACCTCCTCTGTCGGGGGGCAGGCGGAGTCACGGGGTGCAAGCACGGTGACCTGACCCTTCCCTTGGCGGGAGGGGGTGGGGGTGCCCCCGGGGGCATCGGCTGGGAGAGCAGGCCGCGCTGCCTCTGGGCCCGGGCCTGGAGCAGCCCTCCTCGCCGTCTGTGGCAAAGCACCGTTCCTGTTTAATTTCCAGTCGGAAAGCACGAAATTCCAGCCTGGTTCCTACAAGAGTCAGCAGTTAGAATGCCTGTCGGGCAGCTGCGAGCGCTCCTGAAAGCCCCTCTCACGGTTGTGGCGGAGCTGGTGTGGGGGGCTCACCCGCGCGACACACGGCGCTCAAAACCGCTTCTTCGGTCTGCTTGTCAGGAGAAAAATTGGAAGTCGTGCAGAAGGAAGTGGCTGACATGCTGAAGGGCCGGGTCCTGGTCGGACACGCGCTGCACAATGACCTGAAGGTACCTCTGCCTGACACCTGCTGGCGCACCCGCACGCCGCCCAGGGCCTTCCGGGGTTTGCATCTCAGCCTTCGTCACAGTACTCGATGCCGGTTACCGAGTTCTGCCCGTGGCCTGGGAGGAGTGCTAGAAGTTCCTCGGTTCTCCAGAAGGCACCTGAAGCCTTCATGCTCCTTTTATAGGCGCTAGAAGCGAGGCGCTGTGAGTTAGGTGACGTGCCCGCTGCGTCCACGTGGCAGAGCTGGGTGCCAGCCTGGACCTGGTGCCAGGCCCCTTGCCCACTGCTCTGGCACATTCCACGTACACAGAGCCAGGCAGCTGCCTCTATTGTCCACCCAGCTGGCCAGGGCCTAGTGCTCCTGTGAGGTCAGAGCCGCCATCTGTGGGGAAGCGGCCCCTGCGGCCGCCAGACCCTCTAGGGGTCCTCTTGTCTCCCTCATGGTGGGCAAGCTCCAGGGGCCACTTCTGGTGCTCTAGAGGCTGTGGCCTTCAGCCTCTGCTCCTTGAGGGTCTCTGCTGTGGGCAGAACTGAGCTGCCTGTTCCGATGAAAGCGCGTGGCAGGCGGAGTGGGAGATTGTCCTTCCTGGGCGTGGGGCTTCTCAAATAGTGTGCCGTGGAACCCCGGGGTTTGCATATGTTTCAGGCACTCCTAAATGTCGGTCTTCGTTGCCTTTTGAAATTTTGAACTATTGAGACTGACAGCGGG
>NW_024424119.1:56877880-56915301 GCF_017311325.1 Ursus maritimus | reverse complement strand
GGGGGGGGGGGGGGGGGGGGGAATGGCCCAAACCCAGGTGCATCCTGAAGGGGAGTCTGTAGGGATTTCTGGTGGGTTGGCCCCATGGGAGGAAGAACAGAAGGGCCCCCGGGGCGACTCTGAGTTAGGGACCTGGAGAGGTCCTGGAAGCTCTTGGGATCAAGGCCACACTGCTCCTTCCCGGCCCACAGGGTCTCCTTTCTCTGCGCCCCTCAGGTTCTCTCTGCACACCCAACCAACAAGCGGTGCCCTGGCCTGACCAGCCCCTCAGTTTTAGGCTCTGACAGGTCCTGCACAGGGTGGGCTGGCCCTGGTCTAACCTCCTCTGTCGGGGGGCAGGCGGAGTCACGGGGTGCAAGCACGGTGACCTGACCCTTCCCTTGGCGGGAGGGGGTGGGGGTGCCCCCGGGGGCATCGGCTGGGAGAGCAGGCCGCGCTGCCTCTGGGCCCGGGCCTGGAGCAGCCCTCCTCGCCGTCTGTGGCAAAGCACCGTTCCTGTTTAATTTCCAGTCGGAAAGCACGAAATTCCAGCCTGGTTCCTACAAGAGTCAGCAGTTAGAATGCCTGTCGGGCAGCTGCGAGCGCTCCTGAAAGCCCCTCTCACGGTTGTGGCGGAGCTGGTGTGGGGGGCTCACCCGCGCGACACACGGCGCTCAAAACCGCTTCTTCGGTCTGCTTGTCAGGAGAAAAATTGGAAGTCGTGCAGAAGGAAGTGGCTGACATGCTGAAGGGCCGGGTCCTGGTCGGACACGCGCTGCACAATGACCTGAAGGTACCTCTGCCTGACACCTGCTGGCGCACCCGCACGCCGCCCAGGGCCTTCCGGGGTTTGCATCTCAGCCTTCGTCACAGTACTCGATGCCGGTTACCGAGTTCTGCCCGTGGCCTGGGAGGAGTGCTAGAAGTTCCTCGGTTCTCCAGAAGGCACCTGAAGCCTTCATGCTCCTTTTATAGGCGCTAGAAGCGAGGCGCTGTGAGTTAGGTGACGTGCCCGCTGCGTCCACGTGGCAGAGCTGGGTGCCAGCCTGGACCTGGTGCCAGGCCCCTTGCCCACTGCTCTGGCACATTCCACGTACACAGAGCCAGGCAGCTGCCTCTATTGTCCACCCAGCTGGCCAGGGCCTAGTGCTCCTGTGAGGTCAGAGCCGCCATCTGTGGGGAAGCGGCCCCTGCGGCCGCCAGACCCTCTAGGGGTCCTCTTGTCTCCCTCATGGTGGGCAAGCTCCAGGGGCCACTTCTGGTGCTCTAGAGGCTGTGGCCTTCAGCCTCTGCTCCTTGAGGGTCTCTGCTGTGGGCAGAACTGAGCTGCCTGTTCCGATGAAAGCGCGTGGCAGGCGGAGTGGGAGATTGTCCTTCCTGGGCGTGGGGCTTCTCAAATAGTGTGCCGTGGAACCCCGGGGTTTGCATATGTTTCAGGCACTCCTAAATGTCGGTCTTCGTTGCCTTTTGAAATTTTGAACTATTGAGACTGACAGCGGGTCCTCTGTCCACTGCGATGTGGTGCCATGAACCCTCGGGGGGGCTGCCCTGCTCGTTCCTGCTCCCTCCCCACGTGGCCGGCTCTCTCCTGAGGTCGTGCCATGAGCCGCTGCGATCCGTTACCATCCTGACTTCTGCAGGTGGGACACCAGCTCACAACGTAGGATCAGTGTGCTTGCTTGTCAGGTGGTGGCTATTGGTCTCCTGTGTCCCTGATTGGGTCTTTATCATAAAACTGGGTTCTTGCTGTCGGCCGTCATCTCTGGACAGCGTGATCGCGTTCTGTCAGAAGTCCGGCTCACACCGATATGCTTTGACTGGAGCGTGCTCTGTGTTGGGGTTCCTTGAGGGAACTTGAGAGAAGGGAGTCCCCCCGCTGCACACTGGTGACGCCATGACTGTCACTCTCCTCTTCCAGGTGCTGTTTCTTGATCACCCAAAAAAGAAGATTCGGGACACACAGAAATACAAACCATTCAAGAGTCAAGTGAAGGTACTGACAGGAAGTGGGGTTGCGTGCGTCACAGGCATGCTGCCGTTCGCGTAATGGTTGGTTCTGGCTCCTCACAGCTTATCCGTTAAAACTGTTTGGTTTATGGTTTGGGGTCGCCTTCTAACTTTTGAAACTAAAAGAAAGCTTAAGAGGGAAATGCGCGTCCTGCTGAGCGCCACACTCAGGTCAGCGTGAGCGAGAACAGGTTCTCCCGCTCCGATCTGTGACGAGACCCCCAGCTGCCCCCCGACCTGCCGCAGATGGAGGCCTGAGGCTGGAAGGCGGAGAGGCAGACTCCTTCCCGGCCCCTCCTCTCCGGGCTGACGCCGGGGGTCACCAGCCCTGGGGGCCACGGCGCCTCTGGTGAAAGCACATGGAGGGGCCCGGGGTTGGGCTGAGGAGGTGACCGCCCTGAGCCCGGCCCGGCGCAGAGGCCTGCAGCCCAGCGTGGTTGTGTGCTGTCCGCTCTCCCCCGCAGAGTGGAAGGCCGTCTCTGAAGCTGCTTGCAGAGAGGATCCTGGGGATCAGGGTGCAGCAGGCAGAGCACTGTTCGGTGAGTGTGTCCTGGGGTGACAGTCCTCAGGATTGGGGGCATCCCTGACCTTGCAGCTAGGGCGCCTGGTCAGGGGCCTGGATGACCTCTTTTTAGGAGGTTGCTGGTCTATGAATGAGCTGGCAGAGCGGGCTCATCCAATGTTCGCTACATCCTGAATGTTTGCGTTTAGCTAATAAACGCTTGAACACAAAAAACTACCGTTATTCCAGTCGTTTGGAGGAAAAGTCCCCCATCTAGATGGAAGGCCTTTTAGGATGATGCCGCCCAGGCTGGCTGGCCTCTGGGCCTTGTGACAGGCTCCAGTGTTGGGGATGAGAAGTGCTGCCGCCAGGCCTCTGGCCCGTGGAACCCAGCCCCCACGTCATGGCCTGGGCCCGCCTTGTGCTCAGAGCCCGCCCTCCCGTCTGTGTGTCCGTGCATCTGTGTTGCGTCACAAGGCAGCGCATCTGTCCCTGCTCTTGCTTGGGTTCCTTTCTTCTCTCATAAGTGGGGCACCAGAGTTGCTGAAGCCAGGCCAGGATCGAATCCCTAGACTGCTCCTTTGCTTGGCTTTCTCCTTGGTGGGCTCAGCGTCTGGTGCTCGGGGCTTGGCAGTTGTGGGATTGGGTGGCCCGTGGCCGTGCTTGTTACCTGCTGGGACAGTCACAGTGGTCTTCTGTGCCCCTTAGATTCAGGACGCCCAGGCAGCAATGAGACTCTACATCCTGGTGAAGAAGGAGTGGGAGAGTATGGCCCAGGACAGGTGCCCCACAGCCCCCGCTCCAGATGGTGGCAGCGTCTCCGTCCCTAGGCGGTCGTGACCAAGTACGGGACAGCTCGGATTTCCCTGGCAACTCTGTCGAAATATGTTCCCCATCCTGGTGGCAGGGCGTGGGGGCGTGCTGCTGAGAACTGCTTCCCTCTGATTTTGCCATCTGAGACCTGGTCCCCCTCCCCCCACACAGGGGGGCGGGCAGCTCAGGCAAGAGTGTGTCCTGGGCGGATGTGGAGGGGCACCGGGACCCTCCGCCAGGACGGGGAGTCGGGGCCGCCTATGCCGTGCTGTCACCGCAGCGTGACGGGCAGCTTTGCAGGGGATCTGCCCCGTCCCAGGGGTGGGAAGTACCCGGACATCCACTGGGTTTTCAGCACCTTCCCTGGAGGGGGCCCCTCCTTCCTCTGCCTCAGGTCACATAAAGAACTGCGCTGGACTCAGGGCCCGGCCCCGTCTCAGAGTTAGCTGTGGCTGCCTTTGGACTTTGAGAGGTTTTCCGAGGACGCTGTTCCTTCCTCAGCCCCCCACCCCCTCTCCATGTATCCACCCACCAAGTTTAAGGGCGGGGCCCACAGTGTGGCAGTGAGGCTCGGGTTGCCTGAGCTTGGTGACAGCAGTCACTCCTAGAGGCGGGTGCCCCTCCGCATCTAGGACAGACGTGCTGACCCCCCTGCTGTTGGGACGGAGCATCATGTGGGTTTGACCCAGGTGTGAGGATCTTCTGAGAACAGTGGGCAGCCGCCGGTTGCACTCGGTGCATAAAGCCCCAGGCTTTACCAGGCCGCCCGGCCGCTGCACAAGGAGGGCCTGGACTTGCTGAGGATATTTAACATAAATGCCGGTTTTTACTTGAGATGGAGCCTGTGGACGTTACTTTGTTCCCTCGTTTAGAATGGCCCCAAAGGACCGCTGTGTCCAGCTGCCACACTGACTGGGCCAGGGCCGCAGCCGACGTGACACCCGCTGAACCGAGCCCCCAGAGCACCACCGGTCCGTCCTGCCCCTAGGACGCTTCCGCGCCAGGCACAGGCCGTGGGCCTCGCCCTGGAGAAGAGTGACGTGGACATTCCTCCCCAAGCCTAAGAAACACGCCATTTACCGGGCAGCTCTGGGGTCATACAAGGAAAGAAGGGGCAGGAGAGAAGGCACAGGGAGGTGGGGGGCAGGAGGCAGAGCCGACTGTCGTCCTCAGGGCAGAGCCGACTGTCCTCCCGCAGAGCTGGGTGGCGTGGTGGCTTCCAGCCTTAAGAACACCGTCTCTGCGTATGAAACCAGTTCCTGGAAAGAGAAGAATCATAAAAACTATACACACAGACTCGAGTGTGTTCTACACAAAACCTCTCGTTCTAGGCCCTGGACCCAGTGCCACTGGGATCTGACTGTAGAAGCAGGTGGGAGGCCTGGTTTGTGGGCCCCCGCTGATACTCACGAGGCTGGAGGTGAAGCGCTCCTTGATCTCCTGGACCAGGGGCTGGATGCCGCTGGACACCAGCTCAGGCAGGATCTCCTCTGTGGGCAGAGCAGAGGGTCCTGAGGTCAGGGCGCGGCCAGCCCGATGCCCCCACAACCCCAGCCGGGGCACTTCTGAGGAGGCCAGCAGGACGAGGCTGGGCCCATCCCCCTCCGGCTCAGCCCGACCCGCACGCTGCCTCGGAGGCTCAGGAACTGGGCATCCCCCACGGTCGGCCGCGCCTGATGCCTAGTGAGCTCTCCTGTCGAACCAACAGGAAGTGGTGATGCGGTTCCTTCCCTTCCCTCTACCAGTTAGAGCTGCGAGTGGGGTGCCTCTGACCCCTGGCGTCTGGGAGGGGCGGGGGATTCTCACTGTAGGAAGCCAGGTGGGCCAGCAGCGCGCAGATGTTCTCCACCACCTCGGGGTCGTCCTTGTACAGCTGGTACGTCTCCTGGATGAGGTCGAGGCCGCTGCCACCCTCCTCGGGCACCACCACCTGCAGGGCCGCCAGCTCTGAGGGGCGGGGGGTGTGCATTCACTCCGGCTGCCAATGCTTTGGTGTCCTCTAGCAAGTGGGGTGATGGTGGTACCAAGTTCTTAGGGTCGTTGAGAGAGTCCCAAGCGCTTAGGGTAGCAAGGACCTCAGCCACTGGCAGAGGCGGCCAGTTTCCTGCCGTCTGGGGACATCTGAGGTCGGCGTGCCCCCCAGGTGGGACGTATAAACCCCACCTCCCTCTCCAAGCAGAAGGCTCCTGTCCTCGGGGTGGCCTCAGGCTGTGGGCACGAGAAGTGCTAGAGCGCATCGCAGAGTGCGCCTACAGGGTGGGCGTGGGGGGAGCTCCAGCGCTGCACATGTGCACCCCCAGTTAGGGGTTAGACCCTGACTCTCGAGGGGCTGGGGACCTGTGTAAGTGGTACGCATCAGACCCTTCTGGAGTTTGGGGGATCTGACACTCTGGTGGGATGACTTGAGTGTCCCAGCCAGTAGGTAGGTGGCAAAGCCCGTTCTCTCCCAGATGCTGGCCCTGGGCTTTGACCACCCCCTCTTCCATTGCTGAGCCAGGTCCCTTTGCCCTCAGGACCCCAGCCTCCCCTCCTGTCCCCTAAAGGTGGACAACTGATGCAGACCTGTGTGGGTGGGACCTCAGGCTGGGGGAGAGCCCTGGAGCCCAGGGTGTCTAACTGGGAAGGAAGACCCTGCCAGTGCTCCTTGGAGCCTCCGTCCCAGGAGTGAGGGTGGCCGCACTCCCTTCCTCGGGCCCAGACAACTTCAGGCTGAGAAGCGGACAGAGGCCTGGCCAGCCTTTGGCCCCCAGCCCACCTTGTGCATCTGCCTGGGACACAGAGTTGGCTGAAGAGCCACTCACACCCCAGCTGGCAGCCTTGTCCCATCTGCAGGCCCCAAGTGTCTCCAAGGGGTTGTGGTGCCGTGAATCCGTCACGGTGCCAGGCGCTGTGCACTGAGTAACAGTGTTCCTGTTATGGAGGTGGAACCTGGCTCCTGGGCTGATCTGAGAAGCCAAACCTGTTAGGGATACCTGTGCAGACCTAGTATGTGTTTGTGGACAGGGAAAGAGAATCACAGTATAGCATTCAGGGGGAAAAAAAACATGTATGTGAAAAGTCTCCATGGCAACTTCTGGTTGGAGGAACTGTAGACTGTTCTGTTCCTTTCTCGATTCTTTTGCTTGTGTGTTGGGTTTGTGGGCAGCTGGCGGACATGCCGTGCTGAGTTTTGCCCCCACTCCTAGTGGTAGCCCTGTCCACAACCGGGCTCACCGGACACCTTCGCGAGGCTGGCCAGTCCCCGGTAGGCGTTGTTCACCAGCGGGACTCTGTCCTGGCACAGCCGGATGCTTCGCAGGAACAGGGCCGCCACGTCTTCAAACTGGTGCTCCTTTATGCAACCTGCAGAGGGCCTAGTTCAGGCCTCGTGGCCTTGTGGGTGGGGCGCGCTTCCCAGCCCGGGCTGCTCACCCAGCAGGGACAGCAGCCAGAAGACCGCGCAGCCGGCTTCAGCCATCTCCGCGTCCGTGGGGTAGGCGGCCAGCACCTTGGCAATGAGGATGGGGGCTTTCTCCAGAGGGGCCTTGTTCACAATGATAGCTGGAACCAGGATGGGATGGAGGGGACACATAGCCCTTGAGTGCACGCAGCAGTGCACACCCCCTCCCTACCCCCAAGGACAGCAGCCCCAAAGTTGTTGGGGAGAGGTCAGGTAAGGGGAGTTTTTGGAGAGTAGGGACTCTGCCCCCAGCTGGTCTTGGGGGACTTTGCACTTGGGATGTGGACAGTGCTCTCTGGTTTCCCAGGCTCTCCAGGGCCTGGAGCCCTCTTTCTCAGATCGAATGCCCAGATGGCAGGAAGGCCAAGATGGGGCCTGGAGAGGAGACAGCACAGCCTGGGGGCCCTTTTCTGAAGCTAGAGTAAGAGTAGGGTGCCAAGTGACCATCAGAAACCAGGGACTGCCAGGAAATCCCAGGAAGTGTGGCAGGTAGAGGGGTTCCCAGGGCAGGAGCCACCAGAGTCTGAGGACCTACCCCGTCAGGACAGGAGGTCCTGCCTCTGCCAGGTGTAGTGCCTCCCCCTGCCCCCTCCCCCGCTGTTTTTCCTCTGCTTCCAGACTCTCAGAGGAGCCTTTTTGTGTGCTCTGCCCCTGAAGTGTTTAAGGGCCAGACCGTGGAGGCCCTTGAAGGCTGTCAGGTGATGAGGGAGCAGCAAGGGTAGCAGCCCTCCCCACCCCCGGCAGGAGAGTGGGAGGAGGGGCCCCCTCACCGTCCACCATCAGGGCCCAGAGCAGGCTCAGGCCATTGATGCAGATGTCCCTGTTTGTGGAGAAGGTACTCAGGTGCTCCAGGATATGCTCAAACAGCCCAGCCTTCTGCAGCTTCTCTGAGGCCGATTCTGTGGGTGGGCCCCAGAATTAGGGCCACGGATAACCCCTTCCTCCAGGAAGCCTTTCCTGAGCACCGCCTCCCTCCATGGTCCTTGCCCACTACAGGCCCATGGGTCCTGCATTTCTGGGCATCTACTCTGGGCCAATCATACCCAGTGTGGGGCCCCGAAACAAGAGGACATACTCTGTCCCCTGGGTCACCAGTCCCTGTATTGCCCATCCCATGACTGGGCTGGGACCGGCCTCCTGGTCCACACAGAGCAGGCCTGAGCCGACACCCAGTTTGCCCGATGGCTCTGATGTACGCCTGTTGTCCTGACGTGCTTATTCACAGCACCCCTGCTCACTCCCAGAAGTGGGATCCAGTCAAGCGGGGTGAGGAGCAGAGTGCAGGCGTCCCTCCCTCGGGAGGGACCAGCTGCCCACGGGGAAGAAGCACGCTGACCCAAGGAGGTGGGTGGGGGCAATGTAAGGTGTGTGGGGCCCTTGGTTCTCCACAGCATCCCCAGTCCTGCCGCCCACCGCCTGGCTAGCTGGCGGCCTCAGGAGCACAGGTGCTCCCATGAAGTGGAGGTGAACGAGGCGGAAGATGCCATGTGAAGCCCGCAGTGGCACCTGGCACCCAGTCAGTGCACATTTGTGGAGGGAACAGGTGATGCCCACATGGAAGCTTCCCATCAAGAGACAAAACAGGACAAGCATGCGGAACAGAGCCGGCGAAGGCAGTGCAACTGTGCCATCTCGGGGTGCCCCCCCCCCCCGCAGAGCGGGGAGGGCCAGGCGGACCCACCCTGGCTGGAGAGGACGGTGAGCAGGCTGTAGACCATGACCACGAGCTGCTCGGACTCGGGGTGGCTCCACGTGCTGCTTAGCAGGACGGAGATGACGGAGCTGTCGCTCGGCATCTCGGCGGCCGGGTCCTGTGCCAGCGCTGCTCGGGCCAAGGGGAGACGCCCGGCGTTACCTCACACACCTGGGGGTCGTGGGCAGGTAGCCTGCAGGGCTTCTCCCTCCCTGGTTGGGGGGGGCGTGCCCCCACTTTGCCTGGAGAAAGCCAAGGTCAGCCTTGTCCTGGAGCAGGTCCCCATCACTGCTGGTTGCATGGTGGGGTGGAGGACGGAAGGGGTAGGCCCTGCCCAGCCCACATGGCCGGTGAGGAAGTGGCCCCAGGCAGCCAGTGCTGGTTTCCAAGGCTCTGCCGGGTCTGGGACAAGGTGCCAGGGTAAGCTCTGCACCCACCTTGACCCAGGCTGCGCAGCAGCAGGGAGCAGGCACACAGCTGTATGTCAAGGATCCTCTCGTGTTGCTTCATGATGGCGATCAACGCCTCTACCAGCTCCATGGGCCAAGGCAGACCTGGCAGGGCCGGGTGGCAAGGGTGAGCCTCGGCCCAGGAGCAGAGGCTGGGAGGGTGTATGGACCAGGGAGCCCGTCGCTGCTGGGAGTCTACAGGGCATCGCGCATGGGCCCCTGGACGGATGAGTAGGCGAGTGAAGAGCGTGCTTAATGAGCACTCGACGTGCGGCTGCCCTGGGCACCTCACTCCCGCAGCTCTCCGAGGTACAGCCTTCCTGTCACTCTCTTACAGGTGAGAAAACAGGGTTGGAGAGACGAAAGCACTTGCTTTGAACCCAGCCTGTCTGACTCTGGAGTCCGTGGCCATAACTGCCCTGAGTGTGGGCGTCTGTCCGCGGTCTCACGGACTTTCCTTCTGCTGCTGCGTGGGGGAGGGGGTGAGAGGCAGTGGCAGGCTGAGGAAGGTCCAGTCCCCACGGTGCCCCTTGCCCACGCCGGAAGAGTGGGGAGCGAGAGCCCTCCATCTCGGGCTCGCAGTGAGGACAGGCAGAACAAGAGCGCTGGCCCCAGGAGGCCCGGCACAGCTAAGCTGCCTCCCAGTGAGTCTGGCTCCCTCCGCTCTCCCCGTGGACTCTTGCTGCCACAGCCTAGCTCCAGAAGGGGTCCAGGGGAAGGAGGAGGAAGAGGGAAAGGCAAGGGGTCAGTGGAACCCAGCTTCTGCCATCTCTGATGCCCCAGCCCCTGGAACAAACCTTCTGTGGAAAGACAGATGGACAGTTGGTCAATGGATGGGTAGACAAATGGACAGATGTGGGGTGGATGGAGGACTGATGGATGGATGAGTGAGTGAGTATAATTTTCAGGCTGGTGAGGCAAGTTGAATGGAGAGATTTTATGAAACACTATTTTGGCAAAATGTGAAAGACGAGAACGCTCCTTGATGGACAGCGTTGGGGAGAGACGCTGTCATGCACTCTTGCTAGGTGGGTAACTGGCAGCATCTGTGACACTGTGAAATATTTATACCCCGAGCACCTAGGAATTTATCCCACACCAGCGCTCACACAGCGTATCAGGGCCCACGCTCCGGGGTATTCAGTGCCGTTTATGCGACTGGACAATTAGCAAGAACCCAGCCATCGATGGAGAGGGTAGAAGAGATGGGATCCTTACTAAGAACCCGTAAGAACCACGTGAGGGCGGGTCGCTCCGCACTGTTGCCATACCGAGCCACCTCATCTCCCCCTTCTGCTGGGCGAAAGGGGTGACACGGGAAGAACTCCAAGCAGGTGGGAAGACAAGCAAGCCCCGGAGGTGTAGGAGAGCCCCTCTAGGAGAGCTCGGAGTGAAGGGCCACAGCCTCCCCCAGAGGCTCGGGCCACAAGGTGAGCCCGGGAGGAGCGGGGGAAGGTGGGCGCATGGGGGGTCTACCTAGCTGATCCTCAGGCATTCTTAGGAGCCTCTTCATGGCTTTGAGCTGGACTTCAGGTCTGCTGGAGAAGTTCTGCATGACCTCTGCAGGAGACAGGAGCACATGGGCAGGAGGCTTCGGAGGGCTGGGCGCCTCACTGTTCACAGATCCACGCGATAGGGCGTGAGGTGGCGCTCTTCTCACCCCCACTTCGCAGGCCTAGCAGCTGGTCCAGAGTCAAACCCAAGCCTGTCTTGGAGCCTCACTTGAGGCTCAAGACAGCCCAAGCTCTCTCTGGAGCCCAGGGCTCTTTCCACTGCTGCTCTGAGCCTCCCTGCAGGGCTCTTTGCCTTTGATTCATAACAAACGACCCCAGTCCCCATAATGAGCGCAGTGTCCAACTGTGCACATTGGAGACCCCTTCCTTATCCCGTGGCCAACTCCGAACCCCTCCTCCACCCGTGTCGGGCCGCCGTGCACCTTGGAGCGGCCCACAAATGGGCCCTGTGGTGCTCCTTACTTTAGATGAGCAAACAGACTCAGAGAGGGCGACTTGCTCAAGGCCGCTGAGCTGGTGGGTGATGGGCTTCCACCCAACCCAGCTGCCTGCCTTCAAAGCCCCAGCCATGAGATGCGGGGAAACAGAAGCTAGGGTCTAGAAAGCGTCCCTTCCCTGGAAGTGGGGGCAGAGGCGGCAGATGGGGGAGGAGTCCCCTGTCACAAGCAGCCAGTGCAGGGGGCCACGGACGGAGAGGAGGGAGTGAGCAGAGCACCCAGAACACAGAGGGATGGGTGGGTGGAGTCAACCTCAACTGTAGGTGGCCTGTAGACCCACTGTTCACCCAAGACCTTGGGGTGGGGGTTGTGCAGTCCCTGTGCTGGGAGCTGCAAGGAGTCCCCCACGAGGGACATGTGGTGGAGACAAGGTGCTATGTGGTGAGCAAGCACTGTGCCAGGTCACTGGCGGCACCCTCAGCGGAGGCCTGCCCGTGTCCCACAGCAGACAGAGCCCCTGCAGGGACGCGCCTGCCCGTCCAGGGCCACCGCCGTGCCCACTCCCGTGGCCGGGCGTGTAGAAACCACACAGAACGGCTGCCGAGTGGAGCAGCTGTGCTGGGCACGGGGATCACCGTGTGCCAGGGTGTAAAGCAAACAGCAAGGGCTCCAGGGGTTGTGACAGTGGGGGGGCTGTCCAGCTGTCATGAGGACTGTGTAGCAGGAGGGGAGGGGAAACAGGGGCCAGGCATTTAGATGAACCGTGGTACAGGTGACAGGAGCGAGGGAGGGTACCCTGAGCAATACGGTGCCTGGGGTGGGATGGAGGGGAGAGCCCCGAAGCCTTCCGACCCCCTGGCCACGTGTCAGGAGCACTCCAGGGGAGGACTGCACTGACACCCCCCCCCCAGAGCTGAGACAACAGTTCCCTCCCCCTCTGGGTCCCCACCATCACCTAAAATGCTGGCCACGTTACTTTCCAGGAGCAGGTCGGTGACGAAGGCCGGTACCACCTGCTGGTGCAGGGTCAGTGTGACACTGGAGGACCGGAAGTTGCTGTTCACAAAGGTGATGTGGATCGCATCCCTGGAGAGGGGCCAAGACGGGATGGGCTCTCTGCGGGGTGCCCACCTGCAGGCCGCCAGGCAGCCCCGGCCTCCACCCTCCTCCACCCTCCGTTCGGGATTCCATTTGGTCGCACCTCCCCGCCCATGCCAGCACGTCCAGCTGGCGCCCAGCAGTCCCACCTCCAGGAGGGGCTCGGGCTTGCTCCCGGGTGCGGGGCGCGGGGGCGGCCCCTGTCCTCCATAAAATATGTTGAACAGTCAGATTTTATGACTGTGTTGGTATAAAGGCGAAGAGAACCCAGGCTGGATTCACTGTTGTGTGTTCCTTTCTTCCTTCTCGTTTTAAGATAAACTCCAATTAGAACACGCTGCTGGGCCTCAGGGATCTCCGCGCGGGGTGGGGGGGGGGAGAAGTCGGCTTGTGGGCCCCAGGGCTCAGAGGTGCGCCTGCCGCTACTGCAGTTTGGGATGGGCCACACTCCGGAAAGCCCAATGGGCCACGGAGGAGTCAGCGCGCTTGTGGCATTAAAGTGGCCATGCGCGGAGGACGGCGGAGAGATGGCGAAAGACACATGGAAAGATCAAACTGCAGCCGCAGCCCCTGGGCTCACCTGACCGTTATGCGCTCCGAGGGGTTGATCTGCAGCATCGAAGGCAGAAGAGAACGGAAGGTCTCCACATCGGGGATCTTCTTCTCCTCCATGGTCTGCAGGACACCTGTCAGGCCGTCCGGGACGCTCCGGATGGACTTTCGCAGATGCATGGCTTCTGCTCTCTGAGGGGACGCAGGCAGCACTGCTCCATCGGCCCAACCCCGACCGTGCCCCAGGGCGAGCCGGCAAGAGGGCCAGAGGTGGGAAGACTAGGGACGTGAGCCTGCACAGCCGCCCGGGGTCCCGAGGTGCGATCAGGCCCGCCGGGGTCCGGTTTCCTTGGTGTGCATCCCACCGTGGGCTAACTGGTGCGCCTGAACTCACTTTTCTCATCCATAAGGAGGCAGGGAGGCCCCCATGAGGGTTAGCCATGGGGCGGTTTGAGTATCTCAGTCATCGGCATCACCATGCCGGGGCCCCAAAGGCCAAACATTGAGTGCGGGGTGCCCCAGCAGGCGGGATGGGGGGTTCCACACAGCCCCTTGGAGGCACAGAGTGAGGCAGGAGGGTGCAGGTGGGGAGAATGTGCCCCCTTTGAGCCAAGGTGGGCAGATTTCAGTTTTCTGGGGATGTGGGGGGGGGAGGGGGGGCGGAAGGCAGCTCACATTTATGAAGGAGCAGCTGACCATGTCGAGAATGATGCAGCCCAGGGACCAGATGTCTGATTTCTGGCTGAAGGAGAAGTTGAGAGCTTCGGGGGCCATCCAGGACTTCTGAAAAGGGTCTGTTGGCAGGAGAAGGTGTCAGATGCGTGAGTCCTGTGCTTGCTGGGGGAGCAAGCAGCTCAGAAAGGGAGGGGAGGTAGGGAGGTGCCATCTATGGAGGGAAAGGACGAGGGCGCTGGTCTTCAGCCAGCGAGGCTGCCCACCTGGGCATGTGCCCAACCAGGCTGGCCCCTGTGTGCACACGCATGTCTCTGGGCCCTGTGTGGCTGCAGATGTGGTTCAAAAGAGGCCTGTGCCAAGAAGGCTGGAACTTCCATCCTCTAAACATCTTGCTCTTCTAGAGGTCAGACTGTCGCCTCTAAAGGGCAGAACGCCCGTTGCCCCACCCTAGTTTCTAACCCTAAACCCCAGAGAAGGAGCCTCAATACAGGGTCAACAGTCTGTTAGTTCCTGTGGGACCTCAGCAGCCCCTCCCCCTCTGGACCTTCATTCCTCAGCCAAACAGAAAGGGGTGGACTCCAAGGGGTGGACTGCTGTCTACACCTCTGGCAGCTCTCCCCACTCACCCGTCCATCCACCCGTCCGTCCATCCGTGCATATATCCTCTGTGCACGCAGGACTCTGAAACTCTCAACCGTGCTTACTGTCTCCGTCCCTGACGGCTGGTACCGGCTTGAAGGCCGGCTCCCTCTGCGCCGCTATCTTTTCAAAGGAAGGAGAACCCACCACCCCTTCCTCCCCACGTCTGCCGTCTCCTTGGTGATTTTTAGGACTCAGTAAAGTAATCCAGCTCTCACCAGTGTGTGGCATCCACTAGCCCCCATCTCCTTCTAAGGGCCATTCTTCTCCTTCCATGAAGGTTAACATTTTCTGGGTGTCTTTTGGATCCTGCCTGCATGCATCCACCCCCCGGCATGGTGGTCCTCCTGCTCAGTTACAACCCAGCCAAGGGGGTCTCTTTGGAGCCCACATAAGCCCACGGGGGTCTGTGGGAACTTCTGAGCAAGGAGAGGTTTGATGTTGCCTTGTTCCAGCTCCGGCTGCTGCCCTCTGGACTCCAGGAGGGACCCCACTTGGGTGAATGGCCCCTCCCCCACTGCTCCCCAGCCACTCCTGTCCCACAGCCCGGGAGGACCCTGGCCACCTTCCTCTGCACGGATGTTCCACTTGGCTTTGTCTGTCATCAGTGCGTGGGAGCTCAGGTCCTGTAATTTGCAGTGGTTGCTGCTGACAAGGGCTATGTTGGAGGGCTTGAGATTCCTGAAACCAAGAGGCAGGACCTTCCTCCGGGGGCCTGCCCACCTTTCCACCCACCACCTGCAGGCCGTGCAACCCTCCCGGGGTGGGGGCCGGTGCACCCTGAACCTCATGCCCTGCTCCCCGCCCCACCCAGTTCTGCCCTTCTCTCAACAAACGTCCCCTTTGCAGCCCAGTTTTTAAATAGTGTTTCCTACAGAAATAAAATACACTCAGTTATTTTAAATTGCAAAACAACAAGCCAACTACAAGTAGGAAAACACCCAATCCTTCTGCCGTTTCTCTGCCAACATCTGCTCACCTCCCTCCAGATCTCAGCTATGCATTTGTTTGGGGGGCTGTTTTCAACCATTCTGTAATGTTCAGTGACATTAACACTAAATATTTCATGGGCATTTTCTTTGTCCATAGGATCCACATGGTTCTTCTCTCCTCTAGATCCGATACTGATCCAATCTGCAGCCGTTCCCAGCCTGTGCAGACCGTGGATGCCATGGCCCTGCCGCTGGTGGGTCTAAAGCTCAGCCCCGGGGAGCGTTGCAGCCCCGCCACCCGACCAGAGGCCACGGCGCACGGCCTAATCGCTTCCTTCCTAGCGCTGTTATCGGGCTGCTCGCCCTGCACTTTAGAACCAACCTGCCCCGGTCAGCGTCCACTCATGAAGCTGGGTGAATCACTGCAGGTGACGTGGAGGGGACAGCATTCTCTGTAAGCCCGGGAGGGGCTCTGGAAAGGTGCCCGCGCTTATCCTGGCGGCGCTGACCCCGGCCACACCTCTCTCCCCCGATCCTGCCCAGGGGTACGGGCGCCCGAGGGGACTCTGCGCCCTTTCTCCTGAAGCAGCCTGGCCATTCGCAGTCACCTGTGGATGATGTCCAGTTGGTGCAGGTACTCCAGCGCGTCCAACACCTGGCCCAGCATGTTCTGCATCCACTGGGGAAAGAGCGAGAGATGCCACGATTGGAGGGGGTCTCCCGGCAGCTGGCTGAGGCAGGTCGGTGACCCCTCGAAGCAGCCAGCGGGATCATGGATTGTTCTCTCCTTGCTTCTTCAGATGGACCCAAAGCTAAAGAAAAGCTCAGAGCCAGTGCAAGAGATTTCTGCCTCAGGTCCCTTTCAGGCTAAAGTGCGCGGGGCTCTTCAGACAGGACAGGCATGTCAGCCAGGGCAACGCCCTCGTTTACAGACCCCACACTCCTGTCCCCACACCGGAGATACTCCAACCTGGGCCCCACCCCTTGTGGGTATCAGAGATATGGAAGCCTTTATTGCCTACTTGGGGCTTGCCTCTGTATGTCATTAGAAGGAAAGACCTCTGACAAAGAACGTTCTGGAAACGCTGTGTGTCAGAAACAAGATCCAGCTGGTTTCCAGGGCAGCGATTTTCAAACCAGGCTCCTGGGAACCCTAGATTCTACCCAGGGGTGTCAGAGAGGGGCTGAGTGAACAGGACCCCGGGCTTCTTCCCACTCCACCTTCCACCCGTCCTCCCACGCCCCTTGATTAGAGTAGCTTTGCCTTCCTTGCTGGGTTTCTGAGCACATGTTGTACTTGAAAGGGTTCCACCACTAACAGAAAGTTTGAAACCCACTCCAGAGCCTACCCCTGAGGTCCACATTGGAAGAGGAGCTACGTGCCCCTCGGAAGCCCTCAAGGGCAAGATGGTGCCCAGAGGCCCCCCGAGCAGAGGGGTGCTCAGAGCAAAAGTAGGCAGAATTTACTTGGGGTGGATCATAGCCCTAATGTGAAAGCGAAAACGACCTAGCTCAAAAGATAACGGGAAAATATCTTCATGACCTTGGGGCAGGCTGGGCTCTCACACAGGCTCAAAGGCACTAACAGTAAGAGAGGCATTGATAAACTGTCTTCGTTGCAATTAAGAACTTCTTGGGGCGCCTGGGTGGCTCCGTCAGTGAAGCATCTGCCTCTGGCTGAGGTCATGATCCCGGGTCCTAGGATTGAGCCCCGCGTCAGGCTCCCTGCTCAACCCCCCGCCCCCCACTTGTGCACACGTGTGGTCTCTCTCTCTCTCTCTCAAATAAATAAAATCTTAAAAATAAGAAGAACTTCTGTTCATCAAAAGACACGGTTAAGGAAGTGAACTGGCAAACCACCGACTGGGAGAAGACACTCTGGATGCCCATATCCACAATATGTAAAGAACATCTACAGATCAATAAGAAAAGACAAACCACCCCAATGTTTAAGTGGACAAAAGACTTGAACAGGCACAAAATCCAAATGGCTGAAAAGCACTCCCTGTGATTACTCATAATAACTCAAGTTAAAATGCAATTTTTAATTAAAATAAAAAGACCGAAGTGTTGGCCAAGAAGTAGGAACTAGAAGGCTTACACCTTGTGCTGGGAGTAACTCCAAGTCACCCAGACCATCCTGGACGCTGGGATATCTACTGAAGCTGCTCTACAGTCCAACAACCGCACGCCCAGGGGTTCGTCCAGAAAAGGTGAGCGTTGAGGTCCGCCAGTAAGCACACCCAGCAGTGTTCATGGCAACAGCCCCAAACTGGAAGCCTCCTGCAGGCTCACAGCGCTAGGCTATGCACAGACCAATGGGGCCACACGACGGGGTGGCACTGAGCCATGAGGGGACGATCTCCTGACACACTCACATAAGAGACCAGACACAAAAGGCGACATGCTGCGTGAGGCCATTACTGGGGACTTTGGGACAGGCAGGAGGATCTCTGGAGACAGAAGTCCTACCGTGGGCATGGCCAGGGACTTCTGGAGCTCCGGGCATGTCTCTGTCTGGGGGAGGTTATGTGGGTGTCTGCCTGTATACAAAGCACCGGGCTGTGCTCTTAAGACTTGTGCACATTACGCCCTGCAAACACTTTCACACGTAAATGGAAGAAAAAATCAGGCCAGACTCCAGTAATCTCTGCCCTCCCCTCTGCCCCGTTGCCCTCTGATTGAGTCTGTGACATCACAAGGCCCAGGTGGTCCCCAGGCCTGGTGTCCTTACTTCAGAGTCAATGACTGTCCTTGTCTCCCTCTTCTTCTCAATGACCTTCTGGAAGCTTTCATCGTTGTAGTCCATCACCAGGCAGAGGAACAGAGAGGAGATCTGATGGGGACATGAGGCCTTAGCCAGATGCCATGGTCCTGGTCCCCAGATGCCCAGGCCTGGGCGCGTCTGTGAAGTTCCCTGCCCCAGGGCCTCCCTCCACTGGGCCACCATCTGCAGTGGCTGTGGGAGCATTGCCAGCGGTGGGGTATGAGCCCCTCACCAGCAGCTCCTGCTCACGCCTCCAGCCTCATCTACCCTCTCCTCCCCGCTCCGCCCCGGTTCCATCTACACGAAGCCCCTCGGACTTTTCTGAAAGTGGCCCAGGCCTTCTGGCCACGGCACACACAGAACCCTGTGCCCGGGACCCCGCCTCTTCCCAGGGTAACTATTTATTCTTTAGGGCTTAGCTTCGGTCCATTTCCTCCCTCAGAGAAGCCTGCCCGGAATGGGATTCCAGCAGACCGGGTCAGGGGCCTCGGCTCAGAGCTCTCACGGGACCCTGTTTTTCCTTCCACAGGGAAATGTCCTCTTGGCTTTTCTGTGTCTCCTTGAGATTGTTACAGGGTGCTCAGAAAATACTCATCACACAGTGATGACCCCTCCCTAAGGCTTTTCTCAGGGCCCAGCTGGAGAGGGGGACATGTAGGAAGGGACCCTCCACTCCTGCTCAAACCCTTGGTTGTCTGCCCCAGACGAGGGCCCTAATGTGGAGGTCCAGTTACAGTCTGACACTAGCCAGGAAGCCTTGCAGCCTCCCTTCACTTCTGGGCCCCCCGCCCCACCCCTGCTAGACCTCCCCCTCAGTCCCATTTGGAATAATTTGCAAGATTCTGGAGCCCTGTAAAGACAAGAAGTCCTATAGCCTACGGGCTGAAGTATAGGGCTTGGGCCTTACAAGACCCTGATTTGAATCCCACTTAGCTGTGTTTTTTGTTTGTTTGTTTGTTTTGGGTTTTTCTCCCCACTCGGCTGTTACTAGCTGTGTGGTCTTGGAGAGCTCCTTAACCTCTCTGAGCCCCAGGGGAATGAGGATGGTACTTCCAACCCTGCAGATCTCCCCAGGTCTGAACATGACCACGCACCTAGTTAGTAAACTGCAGGAGCCACACAAGTCAAAGGTCGAGAGACCCAGGACAATTTGATGCTAAATATGGGGGGAGAGCAGGGACCGGCTTCCTATAACACCTGCTCCTTCCATGGAAGTCAAAAGCTCCACCTTCAGAGGGCAGACTCACGGAGCCTTTGGCTGCAGGACGAGCTCAGGAGCTGAATGCACAGGGCACTGGAGTCAGGGCTACCCGGCCTCGCCTCCTGGCTGGGCCACGGACTCGGTAGGCACCCAGGACGAACTTGTTTCTCTTAGCCTCTATTTCTTCTTTAAAGTCATCTAGCACCCCCCCCCTACGCTGAGACTCTCGGGGGCTCAGAGGAGATGATGCCCGGAGAGCCCCCGGCAGGGCCCCCAGGAAGTGCTGAGACACGGGCAGCCAAATTCAGAGTCACCACCATTACGGCTCGGGGGTTATAATGGCGTCGGGGTGCCCTGTGCTCAGCTCGCTTGCTCCTGGCGCCACTGCCTGGCCGCTGAGCCTGAAGGTGTCCCCTCCGACCCACCTCGCTCTTCCAGATGATGAAGAGCTCCCGGTATATGGAGACGTGGGCATGCTGGAGCTTCAGCAGCGGCGTCAGCTGCGGGGACACGGGCAGAGGAAGCGGAGACGTTCCAGAGACGCTGCTTCTCAGCTAGTGCTTCTGTGTTGCGTGTCCCAACCCAGGCACAAGCTCCAGCTCTGCAGAGGCCTGGGGAGGGGGCGCGGGGAGGGGGTGCAGCCTGGTGCTTTGGAGCCAGATGGGCTGGTGTGGGTCCCGTCTCTCCATCACGTGCGGAGAGCCTCAAGCCTCATCTGAAAACGGCAGTAACAGTGGTATCTGCCTCACGGGGGAGTCAAGAGGGCCAGCGTGAGCTGGTGCAGGCAAAGTGCCTAACGCCGAGGACAGAAAGCGCAGTCGGGGGCAGCTGGAGAAGGTGGTGTGGCCCAAGGGAAGTGGGACACTGTTGTACTTGCACCCAGTTTGCCTCCTGGGTGGCACGCACTCGAGGCCCCAGGGCCCCGCTCCCTGCTGAAGGTGCTTGGAGGACCCACACAGTTGGGCTGCAGCCGTGGCTGCCGCGGCCACCAGGAGCCAGGGGGACAGCCGCTGGTGGTGGCAGGCTGGCTGCGAGAGCAGGTCCCCTAGTGGGCTGGGGACGGGAACAGGGATGTGCACAGCTGTGGTGGTGTGGGGGCTGTGGGAGGGTCTCCCACAGTCTCTCTACTTTGTCGGGATGTGGTCGGGGTCCTTCGCTGCACAGTAGTCACACTGTGGACCGGACAGCTGTTTGCTGGCCAAGCTCAGGAGCCGGGGATTCCGGAAAGAAGGCAAACAAGTAACCGTTAACTAGGAGGGATACGTTTGCTTCATGGGAGATTCAAGAGAAACAAAGAAAAACTGCTCAAAGCCTTTGTCCAGCAAATCCAAGTGCATGTGGCTGTCATTGCTGTTGTTCTCTACCAGGATGTTCTTTTTTTTTTTTTTTTAAGATTTTATTTATTTATTTGACAGAGAGAGAGACAGCCAGCGAGAGAGGGAACACAAGCAGGGGGAGTGGGAGAGGAAGAAGCACGCTCCCAGCGGAGGAGCCTGACGTGGGGCTCGATCACAGAACGCCGGGATCACGCCCTGAGCTGAAGGCAGATGCTTAACGACTGCGCCACCGAGGCGCCCCTGTACCAGGATGTTCTCGTTGGTTCTGACCGGCCGATTGAAGGAATGTGAAAGAATGTACATTTTCTTTGTTAAGATGATTCTGTAGTTCCCACATTTTCTACTGTAACTAATATTTTTATAATTGTAGGAACAACATTTTAAAAGATGGTTCTTGATCGATTAGCCTAGGGCCCTGGCCAACACTGAAACTTTATCTTCTCTGAGAACATATATTCTAAGTTGTCTGCACCTGGATTTAGAAATGAATGTTTTGGATGCAGACTCCCTTCATGACCTGGGGGTTTCTGGCTTCATAGCATGGGGAAAGAACTGGTTCTGACCCTCCATGCCTTCACTGAGGCTCCCATCCAGTCATTCTACAGGAGAGGACAGAACAGTCTCTGTGTGTTCTGCAAAATGTCCTGTAGAGAGGGAACCACCCAGAGAATTACCTCCTCCAGAGCCTCGTTGGCCTGATGCTCATCAATACATTCCACCTGTAGGGGTACAAGAGCACTAACTCAGTAAACATGTAGTCAGACCAGCACCACCACCATCATCATCATCATCACCACCATCATCATCATCACCACCATCATCATCATCATCAACATCACCATCATCATCATCACCATCATCATCATCACCATCATCACCAGCATCACCATCACCACCATCATCATCACCACCATCATCATCACCACCATCATCATCATCATCATCACCATCATCATCATCACCATCATCATCATCACCACCACCATCATCATCACCACCACCATCACCGCTATCACCACCATCACCGCCATCACCACCATCACCATCACCACCATCACTATCATCATCACCACACCACTATCACCATCATCATCATCACCATTGCCAGCATCACCATTTCATCATCATCATAATCACCACCACCATCATTATCATAACCATCACCACCATCACCACCACCACTACCATCATCACCATCACCACTATCACCATCACCACCATTGCCAGCATTACTATCTCATCACCATCACAATCATCGCCACCACCATCATCATCACCATCACCACCATCATCACCATCATCACTACCATCACCATCACCACCATCATCATCACCACCACCATCGTCATCCACATCACCATCTCATCACCATCACCACCATCATTATTCACAGGTGTGCCAGGCTTCTACCACACGGCACCAGACGAGGCCTGGAGATATTCCCAAGTCAGGGATCCAAAAATGCTCTGATGAATGAGAATATCTTTGTTCCTGTTGCAAGGATAAATTTGGGTAGCATAATATAAACTCTGACCAATCATTAGAAGATCCATCTCAGACCATCTTGAAAGCAGGGAAGAAAATAATGTGTTGCCCTTAAAGCCAAACAGCTCTGCTCTGGTCAGCAAAGTATCAACCTCACTACTTCAGTCCTTATCCAAGTTGGAAAGACTGTCGCCGTCACTGAAGGTGGGGCAGTGGGGGAATGCATGGAGAGGGAAAGGGTGATTGGTGGGAAGGGCAGCATCAAGCTTCAAGTCTCTGACATACTTGGTGGCAAAGACAGCAGGCGCATACTATCACCGCATCTAATACCAGACCCTCGCCCAGAGCTTCTGCTCTTAAGACCTCCAAATGACAACCTCTTGTGACTGGGGGTGATCACAGATGAAAATGCAGAGGCAGTGGCTTATTCCCAGGTCCTTACAGACCCCAGATACAGCAGCAGAGAGAGTCTGTCTGTCTTCCCTTCCTCCTGTGCCAGGACTCATGCTTATAGGTGAATTGGGCCAAAACATACAGAAAGCCTTCAACATGTCACATCTTTTGACCTAGAAGCCCCGCCCCTAGGAATTTATCCCAAGGATATCACGGATCCTCAAAAAAATTGCTTATCAGGGTTGTTTATACAGAGTGAAAAATCAAGAACAGGCTAAGTGCTTATCGTACACGAGGGGATGGTTGGGTCAGTTACAGCACATGGAGCCGATGGGGTCACGCGGCCACCACAGCCACGAGAGGAGGAAGTTGTGTCGGTGGCATGAAATGGTGTTTGTAACACATTCAGTGCGAAAAGGTAGTTATCAATCTCTGTGGCATTCTTGTCAAAACAAAGTTTATACATGCTTAGGGAAAAGACTAGAAGGAGACACAAATCCCCACCTGCACCCCACCTCCATTTTTTAAAAAGAAAGAATGACTGGCTTTTTAAAAAGCTCCTTGATTGCCCAGAAGGCAGTGGGCTCCTGCCCCGCTGGCCCGTGATGAGACAATGGGGCCAGCCGCCCCGCCGGCCTGCAGGGGAACAGGAGGAAGGTAAGGACTCTAGGCTCAGCTTCCTCAGGTAGAGGCTGGAGGCCTGGCTGAGCAGAGGTGGCCCCAGCAGCTGATGGCAACGAGGCTCCTCCATGTGCACCGTCAAACCCAATCCCATGGTCTCCCAGCCACCACCATGCGCCACGAGGGGGTGCCAGGGACTCTATTTTAAGGCAGCTCTCTTCTCCTACACGCTGTGTTCAACTGGACCATCCTGACTTAGACACACAAAGCGCTCTCCCCCTGCAGGTCCGTACCCCACCCTGCCATGCCAGCCCTGGGGAAGAGGTGGTGGAAGGGCCCAAGGCCCAAAGTCCTGCCCTTAACCTTGTGTGACCTTGGGTAAGTCCCTGCCCGCCCCTCCTCCACCCCAGTCTTCGCTCTCCTTTGGTAAAAAGGTGGCCCCAGTGAGGTAAGCCTGAATTCAAATGCTCTTGGGAGCTGTCCAACGTTGGCTAGCCTGAAGCCTTGCCAAGCCTCCCTGCCCTTGGCTGTAGAGTGGGGGCCACGGTTCCTGCTTTGGAGGGTTGGCGGGAGAGTGAATGAGATGAGCCCGGCAGGAAGCGCGTGCTGAATAAACGGTAGGTGTGGCTGCCGTGGTTGTTGAAGTAAAAACGAACACCTTCCTACTCCAGCCAGGCGAGAGAGCCAGGTGTGCAGGGAAGCCCAAGGAGCCTCAGGCCACCCCATGTCTACTCTCGACTGGATCTGCCTCTGTGACTGCCGCTAGAGAGGAACCGCTGCCACATCGGGAAGCCCTTCTCCGACACGGGGATGCCGAGCGGATGTCTGGGGGAACCACCCACACGGGAGCCCCCTCTTACCTGCTTTATCACGTGCTTGACTTTGTTTTCTGTTTCCTCCACCACCAGGTTCACCCCCAAGGCCCCAGGACTCATCTGGCCCAAAATCTACCAGCAAGAGAAAGAGAAGCTTTCAGGAAATGCACGTGACTTTGCACTTTTCAAAGTATGCTCAGCCCCATCGCCTCTCCTGCCGCAACTTCTGCAGGATGGAAGAGTGAGTGTCTCCACCACTTTTTGCAGAGAAGGAAATGCCCAGAACGCTGAGGAACCTGAGCCTATCTCTCTGGGGCCAATTCTGGAGCTCTTTCCATCACCCTATACCGCTTCTCCAACGTGCAGCAGGGACCCGTGGGCATCCAAGAGCTGGCACCCCCCTGGAGCAGAGCTTTATTCACTGTCTCTAGCCACTTATTATCCCAGCTTCCAACACCCACCTCCGAACTGAGCATCCAAACCAAAAAACTAACTGGCCCCTAATTGGTGCATAGTCACAGCCACGTGTGGCCTGGCCCTGTGCCAAGCACTCTACAGCCACCACCTGTGAGCAGCACTATTGCTATCTCCATGTTCACACCGGACGAAACTGAGGCACACGGCTCAAGGTCCTTGTGTCTGAGGCTAGAGTGCTAATGAGCGAGCTGGCCTGGATGGGACTAGAACTCTGGGGTCTGACTTCGCAGCCTGTGGTTTGAAGCAAACCTGCAGAGACAGGGCTCTCATGTCAGAACTCTGTGCAGGGAGGCCAAGGGCCACGGGGTGGGGTGGATGCTGGGATTACATCTGTTAGAGGATGGAAAAGGCCTGGCAAGGCACAGAGGAGTGGATGCAGGAGATGGAATCCTGAGTCTAGGGACTCTCAGAGTCCAGGCAAGTCTTGGATTCTGTAATCCAGCCCCTGTGGGTGGCCTGAATCCTGCTTCGGGAATCTGGGGACAACATCCGGAGCAGCTTATGCCAGTCTAAGAATGCACATGCCTAGGCCCTCTTCAGTGGCCGGTTAAACAGTAAAACACACTCATATCCCAGATGGAGTCTATTGTTTTTTCCTGAAAAAGTAACTTTGCCTTTAAAATTCTCTGGCCCCCAGAAACTCATCTCCTTTACCACTGGCTGACTCCCCAGCTGTCCTCCCACACAAACAGAGTTCTCTCAAAGTGAGAAAAATCTAACTTACAAATTGTTTTCCAATTAATGACATCTTTACAAAGACTGAATCTAACATTTAACAAAGTTGACATATTATGTATAGAAGCAGTTAATTAAACATTCATTCATTTTTATTTTGCAGATTTCCTTTTGTTTTGTGATTTTTTCATGTCTTACACATTTTCACAAGCTCTGGAAAAGGCCCAAGTCCTCCTACCTGGGACTAGTGATGGCCTGTATTAGGAGTTTGGGGGACTCCTGATTCTGAATTTTGGACGCTTTAGGGTGTCCTGTCTTCATGGGCCCAAGGAGAGGTGGAGGAGGGAGAGGTGGAGCTCTCTTCCATCAAGTATTCAGACAGTCCTTCATTTCATCCATCCTTTTAGAGAGGGGGGTAAACTGAGGCCCGGAGAGGCAAAGGACACCCGGAGGTCACCTATGGAGGTGCCAGAGGTCACCCTACGCCCTGGAGGCAGACCCTGGCCTGGGGTGGCACCTGGCCATTGGCCATCTCTCCGGGGGCTGTGACCGGTAAACCAGTAGGCGGTTGGGGAGATGGCAGGAGGTCCAGGTCCCTGGCTCGCCCCAAACCGGCGGGTTCTCGTCACCCCTGCCTCCCCACCAGGGAACAACTTGGCACCTGGTACTTCTCCATAGTGTCCCCAGGGGAGACTCCCAGTCTCCTCTCCCTCGGCAGGGGCAGGGCGCTAGGGGTGCGCCCCTAGCCCTAGCCCGCGCGCTGGTCCTCGACTGAGCATGCTCAGTAGAGGCGACCTCCGGGCGAGCACCCCATCCCCCACCCCGGGGGCGACCGTCAGCCCCAGGTGTGTCCGCCGGGGCTCCCGCACGCGCCTCCAGCGGGATGGCCCTCCTGGCCCGGTGGCCTCAAAGCGCGCCACGGGCGGGGCCTGAGGGTGGTGGGCGGGGCCTGAGAGCGCGGCGGGCGGGGCCGGGCGGGGCCGGGCGGGGCGGGCGAGGCTGGAGCGCGGCGGGCGGAGCCTCGAGCGCGGCGGGCGGAGCGGCTGCGGGCGGCGCGCGGCCCCTTTAAGGCGCGGCCGGGGCGGGCCCGGCGGCGCGGCCCCTTTAAGGCTTGGCCTACGTGGCAGCCGCTGGAGCCGCGGACGAGGAGCGAGGCCGGCCGCCGGGCACTTCCTGTGGAGGCCGCAGCGGGCGCGGGCGCCGACGGGCCGAGCGCCGAGCGAGCGAGCTGAGCGAGCCGAGCCTCCCGCCGCCGCCATGGGCCAGAACGACCTGATGGGCACGGCCGAGGACTTCGCCGACCAGGTGCGGCCTGCAGCCCGGCCGGGCCTCCGGCCCCGGCCCCCGTCCGGAGCCCCTCTCCCGCGGGGCCCCCCGACCCCGGCTCCCCGCCCTCCCCCCCTCCCCGGGCCCCGAGCCCTCAGCCACCCCCACAGCCGGCCCCAGACCCCGGAGGGCTGCCCCGAGGTCTAGGCCGTGTCCCCACTCCCCGCCCCCCGCCCCAGCCAGAGGATCGCGCCCCCTCCCCCAACCAGGGCATTCCCTCCTGGGCTCGTCGCACTTCCCGGCCCGGGGCTCCCCCAGACCGGCCTCCGGGCCCGGCCTGCCCTTGTCACCGCCTCCCCACCAGGGCTCTGGGTGTGTTCTCGGGCCCGTGCTTCGGCACCCAGGTGGGTGAGTCGTGCCCCCCGAACCTGGTCTGGGCGCTCCCAGGAGAGGGGTGTTGAGGGGCTGCCTCGTCCCCTCCTGAGAAAGGATCCCGGGGCCTGGGGTCCTGGGGGGCGCCGCTGGTTTGGGCCAAGTCTGGCAACCGGGGAGCGTCCTCTCCCTTTTGAACTGTCGGGGTGGTCCCTGCACGCTTCTCCTTTCACTGGCACTCTCAGGGGGCGGGGTGGGGAGCTCTGATCCTGAACAGGGGTTGGTCAGCCTGGAGGCCTGGGGGTCCTCCCAGAGGAAAGGGGGCGCCCTGGTCTGTACCCCAGCTACAGAAAGCCACAGCACTTTTTTCTTTGCTCTTCCCCAGATGTGTTGGACTCATGGGGTCCCTCTGACCCTCCCAGCATTTTCCCTCCCTGTTTGGACTCTGCCCTGGGACTGAATTGAATGGGTATCTATCTGTACACAAACCTGGGAGGAGGGGAAACCTATCTTCCTGGGGTTGTTTTTTTTCCCCTTCCAGAGTGTACAGGTGGCATTCTGAGCAACAGGGAGGCTGAAGCAGGCATTTGACTCAAACCGGATGGGCAGAATCAGACCCTAGAAAGGGGAGAGGACGGAGCTTCCACCCTTTCTTGATTAAGCTTTTGATTATTTAGAGTCCCTTTTCCTTGTGAAAGTATCCTGTTATGTTTGCGGGTTAGCAGCCTTATCCCTGCAAGGCAAACCCGGGTCAGGCCCAATTGCCATTTCGTTCCTTAGTTCACTTAACGTGCTTGTGGTTTTGCCAGAGTTAACAGTAGTGAGGTTAAGTTTTTAATTTTTATGGAGGTAGTATTGAGTAATCAAACTCTGAAGCTTAGGTTTATTGGAAGGCTTGTATGCGTTTGTGTGATTTTAAGAAAGATAAATGAGTGTTTTCTGATCAGGTACGGGTGAGCAAGATTTTCCACTGTTCCCCTCAAGGGGTGAATCTTCCTAGTGTGGTCTGCTCATTGGACTCTCATTCCACCACTTTCCTGTGAGCTGGTATTTTAAAACCAGTTTGGGGGCGAAGAAGTGTATCAACGTGAAGAAATAGTTTTTCCTGAGGTTACGGTTCTGTGTTTACAGACACAGTTTAAAAATTGTATCCTTCACAAAAACGGTTCATACCGAGAGCTCTCAAGGACCAAGTAGGCCTTCCTTCCCTGTCAGTTTTCATTGACATGGTTTTAGTGACCCGATTTCAGTAGCAGCTCCCGAAGAAGATGGCTCCTTTCAGCCGAGGGGACTGTGAGAGCTCTGTACGCTCACTCTTCAGTCCGGAGAACCCTGATTTTGCAAGTGGATTTCATAACCAAATCTAGCTAAAATGTCTCTAACCCAGCTACTGCCAACGATCAAATGATAAACTTTCCCACAGGAAAAAAACAAAAACAAAACAAAACAAAAACCACGGACTTCAAAATCTTTTTATGTAATGTTTTCTTTTTCTCCATGCATTTTGTTTTAAATGAAAGAAGCAGAATCTTGGAACCGGAAAGGCCTTTGAGGGGGACGCAGGGCCTGCTTGCACCAAGTTACTGCTGGGAATGAAGGCAGGGCCTGCTGGGGCTTCTAGACTGGCCTGGGGCCTAGCCCTGGGGGCAAACCTAGACTCCAACCTCGCCTCGAGGCTGGTGCCACATAGGACAGGCTTCTGAGGCCTGGTGTTCTTCTGGCACAAAAGGAGGGAAAAGGACCGTCCTTGTTAAAGGGCACGCTGCGTCAAACCCAGCACGCAGCGTGGCCCGGCGCTGTGTCTGTCAGGCAGTGAGGGCTCCCGCTGTTGGCTTATCAGTGCCAGGGCCCACCTGGGTGGTGGCAGCAGATGTCCAAAGACACCTCCATGCCCCCTTGTGGGTGATTGGGGGGGGCAGTGGCCCTCGTGCTCTTCAAAACCAGTCGGGAGCCTCTTCTCCCACAGGCCGGCTCGACGCAGGAGGATGTGGGCAGATCAGAGCGCAGAGCCAAAGTGACGGCTTCCCGTGGACAAAATCTGGCCAAGCTGCGGCGGCGTTTTTGTTTTTAACACTTATCCACATAATATTAAACCAAAGCTGCCAGTGATAAAGGTGCTGGGAGTCCAGGCTTTTAAAATGAAAATGATTTCGTTTGAAAGCAATGGGGAAATGTCAAAGTCCCTGAGCAGGTAACATGACATACCCATTTTTTTCAAACCCTGTCTTGAGGAAACAAAAGCAAAAATCAAGTGAGGATTTGGCCAGAAGGTCTGGGTTGCTGAGAGGGAACCTAGAAAGGCCTGTGTTTCCCCCAGTCATTACGACGGGAATCCTGAGATGCTAACTCTGGGCCAGGTCCTCCATTCTTGGTGCTGTGTTACCCCCGGGAGCGTGTGAGGCTGGCCACAGTGTCTCCGTCTTCAGCTGCGGGGAGGGTTGTCGTTCGTGGCACGCGGTGGGGGGGCTGAAGTTAGGAGTCGGAAGGCGGGGCTCCTTGCCTCTTGGCTGTCCCGCACCCTTTCCTTCGGGCCTGCAGGGGTGAGAGCACAGGGTCAGCTGTCGGGTTGGTTCTGGCTGGCAGGCTCGTGCGGAGCTGCATCCCGGGCGTCAGGCTCCTTGCCCTGGGCGGCCAGGGACAGTGTCCTGCTCCCAGGAAGCCAGGCGCTAGAGAAAATGCTGAGCGTGCCCTATGTAGAAGCTGGGCATTCGGAAGCCATCTGAGATCAGGTTGGAAGGAGCCAGAGACCAATGAACCAGCGATCCAAAATTATGTCTGTGTCTTGCAGCTGGCGCTCGCGGCCATTCAGCAAAACGCAACCCGCGAGCACATCTACACCGTAAACAGGAGTATTAGCACCTAATGGGTTCGGCCTGACAGCTTATTGCCAAGGTGACAGGGAAGCTGAATGGGGCCTTGCTCTCCAGTGGGGCCTTTGGTGTTTACCTGTCTTTGGCATGACAGAGCCACTCCTGGGAGCTCCGACCCCCAGGAGCCCCCCTTGGCCTCTGGTCAAGCGTTGGGTAGCTAGGATGGGCCCGACAGAACCGTGCTGGGGCGTACGCAGGGCACAGGTGTTACCGCTCTGGGTTAACTGTGGATGGCCGATGGGTGTGAGTAGGGCTCTGGGGACAGTGATGGGTTCTGAGTACCGTTTTCCTCTTGTTCCTGTGCTCTGTGCCCCCCTCCCTCCCGGGGCTTCCTGCCTTGCGCCATCAGGAGTGAGGGGAGAGGGCAGGGAGGGCTCATTCTTCCCTGCTTGCCCGTCTTAGGAGGTTAAGAAAAGCCACCCTACCTCTTCTGGGGAGCGGGGTGGAGACATGGGGGGACTGTGGTTAGCGAGTCTTCTCCTGGAAAGTGAGGCGCAGCTCAGTTCTCTTCCATGTGACCTGTTGCCGCTCTCCTATGGTTAGGCTCTTGGTCACATGGGGTTTTGGTACAGAAAGGCAGGCCATCTCCAGGGCCTGCTGACACTTGTTCCTGTGCCTGGAGGTGCAGTGGGAACCCACAGAGGAGCACTCCGGGAGACATGCTGGGGGAGCTCTGGGGTCATGGTGGATGCACACGTGTGAGTCACTGAACCCTTGCTTCAGCTCTGACTCAGCCTGATGGGAGGGAAGTCACCCGACCACAAGGTCTCATTATCTGGGACGTGTGGGCTTGAGGTGGCCCTCGAGAAGGGCAGCCCCAGTGCCTGGAGATCGAAGGTCTGACTCCCCTTTTGCACTTCCTCAGAGTTGTCCACCAAGAACTGCACACTGTTTCCCTCCGGTCCTTTCCGTCCTGAATACTCTGAGAAAGTAGGGTTCTCTGTGTTGCACGGGGGCTGCAGGGGGCTGTGGGACGTGATCACTGTGTTCTCAGAGTTATGTCATGGGTGGGGTTTCTGGAATCCCCACCAGAATAGTAACCAGTCGTAAATAAATCCCAGCTTTCCGTATCGCCTAAGTCCCTCAGATGCTGCCACTGCTTATGGACTGCATCATGTGTGACTGCAAGGTTCTTGGAGATGCCTGTGAAAAGCCAGCCCCACAGAGACTGGCCGTCCTGTCCTACAGTCCGTCCCTGCTCGGTGTCTGCCTCCAGCTCTCCTGCCACGATTCTCTTCCTTCCACGTGCGGCAGTGGCCGGTCTCGGTGTCTCGGTGTCCACAGTGGGCAGCACCGGCCTGCAGGGCCCGTTGGTTGCTGGATGCCGGTGCTGCACGCGCACCAGACAGGGGCCACTCTGGGCTCTTGGGTGCTGCCAGCATGCCCGACTCGGGCTCCTCCCTGCGGTGTCAAGGGGGATGCTGTCCACAGATGCATGATGTGGATTCAGTGGCCAAGTCTGAACTATTGTGACCAACATGCATTCAGGGAATCTGTAAAATTGGGTCTGGCCTCATGTTTGTTTATTTATTTTTTAAACCGTTTTTTAAAAAAGATTTTTTTTAAAAAGATTTATTTTATTTATTAGACAGCCAGCGAGAGAGGGAACAGAAGCGGGGGGAGTGGGAGAGGAAGAAGCAGGCTCCCAGCAGAAGAGCCTGACGTGGGGCTCAATCCCAGAACTTCGGGATCACGCCCTGAGCCGAAGGCAGATGCTTAACGACTGAACCACGCAGGCGCCCCGTTAAAAAAGATTTTTATTTATTTATTTGACAGAGCACAAGCAGGGGGAGCGGCAGGCAGAGGGAGAAGTGGGTTCCCTGCTGAGCAGGGAGCCTGACTCGGGGCTCCACTCCATCGCAGAACCCTGGGGTCGTGATCTGCGCCAAAGGCAGATGCTTCACCGACTGAGCCACCGAGACGCCCCTAAACATAGGTTTTCCTTCCATGCTCAGTCCGAACAGGTGATTATTAGAGGCTGGCTGGTTTTAAAAGAGGCTCTGGCGGGGCGCCGGGGGGGCTCAGTGGGTGAAGCACCTGCCTTCGGCTCAGACCATGATTCTGGGGTCCTGGGATGGAGCCCCTCGTCGGGCTCCCTGCGCGGTAGGAGTCTGCTTCTCCTCTCTCTGCCTGCTGCTCCCCCTGCTTGTGTGTGCGCCGTCTGTCAAAATCTTTAAGAAAAAAGGCGTGGGGGCCCTGGAGCGGCCTGACTTACAAAGTATAGTCAGCCCTAAGCCCGGACCACATCTGACTTTGAAAATCAGATATATGCTTAGTTCACAGCACAGATAACCTGAATTTTGGCATTTTTCCCCCAAGCCCAGAGCTGTCTCCTCAGCATGTCTCATGGGGAAGGGAGGAGTCTCCCGAGACATTGCTCTTTAATCCTCTTGACCCAGACGCTCAAATTAGGAGTACAGACTCCTCACGGAGGCTCGTAAACACTACCTGTGCGTCTTGGGCCGTGCCGCCGAGCAGTGCGTGTGTTAATGGGGGTGCTGGACGGTGAGGGGCTCCGAACGAGGCCCAAGGGCCGGGCTTGTGTGCTCCTCCCTGGGGAGCACAGAACCACCTCTCAGCTCCAGTGTGGAGGAAGGTCACACCTCCCATGTCTGTCTGCCTGCCTTTTGGGGTCAGCCTCCCCGGGAGTCCCACCGTGGCCCCAGTCTCTGTGTCTCTACGGACAGGACTGGGAGCACTTCCACCGTTGACTGTCGCTGGGCCTTATGAAAGCATTTGGGGGCCATGCGGCAGAAGTGGCAGGGTTGGTGGCATCCGCGGTCCCTGTCCCCCCTGTCTGATGCCGGGGTGTGTGGACACCAAGTGTCCATATGTCCTATGTGTGCTCTACGTAGACCCCAAAGTTCACAGGGGCATTCGAGGCCTCTTGTTGTAGACAAGGTTCCTTCTCCTTCCTCCTTCTCTGCTTATTCACACTGGGAAGAGTCTTAGCAACCACTGATCCAGCTGCTGTCACTTTGTCGAAGGACAGAACCGGTCCCCCGCCTCCAGAAGTGATTCGGCTTGTCCACAGCCAGTGCCCAGGCTGGCGGCGCTCACACCAAGCCTCGAGCCTCGTCTTCCCAGATGCACCTGGCTGCTTGTCTAGGCCTCTGTCTGTCTCTCACTGTGACCTCTGCCACCACTTCAGGGAGGGTCAAGGGCTGAGCAAGCGCGTGCAGAAGCGCCACTTTGGGGCTCAATCAAGCTCAGTAGATTTGAAGAGAAAGGACAGCTGATTTGTAAGCTCTTTCTCCCCCCTCTCCCTCCCTCCCAGGTGAACCTCCACCTTGGGGCTCAGTCAAGCTCAGTAGATTTGAAGAGAAAGGATAGCTGACTTGTAAGCTCTTTCTCCCCCCCTCTCCCTCCCTCCCTCCCTCCCTCCCAGGTGAGCCTGGCTGCTGTGGCCCAGGTGGAGGGGGAGGGGAGGCTCCTCTGCTGACTGAGCAAAGTTGGCCAACGGAAGGCTGATGGAAACAGCCAGAGGCTCATTGCCTGCGGCCTCAGAGATCATCAGCTGTTTCTAGAACTTGAAAGCAGCTTCTCCAAACGCCAACAATTAAGAGACAGAGACGCTCTTAGATACTAGATAGACCTTGGTTGGTGCCGATAAGGGTTCATCCGCTCTAAGAGGGGCTGTGGCATTCATTGGACCGTCCCTTTGTGGGGGCCAGACCCAAGGATGCCCTTTAGACTCTGTGCCTGACGCAGCACTCCTGTGGGTGGGTCCCAGTCTTCTGCGAGCGGCCGCTGCTGCCATGTGTCGTAGCGTTTCCCGTTGCACTTCGTTTCAAGGTTGGAAAGAGAAAGTGGCTGCCAGGACCCGAGGGACATTGGTGCCTCCATTCAGCTCGAGCATTTGTTTCCTAACCATGCCATTGTTAATGGCCCACCTCTCAGGGCAGGAGTACGTTCTGAATGTGTTTTCTCTCTCCTTGATGTTTGCCCGCGATTTTCCGAACTTGAATTCCGCTGCTGTTGACACAGTTGTCCTTCCGTTTGTTAGCGTGTCTTTGTAAGAGACGCACAGGGCTGTGGAGCCGTGAGCCGCACCGGTTCCCCGTGTGCACTCCTGGCGCCAGCACGCAGCTGCCCAGCCCACCTTCTGTCCCACACGGGCTCCCAGAGGGGCTGGGAGATGCGCGCCCGGCTGCCAGAGCCTCCTCTGGCTGCTCCGAAGGTTCTGGCCCGGTGTAGACATGTGAGCTTACCATTTGGTTGATGGAGAGGCCCTCTGGGCCTGGGACCCTGCTGTCACCTAAGTGGCCTGTCATCTCAAGAGTGTGCTCAGCTCTCTTCCGTCTAGAGCGGGTCTGAGCCCCTTTGGGGGTGCTGGGCGGCCAAGGCTCAGCGTGTGTGACCAGCAGGCCAGGTCGAGTCTCAGCCCGCAGCGTCGGCTTGGTGCAGCACTGAGCGAGCCCCTCGCCCCTGTGGGGTTCAGTGTGCCCGTTTGTAGAATGAGAGGTTCTCAAGGGAGTGGGGGACACGTGGCACTGTCTGGAGGCGTTTTTAGTTGTCACAATTGGAGGGGGCTGCTAATGGCATCTGGTGGGCGGAGGCCAGGGATCCCGCTTACCACCCTTCGGTGCAGGACAGCCCACGACAGAGATGCCCGGGGCGCAGGTGGGGAGGCTGCCCCCGGTGAGCTCCTGAGAACACGTGCCGTGTGTCTTGTGTCATTCCCGCGTTTGACGACTGTCGTTGCCTCCTCCACACAGGTGCTGAGAGAACAGGGGTCACAGAAGGGCGCCCTGGTTGTTGCCCTGGGGGTCTGAGCCAGACAGGCCTGTGGCACACCCAGACCCACGGGACAGCGCGGGGAGAGGTGCTGAGGGTCCCTGCACCCGCCGGGGGTCTCGTGTCCGCCCCGCAGCTGCCTCAGCTGGTTTCTGTGGCCCACAGTTCCTCCGAGTCACGAAGCAGTACCTGCCCCACGTGGCACGTCTCTGCCTGATCAGCACGTTCCTGGAGGACGGTGTCCGCATGTGGTTCCAGTGGGGCGAGCAGCGCGACTACATCGACACCACGTGGGGCTGCGGCTACGCGCTGGCCTCCGCCTTCGTGCTCCTCAACCTGCTCGGACAGCTGAGTGCGTGGCCCCGGAGCGCGGGCGGGGCGGGCGGGGGCCAGCGTGTCACCTGAGGGTCTCCTGGGACGACCGTCGCTCTCCCTCCCCTCCTTCCCTGGCAGTGGGTGCTCTGCGTGCTAAACACAGATGACATGGTTCCTGTTTCAAGCACCTGGAGTGGGCCATGTGGGAGATTTGGGTGGGCCGGAGGGGAGCCAGAGCGGTCAGAACCCGGGGTGTCGGGAACGGCTGAGTGGAAGGACACAGGGAAGGGAGAGCGTTAGGCTGGAATGCAGCTCCGTGGGCCTCGGGTCTTCTGCTCCTGACTGCTGTCTCCTGGTGGCAGCCCCCCTCCCTTGTACCTTGGGGGGCAGGAAAGGGGCCTGCACTCTTCCGCCTGTCCCGAAGCTCTCCACCGCAGAGTTTCTGATGGACCACCCACCCTGGAAAAGGGCCCACTCTCTGGAGCAAGGGATCCACTTTCTAGAACGGTGTTTCTGATAAGTAAGGTCCAGTTGACGCGTGTGGGGTCCATACCTCTCACTGATTCTCCTGGAAGTTGCTTTGTCCTTGGGGCTGGTGGTGGGGCTGCCGCTGCTCGGGGCTCAGGTGAGGTGGCCAGGTACCGGTGGTGTCTCTTCGCCGGGACTCGCCCACAGCCCCCTGACCCCGGCCCTTCTCCTTTCCAGCCGGCTGCGTCCTGGTGTTGAGCAGGAACTTCGTGCAGTACGCCTGCTTCGGGCTCTTTGGGATCATAGCGCTGCAGGTACACAGGGCGCGAGGTCCGGTCTCCCTTGCGGTGGTGGGAGCAGAGCTTCTGCAAAAAGGCGTTTTTGGGGATTCAGCTTCACTCCCCCCCTTGAGCCCTCGGCCTCTGCCTGGACCTTCTCTTCTCTTCTGAGAAATCACTGGATTTTCCTCAGAGCAAGCTCAGGGGGGCTGGAGAGGAGGGTGCCCCGAGGAAGTGCCACGCGCTGGGTACCCACGTTTTTGCCACCTTCCCGAGTTTCCTTTGACGGGGACAAGTCACAAGGTTGGCTACAGCCGGGACATTACCTTATCAGTTTACCTCCTAAACAACGCCCAGCTAGCCCCGTGAGCTGTGTAAGTCCTAGCCCGTGAACCCGGATCGGGCCGTCAGCTGCGGGGCTCCAGCCCTCCCCGGGCACAGCTCCGGCGAGCAGGCGCTTGTGAAGCAGGCCCGGGCTGGTCAGCACGCCCTGAGAAATGCCGAGCCAGGCTGTTGAACGTGGAGCCGTCCTGGGGTCCCGCCCTCACACGTATATTGGAGAAACTGCCTGCTGCAGTTAAGTCTATACGAGTCCGAGTGGGTTCGGAAACGCCGAGGCTCCAGTGTCTGTCTTCTCTCTTCCCTGCAGACCATTGCTTACAGCATCCTGTGGGACTTGAAGTTTCTGATGAGGTACGTGTGCTCTGCACGGTGAGCCTCCTTGCCGCGTCTCTAGACTCAGCACTAGCTGTTGGAGGGAGCGTGCTTGGAGTCCGTACCGGGTGCTGGCAGACTCCCCTCCCCACCCTGACCCTGAGCCCAGGGCAGACGACGCCGTGTCTCCCAGCCCCGTGTTCACGAGGGAGGCAAGGAGGGCCAGCCGGACTGTACCTGGTCACAGGGCTGGTCGACAGTCGAGCCGGGGCTAGGACGGGGCCCCAGGGGGTTTGGGCTCCTGTCACTGTTCGGCAGAACAGACACTTCTGTCTTCAGCCGTGGAAGGCCGTCACCCAGCTGGTCCTGCTTGGTTTGGAGAGAGGGACCTAAGGGTTTTTCCTGTGCTCCCGCCAGGGTCTCCTGACCTGGTCTGAGGGGCACGTGTAGTGTCTGATGAGCCTGTGACTCGCCTGGCGTGTCGTTCTCAGGAATCTGGCCCTGGGAGGAGGCTTGTTGCTGCTCCTCGCGGAGTCCCGCTCCGAAGGGAAGAGCATGTTCGCAGGCGTCCCCACCATGCGCGAGAGCTCCCCCAGACAGTACATGCAGCTCGGAGGCAGGGTTTTGCTGGTCTTGATGTTCATGACCCTTCTTCACTTCGACGCCAGCTTCTTCTCGGTAAGTGTTCCTGTTTGCTCAAACGGGTCAGGTCTCCTGTGCTTCGGGGAGGGGCGCTGCTCCCCACCCCCTACCCTGGTTGTGTACTAAGCCTCGTCGAGGGGCTGTCAGAGTGATACTGGAACAAGCTGGTCAAAGGAAGCAAACCTTTGATCCCATTAAGAGGAGTAAGAACCCCTCAAGCTCTTGTGCGTGCGGAGTGGACAAACGACACCCAGGATCTTCCTGACCTTACTGGAGGGCCCAGTGCCCAGTGTGCCAGCCCTCCAGGCTGCCGGCCCAGGCTCTTTACAGACTCCTACTTCTTCCCTTGCCCGCTGCTCACACCTCTAGCAGTAGTGTCCGCACCGGGTGTCGGCTAGAGCCGAAGGCTCTGTCTTGCGTCCAGGAGCTTAAGGCGCACAGCTTGACAGCCCGCTGCGTGCCCTGGCCGGGGGAGGTTCCCGGGAGGGGCTCCTGGCGCCATGGAAGGGGGGAGCCCAGTTCTAAGAAGTACTGGGGGGTATCTTGATGGCTTGCGGGCCACAGGCTCGGACCCGAGTGTGTCCTGCTAAATCACAGCCTGTTCACGGGAGGCTTTCCTTCATCCTCGCCCTGACTGGTCGTGCTTTGGAGCATTGCTCCATAGGCGCCCCCCCGCCGGTGCTCCTCACCGGGACGCGGGCCCCTGTGACATCACCCTGACAAGGGCATGTGGAACTTGCCCATTTTGAAAACAGGGTACATCTCTTCATCCCTCACTTTTTTTTCTTTTTGTGGAATTTCCTACCTTCCGACCTATACAGATCCTCCAGAACATCGTGGGCACAGCTCTGATGATTCTAGTGGCCGTCGGTTTTAAAACCAAGCTGGCTGCTTTGACTCTTGTCGTCTGGCTGTTTGCCATCAACGTGTACTTCAACGCCTTCTGGACCATTCCCGTCTATAAGCCCATGCACGACTTCCTGAAGTACGACTTCTTCCAGACCATGTCGGTGATTGGAGGCTTGCTCCTGGTGGTGGCCCTGGGCCCCGGGGGTGTCTCCATGGACGAGAAGAAGAAAGAGTGGTAACGGGCCCCTCCCCTGCCTGGCTGAGACCCGTGGCCATCGAGGACTGGTTCGGGGTGGATTCGACAAAACTGCCAGCATTCATGTATTCTCTTCCCTTCCCTCCCTTGGTAAAGGCACAGATGTTTTGAGAGTTTATTTGCAGACACCTGGAAATTGATGGCTAAATTTGCTCTGGACCCACAACCTAGTATCTGACCATCAGAGCTGGCCGGACAGACGGCAGTATCTCCC
>NW_024424119.1:56876879-56877870 GCF_017311325.1 Ursus maritimus | reverse complement strand
CCCCCCCCCCCCCCCCCAAGGCAAGGCCGCGGCTTCTCGGAGAGAGCGGCCGTTGGCTGCGGCCTCACTTCCTGTTTTGTTTCTGGTTTGCGGGCAGGGGCCTTCAGGCTGTACTGTGACCAGATACACTTGCGTATCATTCAGAGCGGTCTCCCTCTTATTATTTTTTAAGTTTCTGTTTTTAACTAAAATGAAAGGATTCAGGATGGCCCAGCCCAACATCAAACACACTGTTAAGTCCTGGTTTTAAACCGCACCCACGGCTCCGAGATGTCCCTGCCCCGCACTGTAATACTTGCGGGGCCAGTGACGGCATTTAGAGACCCAAACCCAAAGAACGCGCTGGAGGGGTGGCCGCAGCCGCGTCCAGGTGGAACTCACTCACCAGAAAGCGCCTCGGACAGGGCTGATGTTTGAGAGGGCAACCCCCTGGGAGCCTTAGAGGAGCCACGCACGAGTCCTCAGATGCCCCTAGAGCCGCAGGGACCCACACTCCGACCCTGGCCTGGCCACACGTCTGCAGGTTGGCTCCCATGTGAGGGGCGTGGGCCGAGCGGCAGCCGCGGCAGCCGCGTGGGGCAGGGCAGCAACAAAGCGGGCTCTCAGACTAGTTACCTCACCCCCGACCTTTACAGAGCCTCTGCTGAAGCCGTGGGCCCAGCTCCGACCTGGCTGAGCGCCCCGCCTGGTTTTCCTTCGGCTGGAGGGAGCCTTCCCAGGCTGTGCAGCCGCGACTTCCCATCCTCACGAGGCTGTCGCTTGCTCGGATTGTCTATCTGCTATGCTGAATGCAGCCCAAATTACTTTTTACGATTTGTGATGCCTTACCGATTGGATCTTAATCCTGTATTTAAAGTTTTCTAACATTGCCTTATACTGTGTTTCTCTTCTTGGGGGTACGAGTGCCTGCCTGTTGCTCCTCCGCTCGTTGGGCTGTAGCTAACGCCATGAGGGGAGAGTGGGACATCTCTGTGCCCCGCCCCCCCCCCCC
>NW_024424119.1:56857633-56876869 GCF_017311325.1 Ursus maritimus | reverse complement strand
CCCCCCCCCCCCGGACCCCCTCGGGAACAGGCTGACCCAGCTTGACGAGGGCTGCCTGGGGCTCGTCTCCTGGCTCATCAGTTAGATGTGCAGGCCTGAGGGTCGCCCGCAGGGATGCTGGGGGCCGGTCTCCAGCCAGGACCCACATCTACCAGCCAGATCAGCGCCAGGGGAGGGGGAACCTGCCCCACTTTTGCCTCCCAGGGCTCCTAGAACCTTACCTGGCCCTGCAGCCTGGACCCACCAGACCCGAGGGCAGTAATGGCCCACCTTTGCAAGGCCCCACCTCGTGCCTGTGCCCCAGCCCCTGCGGAGGCTCACCCCCACGTTCCTAAACCCTCGCCCACGCCCACGCACGTACCCCTCTGGCCTTTTGACCATGAAGCAATGGCTCACAGACAGAGGGCTTTTCTACTTCCCAGCACTCAGCTGCTCACCACGCAAAGGGGGGTTTCTGACTCCACGTTTCCGCCTTGGTGGGGCCATCTCTTGGTCCACCCCTTCCCCATCAGCACAGCATGACAGTCCTCTCAATGACACTCAGCCAAGTCTGTTCCTGTGACACTGTTTTTGACAGGGTATGGGTCCTTTCTTCTCTGCCCTGTGCTTGCAAGACCTTTGTTGGTTTGTAGAAACAGGCTGGCCCCAGGAGGCCGAGGGGTGTGGTCAGAGGTCACCCTCCCCGCGGGAGGTGGTGCCGGCCTCCCCCCGCCCCGAGCAGGCCGGTGCCCGGGATGGGGTGGATGCCTTTGCAGGGAGGAAAGAAGAATACCATCCACCAATTGGCTTCGGCAAAACAATTTCTGAAAATTTTTTTTTGCTTTATGTGGGAAATAGGTATAAATCTCATTTTATGCTGTATTTTATATCTTAGTTGTGTTTGAAAACGTTTTGATTTTTGGAAACATCAAAATAAACAATGGCGTTTGTTGTATGCAGTGTGGTCCTCTGGTGCTGTCCAGCCGGGGTGGGGCCTGGCCAGGCCTCTCCCTGGATGCCGAGTGAGCCCGACGGACTCTAGGCTTCGCTGAGGAGCACTGAGAAGCCACATCCAGACAGAACGCTTCCCTCGGGGTCCCTGCTGCTTCTTGGGGATGGGGAGCGTGCCCCTGACGCCTGTGGGACCGAACCCCAGCCCCACTTTCGGGGGCAGCAAACGCGGGTGGAGAGAGCAGGCCCTGGGACAGCCCAGCAGCTGGGAGGACACACTGCAGGTGGCTTGACGAGGAGCACGGGGTCAAGTGTCCGAAGGATTCTCGAAAGGCTTTCAACAGGTGCTCTCCCTGCAGCCGTTTATTAACAGGACTGTTTAAAAGAGCTGAAGCTCTTAGCTTTACGATGACGGCTTTTGAACTTCTTCTTCGATGAGTTCAACTGCTTCTGGAACACAAACAAAGGGTTCCAGTTCGTGAGCCTTCCCAGTCTGAGAGGAAGGGGCCCTGTGACGGGAGACAGGTTGGCTCCCCACAGCGGCTTCCCCTCAGCTGCCGGCGGCCCAGCACCCCCGCGTCCGCAGCCTCACAAGAGACCTGGACGTCCTGGAGCCCGGCCCTGCTCAGCTACCACGGACGACGGAACCTTCGTCACTGGCTCATGGCGAAGGGCCGTGTCTGGACGCGAGTCCCCCTCGAGCTCCCTGCTGCGCTCGGCAGCCCTCTGGAGCCTGTCCGTGGAGCCTCGGACCGGGAAGCAGCCCTCCTCAGGGCAGAGCGGCCTCGGCTCCCATTTACTTATGAACGGCTAGCTTGGCATTTCGTTCGCAAAAACAAGGTTCTTTTAATATTTTTTCAAGGAAACGGAATACTACCAGCAGAGGAAGCTGCCGCCACGCGAGCGGCCCGGGGTGCCACTCACCTTCCCACGCTTGTGCACTGGCGCCCAGGCCGCTTCCAGCTCCTCTCCGTCCCCGGGGCCCTTCTCTGCCGTGCGCCCTGGCTTCTCGACCTCCTCTTCTGTCAGAAAGTCATCGGTGCTGTCCCCAGGCTCAGTCCCTCCCAGGCCCTTCCTGGAGAACAACGCGGCTGGAAGGAATGGGGGCATGGGCTGTTTCAGGTCAGAGTCCCGGTCTGTGCAGGGCTGAGCAGGGAGCGGCCAGCCAGGGCCCAGGACCTGACGACATGCCGTGGGAGGGAGGGAGGGAGGGAGAGAGGCTGCAGCCCACTCGCTGCGAACTCAACACGGACCCGGCAGCCAGGATCCAAACCTGCGGGAACGGGGGTGGGGGGGGCAGTCCCGCTTACGTGGGTACAGGTCTGTCATGCTGTCGTCACTGTCACTCGCAGCTGTGCCATCGTCGCTAGACGCAGGTTCCCAGAAGGCCTCTCTCAGGCGAGGCGGCCCGGCGCCGTCCATCTGGTCTTCTCTCCTCCTCCTCTTGTGCAGGAGGCAGGCAGGCACGTACTCCACACCCTGCTTCTGACACTTTTCATCTGGGAGACAGGCCAGCACGCTGCCTGGCTCTGGGTCTGCCCCGCAGCCCCCCAGTGCAGAGCCAAGCTCCACCAGGGCCCCGTACCCTACTCTGCTGGGTAAAAATTGGCTCTGTTCCTACCCAGGGAGGAAGGAGGCCAACAGGGGTGCGGCCGTGGAGTGAGAAGATGCAGGGGTGTGCTGCGCCTCGAGCACTGAACCCCCAGCCCTAGCCCGGCTCCAGGAAGCCTCAGGTGTGCTGGCTGGCTGGGCCCCCACACTCGATGGGGGGGGCTCAGTGGGAGTTAGGCCCTTGGCCCAGAGCAGAGGCATCAGAATGGGGCCTCCACGCGGGAGCCACACTCCCGTGTACGGGATTCGGGGAGGCCTGGCAGCCAGCGCAGCGGATACAGACTCAGCCCCGACGAGGAGCAAGGTGGCACCCACAGGCCTGGCTCCTGAAACACGCCCTGTGTGGGCGTGGCTCTCCTGTCCAGTGCGGCCCCCTCAGGGAGAAGGCGACTGGGCCCTGGTCTCTGATGTCCCTGCCTGCTTCTGCCCACCTCCAAGGTCCTATCATCTGCCTCATGTCTGCCACCCACTCCGTGGTCCCACATGGCCTCCTGGTCACTGGCCCCTGCACCCGGTGTCTCCTCTCTGCATCCCCAGCCAGGCTCCCTGGCTGCCAGGCTCTGGCTCCTTCTGGCCACTGGTCCTCTGAGCCACACACTCCAGCGTCAGGATGACTCTTTTGCTCATGGAGTAACCCAGTGCTCCCTTTGCCGCCCACACCAAGCAGCCCTCAGGCTCTGTGCCTGCGCAGGATCCCCGCTTCTCAACCCTCCACACGGTGTCCTTCGCTATTGCCCTTAGGTGAAGACCAGGCCTTGTTTCTTCTTGGGGCAACAAAGCCTTCCGAGTTCTTGTCCTCATCCTGCCTGTTTCCAACCCCAACCCCCCCTGACTCTGCCCCATCTGGTCCTCCCCTACCTTCCCTTCAGGAACATTTGAGAAGAGTCTACCACTCTCAAAACCTCTGCTCCCCACACCACTCCACCTGGCTGCTTCCCTCCCTCCTGGGGCTCCTTCCGTGCTCAGGACTGGCCCTGGCCCTTCTTCTGTGGCTCCGTGGATGTCCTATCAGTGATGTCCATCATCTGAGTGCTGGCCCTGTTGTCAGTAGCCACCCTCCCTGACACACGCCGAAAGGAACGTTTCATTTTTCCACGAAGCCTGTCACCCAGATGCTGCTCTCCTAAACCACCCTACGTCTTGAGCTAGGAGTTCGGGGGTCACAGTTGATTTCTTCCTCTCCCTCGCTGCCTCACCTACCGATTCTACCCTGCGCACATCTTCCCTGCCAACACCTGCTCACCCCAGCCATGGTCACCTTCACCTGACTGCACAGCCATGGAGCGTCCCCTCTTCCACTCCTCCCCAACCCCCCACCTCAGAGCCACAATGACCGTGGCACACAAAGTGATCATGCCAGGCCATGCTTCAGTCCTTTCGATGTGTCCCCACTTCATATGGTCCTGACCTCCAAGTCCTCTGTGTTCCTGTCCCCGCCTACCTTGCTGACCCCACCTTGCATGGTGGCCGTCCTTTAGGAGTTCCTGCAGCCACATTTTTTCTGGCTCTGATCTTGTCTGAATCCTTGCCTCTACTCCACATGTCCCTAAAGTCTCAGCCCAGAAACTCAGCCTCCCCGGGGCCTCCTAGCGGCCCTTGGCACATGTCCTTCACAGCACTCGCTAGTCTGTAGTGGCCTCGGAGCCCACTGCACCACCAGCTGCCAAAGGGTGACTGAGACGCCACTTCTGCCTTCGAGGGGCACTCATCCTGGAGAAGGGCAGACATGCACTTGAACACCTGTGAAGTGAGGCGGACCATGTCCGCCCGTGGCTACTTACATTCACGCAGAGCTCTCTGGTACCGCCGGCCCTGCGTGTGCCTCAGCACGTGCTCTGGGGACTTGTTGATGTGCCGCAGGGTGAGTCTGCAGAACAGCTGGTGCCTAGGGGACAGGGACACCTCCGTCGGCAGGGACATTCACGAGGATCGACATCAGCGGCTTTCCACCACGGCTGCATCTTGGAATCATCCTGAGTCTGACAGCAGAGGTCTACGAGGTGGCCCGGGCTCCAGAAGCAATTCCACTCTGCAGCTGGGGTGGAGAAGCACTGATCCAGACGGGCTGTGAGCTCTCCACCTACGTCTGGGACACAGGCCTGGCCAGCCTCAGCACTCAGCTCCCACGCCAGCGAACGCATGTGGAAGACTAGGCCTGGCAAGGCGCTGGATGAACGGGGGCACCCACCCTCGCCCTCTTTCCTTCAACCACTGTCGGCCACACACGTTCAACTACACCAAAGTTCTTAAATATGTGACACTGACCCCGTTCAGAACCTTAGGTGACAGAGCGCAAGCCCTCCAGCTCCTCTCCGAAGCAGACAGGCCCGGGTGACAAACCTCGGCCTTACAAACACCAAACAGGCACCGGGGAGGGGCCTGGCCTCCCACCCGCATGTCAAGTCGCCTATCCCACACGAAGGTGGGCGCCGGGGCCTCGAGGAGCGCGCACCCAGCGGGGAGGGGTCGGGGCTCGGAATGCACCCCCCGGGAGCGGCCCGACTCGGGACCCGGACCCGTCCCCACTCGGGACCCTGCCTACAGTGGCCCCCGCGCACGTACGGGTTCTTGGTGCTGGGCACGATGTGCGGCTCGAACTCCGCGTAGTCGAAGGCCGGGGTGGCGCGGACCAGCCGCCGGTACTTCTTGCCGCGGGTGTAGAGCTGGAGTTCGGGCAGACGGCAGGGCAGCTCGTGGCCGGTGAGGACGCATTTCACCTGCGGGCCGGAGGGCGGGCGAGAGGGTCAGGGGGGCCCCGGGGGCCACCGCGCGGAGCGCGCGCCTCCCCCGCCGGCCCCGCGGACCTTGTGGGCGCCGGGCTCCAGCCGCAGACTCGGGTGCTCGCGCAGAAAAGCGCACACGTCGGCCGCTAGCTCGTCCATGGTCTGGCCGCTCGCGGAGCTGAAAGGCGGCGCCGCTCGCGCCGCGTGGGCCAGGGCGGGGCTCGGCGGTGCCCCGGAAGCAGATGCCTCCAAGCCCGGAAGTGCTGGCGGGCGATGGCGGCGGTCGTGCGGTGGCTGGGGCTGCGGGCGGCGGGGCCGGGGGTGGTGAGCGCGGCGCGGGGACGTGTCGGGTGGGCTGGGGGGCCCGCGCCCCGGCTTGGGCAAGCTCAGCCGTTGCCCTGGTCTCCACAGGCCCCTCCCCGCGCGGTCAGGAGGAGCGTCCTTGCGGTCCCCCTGCGCGCAGGTGAGGACTCCCTCGCGTGTGCCCTGGGCGCCCGGGAAGAGCGGCTCCCGCTCCCGCCACCCCGCTTTGCACAGAACTGCTCACTTCCCAGCGCCTGACCGGCCTGAGGAGGGGCCGGCCCAAGATTGAAAGCCAGGTGTCTGGGACCCACGGCTGGCAGGTGGCGGATGCACGTACAGCGGAGTGGAACGCTGTGCGAGAAGGAAGGGTGCTTTGTGAGCCCGCTCCAGGCCTGCTCTTTTGCCGTCCACAAGGCCCGTAATGCTCTGATTTGATGAGGCTCACACTCCGACAGCTAAAATATATTTTTGTGTACGTTGTTCCGTCTTTAAATTTATAAGCAGTAAGAACAAGCTGTGGGAAGAGCTCTTCGAGCCTGTCGCGAGTTGATCCCGGTTCTAGCTCTGCCTGGGTGCATCTTAGTGCAGGGGAATATATCGCAGAGTCTTGTGTGAAAGGCATGAGGTGGTTACCCAGGGTGACGGTTGGTGGCAGAGCCAGGACTAAGCCCTAGATCGTGTGTATTCAGTCAGTAAACATCCACGGAGTGTGCCACGTGCAGATCCCGGTTTAGAAGCTGGCCTGGACACAGGTGCCCCTAGTTGGCTGCTGGCCACAGGCTGTGGTCTGTTCATTCTCCGGCTGCTCCACTTCCATCTGTCGAGGGCTTCTGACCCCATGCCCGTGTCGTAAACTTCCTAGGGTTGGCCTGGGAGCCAAGCAGGTGTGGCAGTTCTGCAGCTGAGGCACCTGCCGCAAAAGCGCAAGACGACTCCTTCCTCCAGTGGTTCCTGCTTCTTATTCCTGTGACTGCCTTTAGCCTGGGGACATGGCAGGTAAAGACTGGCCTCTAGCTCTGGTGGCTCAGCTTTTGACCTTGTTGCCATCCGCTCGGGTTCGTGCTGTTTCCATAGGTCCAACGTCGAAAGTGGAAGCTGAAGCTGATCGCCGAGCTGGAGTCTAGAGTTGCAGCCGAGCCCATCCCCCTGCCAGCAGAGTGAGTGTGTGGCTCCCTGCCTGGGACTGGTCTCACTTGGGGTCAGCAGCGGGGCCTGGCTTCTGCTTGTAGTTCTGACCCTCAGACGGGAGCCCTCAAAATGAGTTGTCCTGCTGGCTTCCTGACCACCCTTGGGAAGCTGCCTGACATACTTGAAAAAATACTTTGATCTAGAGTTTAACTTTTTTCAGATGCATTGTTCCTGAGGGATCCTCCACAGTGCTGATGGGCCCCTTGTAGCAGTAATTGTTACCTGGGGGGTGAGGGCAGAGTGCGCTCTCATGCCGTGTCTTGACATGAGAGCATTATCTTGAAAAAGTGCCCTAAACCATTCTTCTGCCTCTACCCCTCATTTTGAGGCAGTGTCTTGGAGGGACAGATAGGCTCAACGAATCTTTCCGTTCAGGGGAGCAAACGTGTGTGCCGTATTTGTGATGTGCAGCCCCGAAGGGTTTGAGCTTCCTGCCAAACCTTACTTGGCCTCCGCCTCACTTCTCCCCACTCCATGTAGCCCAATGGAACTGAAGAATCTGGAGTACAGGCCAGTGAAGGTCAGGGGGCACTTTGACCACTCCAAGGAGCTGTACATGATGCCTCGGACCATGGTGGACCCTGCCCGGGAGGCCCGGGAGGCTGGCCGTCTCTCTTCCTCGCCTGAGACTGGTGCCTACGTCATCACCCCTTTCCACTGCACTGACCTGGGGTGAGTAGAATATGCAGGGATGTGCCAACCTTGGGGAAATCCAAGATACCCAGAAAGGTTCAATTCCTTGAGAGTCTGGAATTTTTACTTCTGACATTGTTAAGCCAATTCATTTCACTTCTTACTAAATCATTCGTGTGTGTAGCTTTCTGGAGAGGTGAATGAAATCAACCACTGGAGAAATTGTCTCATGGCCAACACGTTAAATGGTTGTGGTGCAGCATGAGGAAGGGCTAGCAAGAGGAATTCGAGAGAAAGGGAAGGAACCCCCAGCTCTGCCTGGAAGGGGTGGAGCCAGGGAAGGATTCCCAGGGGACTACTTGGGCCACCCCTGGAGTTGGGAAATGGGAAGCCAGTCCAGGGAGAGGAAATGACCTGTCTGGCAAGGGGGCACTGCAAGATCAACGAGAGCAACTTCCCAGCTCTAGGTCTGGGAGGGTCTCCCGCAGCCCCAAGGGGATACTGGAGGCAGGTGCACAAGGCAGCTGCTGCAGCTCAAAGGGAAATGGGTGTCTGAACTCGGGCTGTGGGAGGCGGCCACAGTGTGGACATTGCCCTGGGTGAGGGGCTGTTACCCAGGAACCCTGGAGATCTGTCCTCAGAGTTGGTGGTTCTGCCGATCAGGACCCAGGCAGGAGAAAAGACCGTCCCTGTGGCACACCTGCATCTGCCTCCCCGTTTTAAACTCTTCCCAGGCATCATCCTTATTCTCACAGGGACGACCAGTGATACTCTTTATTCCAAAACCCTTCCCCACCTGAAAGAGCATACTTCTGTTACTCCAGAATCACCATCCTGGTAAATAGAGGGTTTGTCCCCAGGAAGAAGGTAAATCCTGATACACGGCAGAAAGGCCAGGTAAGGGGCGTGAACCCTCCCTCCCTTGTGAGCAGGGTTCTCTAGAAACCACAGGCTCTGAAGAGCAATTTCATTTTTCTTTCTAGATTCTGGGAGAAGTAGACCTAGTTGGAATGGTGAGGCTGACAGAAACTAGAAAGCCCTTTGTCCCGGAGAACAATCCAGAAAGGAACCACTGGCATTACCGGGACCTGGAGGCCATGGCCAGGCTCACGGGCGCAGACCCCATCTTCATTGATGCGGACTTCCGTACGTTGTGACCAGCCCACCCCAGAAGAGCACGTAGCTTTTGTAAATACCTGGTTCTACCTTCCTCTAAGCCTGGATGTTTTCGTTCCTTCTTACTGCTTACATTTTAGTGTGTGTGGGAGGAGTGTGGATGTCTGCCAGGTACTAAGGAAAGGAGGCAACGCATGGCTGGTTACAGGTCAAAACAAAACACCTCACTGAATTTTGGCCATGCAAAAATTACAGCTCTTCAAGAGCTCTGGAAGGCCCCAAGGAAACAGGTGGCCGAAGTGCTGTAGGGAGACACAGTGATTGTGGACACTGAGCCCACTGTCTCTGCAGAGAGCACAGTCCCTGGAGGACCCATTGGAGGCCAAACGCGAGTCACTCTGAGGAATGAGCACATGCAGTACATCATCACCTGGTAAGTCCCAGTCTCCAGCTGCTCCCGCCTCGTTCTCCTTTGAAACCCTGACTGTTCATCTCTTTGACCCAAGGTATGGACTCTGTGCAGCTACGTCCTATCTGTGGTTTAAGAAATTCCTACGTCGGACTCCGGGCGTGTGAGATTAGCTGATGAGCTAAAGGGCTGCTGTAATCAGGGAGTCACGGATTTCTGAGCCTTGTTTTTATATGGGATCCGGTACAGCTGGTATAAATAAATCTCTACACCTGTTGTTGTTTGCCTGCCTTTCTGCCTGTGCTAGTTAATTGATGGTCTTGACCATAAACATCCAAGCTTAGCACGTTCAAGATGTACGACTGAGTGGTTGAGGCTGCTCGTTCAGACCGGTCAACCTGCACCTCACACACGGCAGGTCTCACACACTTCCTGCCCTGCGCCCAGTATAGACCCCGGGTTTGAAAACACCTGCGCCATCCCAAATTGACAGCAACAAGATTATATTCAACCCCAAATGCCAATTGACACTGGCTGAAAGACAACTTTTTATTACTTTTATGTACAGAAAATTCAATAGCGTCCACTTAGCCCAGTTTGGTGGCCAGTTCTTTAGCCTTTGCCTTTTCCAACTTGGCGATGCGAGCCACAGACTTCGGCCCCAGGACGTTGCCTCCCCAGTGGCGGCGGATCTGCAACAACAGAGAGAGGTCAGCGTGGCCTCCTTCAAGGCTCTCAAACTATGCCTGCTCAGACTGTCTCCTACTTGGCTCCTCCAAGTCCTTCGTCAAGGAGGACTGCCCAGGAGGAGCCGGGTCAGCCAGTCCTGATGAGAGGCTCGACGCACCCGAGAGTGTTTTGTGTCAAGCTGCTGCTTACCTCATCGTATCTGTCATTGTAATTGGTCCTGATGGCTTCCACCAGCTTTGCCAGAGCTCCTTTGTCTTCCCTAAAAAAGCAGGGAGGATATGTGGATCATTAGCTTCTCAGTTACCTCTCCAGAAAGCAGGGATGACTTCATCGTCAACCCCAATCACAAGCCCTTTGCCTCAGACACAGTATGACCACATGACTTATTCAGGTGAAGAAATTCATAACCATCATCGGCAAAGATTCAGATGAACATATTCCTTTAAGGTATGACGTTTGGTCTTTGGGGTAAAATTCCGAGACATTAAATCAACTGGGGGAGGGTGGCTGAGCCCTACTGACTGGTGCGAGGTGGGGGCCACCTTGCATACTTACGAGTTGACCTGTGTGAAGGCGACAGTGGTGCAGGTCTTCCTGTGGACCAGACGCCCCAGCCTGGCCTTCCCCTTGATAATGCAGTAGGGAACCCCCATCTTACGACACAGGGCAGGCAGGAAAACCACCAGCTGGAAGACAACATTAGCTCTAGGGTGTACTTTGACCAAAAGCAAGAATGTAAAAGCTAACTCAATAGCCATTGCTCAGAGTTAAAAAGCTCATGTACTCGCACTTCAGAGTTTAATTCAGTGAGAAATCCACATCACCGCAATGACAGCCAGCCGTTGGATCACCTGTCAGTACTGTCGATAAAAAGCTATCTCCCCACTTTGGCCTAACACCCCAGACTCAACCACCAGCTTTCCCCGCCCCAGCATGGACGTCACAGACCCAATCTAAGTCCGACAACCAATGCTTAAAAACAAGCAAGCCGTACCTCAATGGGATCCACATCATGTGCGATCACTACCAGCTGAGCCTTCTTGTTCTCCACCAAGGTGGTGACAGTGTTAACCCCTAGGACACACAACCAGTTTGTATGAGCAGTCCACAGGGCCCGCTCCGCTCACAAAAGCAGCTCTCCTCTGGGCCCAGCTGTGACTCAGGGTTAAAAAGCTCGATTTTACTCTTCACAGTGATTCCAGGTGAAGAAATTCATGCATCATTGCCAACAGCCTGCCCCACCACTCACCCTCTGTGAGGAGGAGCCCACTCACCCGCGCGAAGGACAGGCGGCCTCTTAGTCGGGACATCCCCTTTGCCTGCAGCTTTCTTCTCAGCCCGGGCCAACAATCTCTGCTTCTTCTCCTGCTTTGTCTCTGGTCGGTACTTGTGGGCCAGCTTAAGCAGTTGAGTAGCTGCAAGAATTATCAGTTTGGGCTTGTGTTTTAAGCTCCGGTCTGTGCCACTTGACGTAATGCTAGCTCACTGTCCTGAAAGCAGTCCTAGAAATCTCCCACCCCGTATGTGACATGACCTCTTCGGCCAGGCCACCTTACGTTCTGGAAACTAAACAAGATGTCCTCAATTTTAATAATCCAATTTACCCAAAAATACCCACCACCCCTTAAACCTTCGATGTAGTACTGTCACAGTAAAGAGCGTAACGTCGTCCCGGTCCAAGAAACCCCTTCTTGACGCTGGTTTTGTGCCACGGAACCTCACCTGTCTGGCGGTCCAAGGCCTGGGTGAACTGGTTAATTGCGGGAGGTACTTTTAGACGTTTGTAGAGAATAGCCCTTTGCCGCTGCAGCCGGATGTAGCGGGGCCATTTGACAAAGCGGGTGAGATCCCTTTTGGGCTGGATGTCCTGTCCTGAGAAGTTAAGGGCAACACCGTAAGTGAGGCTCAAACCCCCGCGGAGTTCGCGTCTGGTGCCATTCAGAGGGTGTAGGTGCATCAGCGATCTTGGTGGTTTCAAGCGTCATCACTATCTCTCAGATAGCAAATATTCTTTTACATCATCTGCACACAAACACCTGGGATCGCAGGGAGACCCCAATACATCCCTCCTCAACCGGAGAGCAGTCAAGCTGTCCACCAGCACAGTGGCCCAAGGGCCTCTGCTCTGAGACCGTGACTCTCCAGGGCCAGGCTGAGTCGCCCTGTCTCAGCCGAAGCAGAGTGGCGCTCAGGTGGCTGCGATGAGGCCACACCCCGCGCACCATCATCATCCACATCTCAGCCCAGGGAGTAATTACAGTGTGGAAAATGGGACTCCCGTTCGGGCAGCTCCCACTCCAAACCCACTAGAAACTGCCTGTAGGCACAGGACACGACCCTCTGCTTGCTCGGTAAGCTACCGCTCTTCTCTGGGAGTCACATCAAGACCCCTTCTCGCCCCCCCCCCATCTTACTCACCGATGCCGAAATTCTTGGGCCTTTTCTCGAACAGGGGATTGACCACCTTCTTGGCCTCCTGCTTCTTCACGACAGCAGGAGCCGGGGCCACCTTCTTCCCCTTCGCCTTCTTCCCTTTCGGCTGGACGAGAAGGAACCCGGTTAGACCAGGTCCTCCCGTCCCGGTGCGAGGCCGCGCTGGCTGCCGACGTCCGGGTGCCCCAGCAGCGAGCCCGGCGGCCGCCCGCGTGCGTGCCAGCGATCCTGGTGCTCAAGGACCAAATACCCTCCGCACCCCCTACACGAGCCCGGGCAGCCAGGTGGCCAGGTTCGTCCGCGACGCCGCGCACGGGCCGAGCCGCAGCCGGCCCCGTCCCGAAACTGCGCGCCCCTTATGAGCCCGGCGTTCAGCGCGCTGAACCCCTCGCTCAAGGCCCCCCGGGGCAGCCCCCAGGGCGCGACAGACCCTCGGCCCCAGCGCTCCGAGCCCCGCATTGCGGCGCTGCGCTCCTCGCCCGGGCCCTCCTCCCCGCACTCCCGGACGCAGCCTCCAGTATCACACCCGGCCAGACACCTCTCAGCCAGGCCCCGCTGGGGTCCCCTAACGCCAGGCGGTGGAGAGACCCCCGCACGGCCACGCCCTGAAGAGGATGGCAGCGGATAGAAGCCGGACTCAGCGCCGACACAACAAGCCACAGGATCACTCACCATCTTGGGCTGCTGAAGGAGAGAGAAAGAAAAGGGGATTGTGGGTAATATGTAGGCGCCCTCGGAGATCGCGAGATCTGGCGCCTGAGCGAGATTTCGAATTTAAAGGGACAGGACTGCTCTCGCCCGCCTCCGGTCGGGGGCGGTGCCTTAGCGCGGCCGCCGCGGCGAGTCGAAGCCGGCGGCGGGGAGCCAGGACTTCCGGGGAGGGGCGTGCGATCGTCTGCACCCGGCCCCACCCCGGCACCCAGCTTGGCCGACCCGGGCTCTGCGGACCAGGTGGGGGCGTTGGGGCGTCGGGGCGGGGTCGCCGTCTTTTCTCAGGTGTGATTCCCCCCCCCCCCCCCACTACAAAGTGGCTCCCAGGCCGCGAGTTTGGTCGTTCGGCGGCGCGCAGGCCCTGGGCCAGTCTGCACGGAGCGCGCAGGCGTGAGGCGCCCGGCTTGGGGAGGGAGGGTGGTCCCGGCCGAGCGCCCCCCCCGACGAGAAAGTACAGGCCGTGGGCGCGGCGGCCTTCTGGGGGCGCGGCCTGGAGCCGGGGTTGTGCGGCGAGGGTAGAATCGAAGGGAGGCTTTGGCGGAGGGGCGGAGGGGCGGAGGGGCGGGGGTTGGGGGCCCGCAGGCCTCCCGCCAACGCGCGCGGGCCGGGCGCTGCCGGGTCGGAACCGAGAGCCCGCGGTGCGCTTGTGTGCCGACCGTTGCACGAGTCTGTTTGACGGGAGGGGGCTCTCCCGAGATCGCGGTTCTGCTGAGCTGGGGTCACGGAGGTTGGGCGGCTGGGGTTGGTTCCGCTCACTCCGGACTCTGTCTCCCAGGTGCCGCCGCCGCGCTGCCTGTGGCCCGGCCATGGCCCAGCAGAGAGCCCTGCCGCAAAGCAAGGAGACGCTGCTGCAGTCTTACAACAAGCGGCTCAAGGACGACGTCAAGTCCATCATGGACAACTTCACCGAGATCATCAAGACCGCCAAGGTGGGGGCGGGAGGGCAGGCTCCTGCCCCTCCGAGACCAAGGGAAGGGGAGGGGTCTAGGTTGTGGCCAGTGGGGAGCTGAGGGGCCGGCCTGCTGCGGTCAGGTGTCGCAGGGGTGGGGTCTGCTTTTATGGAGCCTGGTGCTCCGTGCCAGGTGGTGAGGATCCAGCTGTGAACGCACAGGCCAGGCCTTTGTCCGCAGAGGGAAGATATTGCGGATGGGAGGGGGAGGGCAGCAGGGGTTCGGGAGTAACAAACAGGTCAGCCGATAAATAAGCCATCGGGTTGCGGGCCCTGGTGAGATGGCCAGGCTTCTGCGTCCAGCGCCACTTAACGAGCGGCGTGGGTCTGGATGGGGACCGGACTTCTCCATGCCTCCGTTTCCCCTGCAGCCTAAGGCCCTTCTGTTGACTGGGTGACTTCGCTGTGCGAAGTGGTTACCGTGGGGCCTGAGGGGCGCCCGCGTGCAGTCAGGGAGAAAAGCTGAGGAAGGCCCCTCCAGGTGGTTAGAAGGGGCTGTCTGGATTGGGTTGGGCAAGCTTTCTGGGCTGCACTGCCGCAAGTGGGGGTGCATCTTGAGACTGCTGTAGACCTCGGAAGGCTTGTTAGAGCCATGATGAAGAAAGCTAGCCTGTATTCTGCGTGCATTCACTGTGTACCACTCCGTGTGGTGAGAGCTATCACGGCCTATCGCATTTAACCTTCCCAAGAGCTCTGTGGGGCAGGTACTGTTGTCCTCTTCGTTTTCAGAGGTGGGAACTAAGGCTCGGAAAACTCAGTAATTTGCCAAGGTCATTCTGCTAATAGCTGGCAGAGCCAGGATTTGAACCCAGGAATCCAGCTCCTCACTTTAGGATGCCCTGGCAAGGCCCCCTGTGGAAGCCCTGTCCACATGGCTGGGCGGGATCCGTGAGTAGCCTGCAGTTTGGACAGGACAGGCAGCACTCCTGGCTCCTCCGTTCACTCTCAGAGACACCTTGGGTGCAGTCTCTGAACTGTCCCTGCCTCAGCTTTGCCCACCTGTAAACCCAGGATGGCAGTCCAGGCTTCAGTGAGAATTCCACAAGATAACGGAGGTTAAGCCCTTTACATGGTGCTCCGCAGCCTGGCAGTGGTCAGTAAACAGTTGCTTAAAAGAAACACATTGTGCTTTTATGCATTCAGCAGCTCAGTTTACTGAGTGTCTGAGCTCATTACCCCATTTTGTACCGGACAGGGCTCCACACCCCAGAGACCTAGCCCTCCCTGCAGGTGGCATAGCAGTCAGGGTCCACAGGCATCCACTTTCCCGATGAAAGTGCCCCTGAGCTCCTTAGAACAGGACAGGAGCGCGTGAGGCTGAATGCCGGCCAAGGTCTGGTCAGCAGTGCCTGGCGGAGAAGGCGAAGTGGACACAGGCAGGGGGCAACAGGGTGGGTGTCCTGCAGGGGGCCAGTTACCCGTGGGCTGGGCACCTGCCAATTCTCGGCTTTTTTTGTCTGTCCTCCAGATCGAGGATGAGACGCAAGTGTCGAGGGCCACTCAGGGCGAGCAGGACAATTACGAGATGCACGTTCGAGCTGCCAACATTGTGAGTCACTAGGTGGAGGGCGGGGCCCGGGCTGTAGGAGTCTTGTGGTCCCACCTTTGAGGGGGTGGGGGGTTGGGCGGGCAAACCACTTCTCAGGAGACTCCCCTCAAGAGGAGGGCTGTCTGGCAGCTGTGTGAGGGGTGCCAGACAGTTGGCCACATCCATCACAGAGAGTGCTGTGCAGTGGTTGGATAGGCCTTGACCAGGACGCCTGGGTGGCTCAGTCAGTTAAGCATCTGCCTTTGGCTCGGGTCATGATCCCAGAGTCCTGGGATCAAGTCCCGCATGGGGCTCCCTGCTCATCAGTGAGCCTGCTTCTCCCTCTGCCTGCCGCTCCCCCTGCTTGTGCTTTCTCTCTCCCTCTTTCTGACAAATAAATAAATGAGATCTTTATAAAGGAAAAAAAAAAAGGAAAGGGGTCAGCTCTTCCTTGCTGATGAGAAAGCTCCTAGAGATTCCTTACGAGAGCAAAAGGAAATTGCCGAACAAAACAAGATGTGCAGTTTAGTCCCTTCTGATGTCACAGAAAAAGCACATTGGCCAAGTGTTTCCGTAGGTGTGTGCCCACGGGTGCCCACGCATAGGAAGAGCCCCGGAGGAGTCCTGCCCAACTGGCCTGCTTGCGGCCCCCAAGGAGGCGCAAGCAGGCATCACACACAACGGTAGTCTGATGTGTGGGGCTTGAGGCTTTGAGAAGTATAACCTGTGTCACGAGGATTGGCACCCCTGCAGCAGCAGCCAGAGTGAGGGGGGACTGGACAGCTGGTGGCGCCTGCTTTGTAAGCACGCCCTGCAGTCAGGGTAGGAGCCACGGACCCTGTCCTCCCGTGGCTCCCTTTCAGTTCTCTCACTTCCACAACGACACCGCCAAGGTCAGTGCTGTAGTCCCACTTGACAGATGAGGGAATGGAGGCCACTGCTCACGCAGTGTCAGGCGCCCGAGGGCCGCTGTGGCTTCCTCCCCACACCTGCCCTGGTTCTGATGGCTGCAGGTCCGAGCCGGTGAGTCCCTGATGAAACTGGTGTCTGACCTCAAGCAGTTCCTCATCCTCAATGACTTCCCGTCGGTGAACGAGGCCATCGACCAGCGCAACCAGCAGCTGCGAGCCCTTCAGGAGGAGTGTGACAGGAAGCTCATCGCCCTGCGCGACGAGATCTCCATCGACCTGTACGAGCTGGAGGAGGAGTATTACTCGTCCAGGTACCGATAGGGCTGGACCCTGCGCAGAGCACGCCTGGGGGCCCGGGCCCGGCCTGCAGCCCTGAAGGCCCCGTTTTTACAAACCCTTCCTGGTCTTGGCAGCACAGATGTGTGCCCGGGTTTCAGAGCAGAGCTCACAGTCAGAGCGATTGATGGACAATTTACGCCGACTGCCAGACCCTGGGCAGCAGGATGAAAATCACAGAACTTCAGGGGTTGGGTGGGCCAAGCCCCAGAGGGGAGGGCAGAGCCGGCATTCCTGCTGGGGCCGCCCATTGCCTCGGTCTGGCTGCGTGCTTCTCTTAGCTTTTTAGTCCGTATTTCAGCGTTCCAGCCAGGCCTGGGCCAGCTTCTCTGGACAGCCCAGGCTCATGACCAGAGTGTGCAGAACGCCAGTGCTCGCCTAGGGATGCGGTCCTATGGGGGCATCACCGAACCGTCAGCGTGTGCGTCGGGGTCCACGGTGGTGGGAGGGTGGGAAGGAGGAAGAAACCCGAGCAGAGGATGGCCTTGAAAGCTGGGCCTGAGGCACTCGGACCACTGAGTTCCTGTTCAGCTCAGCCTGGTTCCCAGACCAGACGCTGCCTACATGCTAGGCCCATGCGGGGCCCCAGGGATATAGCAGTGGGCAGGACCCGTCACCCCAGCCCGTGTGCACCACTTGGAATCCTGAAACCTGAGTCGTCTGAGCATGAGGCGTCCTGAGAAATTAGAGTCCTGGTGTAATTTACATGGGGGAAACTGAGGCTGGAGACTTGGAGGCCTTGCGCCTCTGTCCCCGTTAGCTCAGAAAGTCAAGTCTCAGTTCAGAGGGAGTTGGTGCCCCCATGTCCTTCCCAGACAAAGATGTCCTTCCTGTGGTGGCTTTTTCAGCTGCTTCTTTCTGCCCCATGGAGGCCATGCTGGGGCCACAGATGCCCACAGCCAGCATGGTCTGTGGTCTGGGCCTTGGTTTCCCTGCCTCATACTCAATGCCAGCCCTCTCTGTCCCTGGCCATCTTGGCTTCTATGGGAAGGGACAGTGCCACTGTCCAGCTGGAGTGGTTCTAGACTTTTCCAAGGGGTTCTGGGGCCACCTCTGGTCCCTGATACCCATCGGCTCAGCAGACATGCAGCGAGTACCTCATACACACCAGGCCTTCATAGAACGGTCCAGAGTGGGTCCCTGGAGTGGGAGGTGGGGTCTGTGTCTCAGACCATGCAAGGGACGTCGTTCATGGCCCCGCGGATTTTGCAGAATTCCTTCATGTCCCTGTGTTTGTTTCCTGCTGCCCCCAAGGGCTGGGCTTGTGGACTGAGTGGTCAAAGGACAACAACTTATTCCTGCCTCTCAACGTTGGAAGACTGGGTGGGGGGGTGGGGGTGAGGGACCTGCCCAAAGTCATTTTGACAAGACTGCAGGGGACCCAGGGGCCCGAGTACCAGGCTTCCCACGTCCTGCCCCGTCAGTCTCCGGTTCACCAGGGAGGTTCTTCGCTGTCCCTAGTGCCTTGGGAGGCTTACATGTGTAAGGCCAAGGCTCAGTTGAGTCACGGCTTGCCAGGCTGTGTGCCCCTCCCCGAAAGCCCCCAACACAGGTTGCCATGCCCTGCATGCCTGTGTCCACGCTCGCCCGCTCTCTGCTCATGACTCACTCTTTCTCCATCTCTCGCCCTCTGCTCTCCTTGGGATGCTGCTCTGTGCCCAAACCGCTGAAGGCAGGAGCAAGGGAGGGAGGGAGGCTGGGGTCAGACAGGTGTGGGACCTCCGGGCTCTAGTCACCCCTCGACAGCCCTAGTGAGCCATGCTCCTCACCAAGGTCTTCCCGTGTCCAGGCAGGCCAAGGCTGCCGACCCTGTGCTAGAGGCAGGGAGACTGAGTTCAGGGGGCCTCTGGGCCTATTGGCTACACAGTCGGTACAGTGGTGCAGCACGTAACTCCAGAGCCCCTGGTTCTGTCCCCCATTCAGGCAGAGTCCGGGCAGAGAACCCAAAAACAAGACAGGGTCTCTGCTGTTGGGGTCCTCGCAAAGTGTAGTGACTGTGGAGAGACCATAGCGAGCCCTGGACGCTGGTTTCCAGGGCGGCTGGAGCCAGGATGGGAGGCAGCGGCACGGGCTGGCTCAGCCGTGTGGCCGATCAGTTGGGAAACACACTTGGTTGGTCAGTGGGAGGGACCTGCCAAGGTCACACAGCCTGCTGGTGGCTGGTCCTGGAAGGGCCCCACCCCTGTAGGATGCTGTACTGGACCCCGAAGCAAGGGCAGCCCCACATTCCCCCATAGCCAGGGCTGCCTGGAGAGGGGCCAGCACAGAGAAGAGGGGAAAGGCAGGTTTGGGGTGTGGTCTGTGTTTTCTTAACTCTGCTTCTATCTTGCTTCCCCTGCCCCCTGCGCCCCACCCTGGCTTCCGTCCGTCTCTGCCTGCTCCTGTCTCTCCCTGGGTTTCTGGTGGTGGAAAAGCTCAAGTCTTTGCGAAGCTAATGACCTGCCTCTGTGCGAAGCGTACTGGAGGCTGGACCTCGACACAGACTCTGCTGATGGCCTCTCGGCCCCTGTGCTGGCATCCCCGGAGCCCAGCACTGGCCCCCTGCAGGCTGCAGTCCCTGCCCACTCCCATGCCAGCGGCCCCGGCCCCTCGGAGCACACCTGAGCCTCCCAGGGCTCTTCTCCCTGTGCCCCTAGGTCCTTAGGAAGTCTGGTGTCCCCACCGGGTTTTGGTCCTTTCAGCCTTGCTTCCCCTTGGGGAGCTGCAGTGGTCTCCTTGGGAACTTTAGCCCAGGGACAGCTGCCCCCCCCCCACCCCCGTGTTGG
>NW_024424119.1:56849702-56857623 GCF_017311325.1 Ursus maritimus | reverse complement strand
CCCCCCCCCCCCCCGTGTTGGGGAAAAGTAGTTCCCCAGCCGTTTCCAAGGTGGCCCACCTCCCTCTGAGTGGTCACCTCTGTTCACGATTCTCCTGGCCTGCTGGGCAGAAGGTTCCTGGACAGTCCTATTGAGGTCCCAGTAGTGGGGCAGGAGGACGTCCTGCTATTTAAAAGCTGCAGGGTGGTGCTCAGAGTGGACAGTATTAGTCAAGTCCAGACTCCCCCTCTCAAGCCAGGTCTCCTGTGCAGAGCCATACCTGCTGCCTTGTCCTGAGGGTCCCTGCACTAGCTGACTGTCCCCGCAGGGCTGTGGCGGGGGGAGAGAGATGCTACCTGCTCTCGTGGAAGCCAGGACCGGGACCTTTCTAATTCTGCCATATACGTTCTGGTAGTTTTGTAATAAGACAGTTGAATAAAAACAGCACTGCCCTTTTGCGTTGGTTGGCTCTTTTTTGCTAGTCCTGGCCCACTCTGGGACTACCCGTGGTTTCCCACTGGCTGTTGGGAGAGCAGCTCCTAGGCTCTGCCTGGACAGCCTTGGGCTTGGGCAGGGACTTGGTCAGTTTGGGGCCATGGCTGCACTGCCATTGCCTAGAACTGCCTGGGACCTAGAAGGTCCTTAATATTTGGTGATTGAAAAACCGCTGCCATTACTGCACGTTATATACGATCTAGGTGCCTTTAATTCTCGTCCCCTCTAGTCCTCTCTGCACCTGGAGTCAGTGCTGTCACCTGCACTACTGGGAGGAGTGGCCACGGGCTCAGAAGGGGCTGAAGTGTTGTGTTTGCAGTCACTGAGCTGGGAAATGAAACAGCAGAAATCAGGACTCAACCCACGGGGAATGCTGGGCCCAGTGCCTCGGTGCCAGGCTCACTAGAGAAGGGGGGGTCACACCAGAAGAACTGGGACTTCAGCCCTGTGCCCTGTCACCAGCAAGCCTTGTCTCCTCATGAGGGAGACATCAGTCAGTATGTGGGGCAGGTGACAGCCCACAGTCCTCTCAAAGACAGGGAGGGACACAAGCTGAATTATGCCCGGTCCCAGACCCCCCCCCCCACAATAGCCAAGCAGAGGCACCACATAGGTGGGAGCATGAGGCTGAGCCCTGGCTCTGGTTCTCGTTTTCTGGGGTGGCCTGGGGAAGTTGTTTTCCCATCGGGAAACTAGGCGACGATCTCTTCCCGAAACACCTTAATTGCAGAAATAACTTGTACTTAACACTAATGAAGAAAAAGGGATTACAGCCAATGTTAGCCCATGTGGGGAAAAGGCTGGAAGGAGTGGACCAAACCTGATGGTGGTGTTTCCAGTGTCTTCAATTTCTAAACACCCGAGCAGCAGGATCTCTGCACCATCGGTGTGACGCTCTCCTGGGCTCGGGCTACTGTTCCCATCGGAAAATGAAGTTGTTTTTTCCCCTCCTAAAGTGAGGCAGCTCTCCGCCACCTCTTCCTCTCCAGCCCGTGCCCCTGGCGGCAGAACTCACTGGAGAAATGGGCTGTTTGCAACTCTCCCTTGAGCCTGCTTCCGACAGGTTTTGTCTCCATGATCCTGGCCAAGCTACATGTATTAGGGTCCCCAGTGGTCTCTATGTTGCTAAACCCTGGGTGGTCCTCCGTCATACCACCTTTGTATCCCAAGTGTTCTATTCTGAGAGTGTTCACACCCCTGGCGAAGGTATAACGGTCGCATAAAGAACACCCACACAGACGCTTCTCTGGATTCGCCTTTTGCACCTTTACTTGTGCTCTCCTTCCTAAAAACCACATGAACGTCAGCTGCAGGCCTCATGACTCCTCACCTCTCAATACCTGCCAGCTTGCCTCTCTAACAAAACCAACACTCTCCATGGCCCAAGACCAGCATCAGGCCCAAAGTGAACATTATTCCCTAATATCATCTAGGATCGTGACTCATTAGATTTTCCCCAGTTGTTCTTCAAATGTCTTTTTATACTTATTTTTATTTTGCATTACATGTACTTACTATTTCTTACAGTCTTTTAAAATCTAGAACAGGATTAGGGTGGTGGTCTGGAGTGAGTCAAGTACAGGTCTGGATATACTTTTTATTTATTTATTTATGTATTTTAAAAGATTTATCCGTTCATGTTAGAGAGAGAGTGCATGAGCAGGGGGAGGGTAGAGAGAGGCAGAGAGTGGGGGTGGAAAAGGAAGCCGACACCAATAGTCAGACGCCCAACCTACTGAGTTACCCAGGAGCCTCAAAGTTGTATTTGAAGGGAATGAGAGGAGGCAGGGTGGCTTCAAGGTCTGACCTACGTGCCTCGAAGCATGAAGTGGCCTTAACTGAGAGAAGGAAGGCAGTGGGGGGGGGGGGTCTGTACGTACCCATGAAGATGTGTTTCAGATGTCCAAATGTGGGCCAGGCAGGCCCAAAGTGAACATTATTCCCTAATATCATCTAGGATCGTGACTCATTAGATTTTCCCCAGTTGTTCTTCAAATGTCTTTTTATACTTATTTTTATTTTGCATTACATGTACTTACTATTTCTTACAGTCTTTTAAAATCTAGAACAGGATTAGGGTGGTGGTCTGGAGTGAGTCAAGTACAGGTCTGGATATACTTTTTATTTATTTATTTATGTATTTTAAAAGGGGACAGGGGACAGGATCTGCTCAAGGACTGGGTGTGGGGAATGAGAGGAGGCAGGGTGGCTTCAAGGTCTGACCTACGTGCCTCGAAGCATGAAGTGGCCTTAACTGAGAGAAGGAAGGCAGTGGGGGGGGGTCTGTACGTACCCATGAAGATGTGTTTCAGATGTCCAAATGTGGGCCTGGAGTTCAGGGGAGTCATCAGCACCAAGTCAGAAGCACTGAGGAGGGTCACTAGGCTGTAAGAGTTGACAGAAAAGGGAAATGAGGCCCAGAGAGGAGAGAGCAGGTGCATAGGAGGAAGGCCTGTCACCTGGGGTTCCTGAAGTCATGTGAGGGCAGGATTTCAGGGAGGAGGTAGGATCAGCTGGTTAAACCCTCCAGACAACTCTCACAGAAAAGGTCACTTAAAATTAATAAGGCCCATAAATCTAGATTTGCACTCGGAACTCAACGTTTTTCTCCCTGCCCTGTGGCAACTCTGCTGGCATCCATCACCCCCTGTTCAGTGAAGACCTCCCTGGAGATGGTGATGGAGGACAGAGAGCCCCAGACTTGCGGTGTGGACCGAAGTCCCACTGAAAGAGGCTCCCTCATCCCCCTCCCCACATCCCTTCCCTCAGTGCATCTTGCTTTGATGGTTAAAACTGACGGAGCCAGGAAGAACATGTTTATGGCTCAGTGAATGTGCTGTATAGACATTAGACTGTGTGCACTGAAAATCTGTGGGGGAATAAGATGAAGCCATCCCTTCCTCAAAATGGCACCACATGGCAGAGGTTAGGAGTAGAAAGCTAAAACCTTACTGTTTCAAATGTAACTTATCAGAAGCCTTTTCAAATAGCTTTTGGGTTGTAATTTATAAATAAAGCCCCAATCCCCCAACCCTTTCCCTGATGAATACTGCAAGGCCCCCTTCCCTACTCACCTCAGGCAATCCTCAAAGGGCTCTGGGTTGTGTCAAAGCTTGTCACTGCTATGAATTAAGGAACCTGGTGCAGTGGTTTCCAGCCTCAGGCTGGTGAATGAACACTCTTCTCTTGAGTCAGTCCTTCTTCCTTTCCTCCCCTCCCCGTCCCTTCCCTTCGTTCTATATTTTATTTATTTGAGAGAGAGAGAGAGAGAGGAAGAAGCAGGCTCCCCGCTGAGGAGGGAGCCCGAGGCGGGGCTGGATCCCAGGACCCCAGGATCATGACCTGAGCTGAAGGCAGACGCTCAATCGACTGAGCCACCCAGGTGCCCCCACCCCCGTGAGTTCTTAAGTGAGAAGCCTTGTTGTAAATCTTCGTCTGTGATCGCACTGTTCAGAGCCAAGATCCCAGTAGGTCTTCCCTGAGCGCCCCAGCATCCTCCCTCCTAACACCTCCCAGACCTTTCTCCTGAGCACTCCCCGTTACCCGACTCATCCTGCGCTTGTCTTACTTTTTTACCCGTCACCACCGAAACGCAAACTTGCCCAGGACACCGGTGCGTGTTTTCTCCAGAGCTGGGAGCACGCCCCGCACCTGCTAAGTGCGTGGTCCTCTCTGAGCGGACGTGCTCTCGCCAGGTTCCGCTTGGGATTCGAGTCCCCAGAGGCCTGAACCACGTCCGGTCGGTCTTGTTGCCCCCAGGTACTGAGCGCCTACAGGGGACGCGGCACAGTGCTGGGGGTGGGGTGCACAGGCGGGATCACCAGCTCCCTCCCCGTCCGCGGGGTAAGCCGGAAACCATGGAGACCGCCCAGGGCCCATGGAACCCGCCCAGGGCCCACAATGCTTTGCGCCCCGCTCCGCGCCCCGCTTCCGGCGGGGCCAGGCTTGGCTAATCGAGCACCGCGCGCTGGCGGCTCGGCGCTCGGCCGGCGGCGCCTGCGCAACGCGCCGTTTCCGGCGTGGGTGGCGCGGCGGGAGCTGCCAGTTCAGGGAGGGTGGCGTGGTGTTCCGGTCGTGTGTGTGCCACCCGAGGAGGGCCGCGGAGGCTGCGGCCATGGCTTCTCTACTCGCCAAGGACGCCTACCTCCAGGGCCTGGCCAGGAAAATCTGCTGCCAGCCCAGCCCGGAGCCACAGAAGCGCAAGTCCGGTAACGCGCCGCCCGGGGTCGGGTCTGGCAGGGCTTGGTGGCGAGGGTGGAGGTCCTCCCGCACTGGACCGCGTAGCCTTCCGCTGGATTAGATGTAGTAGATGTGGGAAAAAGCCTGTAAGATTCTATGAAGACAAACAAGGGGTGTTTAAAGTTGCCGCTGTCTCCGTGTTGTGGGCATCAGCCCAGGGGTTCTGGGGGATCCAGCTCAGTCGGCTCACTGGGCGGGCAGCTCCTGCGGGGCTTGGAGGTGGTGACCCGCTAGGTCAGTGTAGGGAGAAGCGGGAAACCGGGATGCCTCCTGGCAATGAGGGTTTACGGGGCAGGGGTGGCTGGGAGGTCGATAAACAAACAGGTGAAGCAGGCTGGTCTGCCGGGAGCTGGGACAGGGGAGTGCTGCCTGGGCCGGGAGGAGGGGAGAGTGGCAGGGCCTGGCAGGGAGCTAGAGAAAAAACGACCTTTTGTTTTTATGCAAAGCAGACGTGTTCAGTATACAAAATTAAAAAGTGAGTTTTTTAACAGGGGTAGTCAATTATTTTAGGTTTATGTGGTTTTTTTTCCCGTATGTTTTACACATTAAAACATTCTACTTTGTGTACTTGTTTTATCCGCATAAATGATCCTTATTTGAGTCGTTAAAATGAAATCTGTGTCATCATTTTTGATGGCTACACAACACTTTATCATGTAGCACTGCCTTAACTTGCCTTTGTAGATGGGTATCTAGGTTTTCTTAGTTTTTCCTTCAGACAACGTTATGTTGAGTATCTCTGAGGCCGTATCTTCGTGCATATCTGGAATGGATTCTTATAAGCAGAGTGCTGGATCACGCGTGGATGTTTTTCAGGGTTTTGAGATGTGTGGCTGATCTGCTTTCTAGGGTTTGTGGGTGTGAGCTCTACAGATAAGGGTGGGTCCTCCTCCTTGATTCGCTCTGAGCCTCCTTTTGGGATCAAAGCTTTTGCAAGACTTTTCCTGCCAGTTGAATGGGTCACAAAGGTTAGGACTGCAGCCCTTTTTAATTTTGTGTTTTAGCCAGCAAAACTCGAGGCTCAGAAGCTGCTGGGCCCCCAAAAAAGAAGAGGAAGAAAGTGCAGAAGAAATCCCGGGAGCAGGAGAAGGCTGTGGAGCTGAAGACCCAGGCTGTAGGGGAAAAGCCTCCAGCACCTTCAAGGGCCAGAAAGCCAGCAGTACCTGAGGAGGGAGAGGCCTTCCACTCCACGGGATCCCCAGCAGATGGAGATGTGGAGCAGGGCCAGCTGAGATCAGGTGAAAATGTGGTTCTCTGTGGTCCTAAGAGAAAAGGGTGCCAGGCACACTGGAGTAGCTTGAGACTTTCCAGAGAGTGAGCTTTCAGGGCACAGATCCCAGGGGCTCTGTGGTGGATGAGATCCCTGGAAGTACAGAGTGGTTCCAGGCCATTTGGCAACTGGGTCTGGTGAGGGGCAAGGTCATGTCCCCCTGAGGACCTGGAGCAGCTTGCCCTGCAGAGCCTCACTGCCCGCAAGTGTCTGAAGGGGAGTCACGAGAGCTGACCTGTGGAGAGACGTAGGGAAACCTAGCCTGCAGAAGTTGGAAGAAACGAGAGATGGGTTGGCTTGACCTGTAGGAAGTGTTTTGTCACACCACACAGGGGTGTTCTGTTCTGGAGGGCATCCTAGGGATCGATCCAGCCTGAAGAAGTGGAGTAGAATTTACTGGAACTGCCCTGCAGATGGACGAGTAGCCACCTGGTTGTGTGGGGGGGAGGCAGCATGTGGAGGTTCAGGCTTTGAAGCTGGGCCTTGGGAAAAGGGACAGGACAGTCAGGGAGGGGGTTTCTTCTCAGCTCTCCACCTCCTTCCTTGCAGATACCCGGGTCACAGAGCCTGACTCTCTGTTTGCCCTGGATGTTGTGCGGCAGCGACTACATGAAAAAATGCGGGAGGCCCGGGGCCAGGTGAGTGGGGAGGCCGCTGGGGTGCAGGGAGAAGTGTGGTTTACTGCGGTGGTTGCCCTGCTCTGCCGAGAGGGGGCGGTACCTTGGTGTTCTTTGTGGGGTTGGCTACCAGCTCTGCCAGCCATTGTGGGGCTGACAGGAGGGACCTCAGCTGTTGTTCCCACCGCTGCAGCAGGTCCTGCCAGGCCCTTGGCAGCTCTGTTGAGCCAGAGGTCTGCTGTGGTTTGTGACCTCACGGGGAGCCTCCGTTCCCAGGGTCACTCGCCTTATACGGTCTGTGCTGGGCTGCAGATTCCTTGTGCCCTCGGAAAGAGGCTTAGCCTCCTTTCTCTAGGAAGCTGCCTTTGCTGAACACCACACCAGTGAGCACTTCTGTCCCCCGAAGCGTCACAACAGCTCTATGAGGTACTCAAGGGCCTGAGATGAGGTGATCTCCACAGCGAGCCCCAGACCTGAACCGGCCTGGGCTCTTTCTGCTAGCAGTGCAGTCCTCCCACTCAGCCAGTACCTGCCCTTTCCTGGGGACATGCCCTGGGCCTCTTGCTGTGTGCGGACAGTCCCCCGGCTTCTTCGTGCATCTGCCTTGGGTCAAGCCCAGGGCTCATTCCTAAGAAGTGGTCCAAGCTCTGGGCCCAGCCCTCCTGCGTGCAGGTCTGGGTCAGTCTGGCCTAGGGTTCTCTTGTTGGCCTCCAGAAAGAAAAGTTCATTGGCAAGAGACCAGAGGTCAGATATGTCACCAGCAGAGTGGTGCCGTGGTCAGCACGACACTGAGTCATTCTGACCTGATGCCATGTTCTAGTTGGTTTTATGAGCCCGTGTTTCTCATCTATGAAACGATGCAAGACATGTTCCCTGCGTGACTGTTAGGAAGATAGGGTAACTGTGTTTGAAAAGCGCCCTGGTGGGATGAGCCTGGGGAATGGAAGCTATGGTTCTTACTTGGGGGTCCTCTTGTCATTTTGGGGTCCCTTGTGTTCTAGTTGATAGGTCATTTCACAGGGTAACGCTGAAGTCACTGGACATCTTGTCCTGCTGAGCAGGCTCCTCACCTGCTTTCCTACTCTGATTCCACATTCCAGACCGGGGCCCCTCAAACTGGAAGGACCTCATATGTGAGTTTTTGCTTTTCTCCTCCAGGGCCACACCACGGAGCTGTCTCCTGCTGTTTTGGAGAAGAGACGGCGGAGAAAGCAGGAGCGGGACCGGAAAAAGAGGAAGCGAAAGGAATTGAGGGCAAAGGAGAAAGCGGCAAAGGCTGCGGAGGCTGCCGAGCCGCCCCACGAGCCGCCCCACGAGCCGC
>NW_024424119.1:56847456-56848889 GCF_017311325.1 Ursus maritimus | reverse complement strand
AAGAAGAGGTGCAGCCGGGGCTGCTCTTCAATAAGGTGAGGGGCGGGCCCAGCCACGGAGTGCGGGGACCCGGGCTCCACCCCGGCTGGCTGTGTGGCCTCTGGCCTGCAGCTGCCCATCTGCAGAGTGGGGTGCCTGCCCACGGGGGTGCTTGTGAGCATCCACGGGAGAGGCATTGTAAAGCTGTGATTCACTTGGGTCGCAACCCCTACTTGTGAGGTGGAGGTGACCGAGGAGCCAGCAGCCAGCAAGGCCCAGCGCCGGAAGGAGAAGAGGCAGAAGCTGAAGGGGAACCTGGCGCCGCTGACGGGCAGGAACTACCGGCAGCTGCTGGAGCGCGTGCAGGCGCGGCAGGCGCGGCTGGAGGAGCTGCGGGACCAGGACGAGGGCAAGGCCCGGGAGCTCGAGAGCAAGATACAGTGGACCAACCTGCTGTACAAGGCCGAGGGCGTGCGCATCCGCGACAGCGAGCACCTGCTGCAGGAGGCCCTGAAGCGCAAGGAGAAACGGCGCGCGCAGCGGCAGCGCCGGTGGGAGAAACGCACGGCCCATGTGGTCGAGAAGATGCAGCGGCGGCAGGACAAGCGGAGGCAGAACCTGCGCAAGAAGAAGGCGGCCCGGGCCGAGCGGCGCCTGGACAAGGCCCGCAAGAAGGGCCGGATCCTGCCCCAGGACCTGGAGCGGGCCGGCCTGGCGTGAGGGCCTGCAGCCCGGGCGCCCAGACCTCGTCGCTGACCTGGAGCTGCACTCCCACCTCGTGTGACAGCGGCGGGAGCTCATTCTGTGCGGTCTAGGCTCCCGGCAAACGGGGCTCTGTGGGCTCACCCCACAGGCTGGGTGGGAGGGCTCAGCTCCCACATGAGAAAGAAAGGGAGAGATGTGGAGAATGGAGGCTTCGATCCTTCAGAGCCTGGAAAGGGCTGACAGGGTCTGGGTTCCAGTCTTCTTTTGGGAGGCCACGAAGCTCCCCAGAAGTTTGCAGGGTGAGGGAGGTGTGGCGGGTGTGAGAGTTCTGGGGGGCACTTCATTGGCTCCTTCTTCCCCTCCGCGCGAGCTGGGAAAGATTGGCCTTCGGGACTGTCCGTGTGAGTCCAAAACTCGCCTGGAAGGGAGGAAAGTTAGAACTGCTGTAGCCCAAGCCCAAGGTGGCATTGGCCTCAGGTGACTGCCAGAGGGCGGATCGGACAACATTGGGTGTGACTGGGAGGGAGTTCTGAGTTTATTTGTAAGAGGAGCAAAAATTAGAGCTTAAGGTAAACACGCATATGAAAAGTTAAGATTAAGATGCCCGCTGGGGACGCCTGGGTGGCTCAGTTGGTCACGCGCGCCTGACTCTTGTTTTGACTTAGGTCCTGATCTCAGGGTTCTCTGATTGAGCCCCACATCAGACTGCACCCTCAGCGTGGAGTCTGCTTGAAATTCTCTCTTCCTCT
>NW_024424119.1:56829738-56847446 GCF_017311325.1 Ursus maritimus | reverse complement strand
AGCTATGGTTCTTACTTGGGGGTCCTCTTGTCATTTTGGGGTCCCTTGTGTTCTAGTTGATAGGTCATTTCACAGGGTAACGCTGAAGTCACTGGACATCTTGTCCTGCTGAGCAGGCTCCTCACCTGCTTTCCTACTCTGATTCCACATTCCAGACCGGGGCCCCTCAAACTGGAAGGACCTCATATGTGAGTTTTTGCTTTTCTCCTCCAGGGCCACACCACGGAGCTGTCTCCTGCTGTTTTGGAGAAGAGACGGCGGAGAAAGCAGGAGCGGGACCGGAAAAAGAGGAAGCGAAAGGAATTGAGGGCAAAGGAGAAAGCGGCAAAGGCTGCGGAGGCTGCCGAGCCGCCCCACGAGCCGCCCCACGAGCCGCCCCACGAAGAGGTGCAGCCGGGGCTGCTCTTCAATAAGGTGAGGGGCGGGCCCAGCCACGGAGTGCGGGGACCCGGGCTCCACCCCGGCTGGCTGTGTGGCCTCTGGCCTGCAGCTGCCCATCTGCAGAGTGGGGTGCCTGCCCACGGGGGTGCTTGTGAGCATCCACGGGAGAGGCATTGTAAAGCTGTGATTCACTTGGGTCGCAACCCCTACTTGTGAGGTGGAGGTGACCGAGGAGCCAGCAGCCAGCAAGGCCCAGCGCCGGAAGGAGAAGAGGCAGAAGCTGAAGGGGAACCTGGCGCCGCTGACGGGCAGGAACTACCGGCAGCTGCTGGAGCGCGTGCAGGCGCGGCAGGCGCGGCTGGAGGAGCTGCGGGACCAGGACGAGGGCAAGGCCCGGGAGCTCGAGAGCAAGATACAGTGGACCAACCTGCTGTACAAGGCCGAGGGCGTGCGCATCCGCGACAGCGAGCACCTGCTGCAGGAGGCCCTGAAGCGCAAGGAGAAACGGCGCGCGCAGCGGCAGCGCCGGTGGGAGAAACGCACGGCCCATGTGGTCGAGAAGATGCAGCGGCGGCAGGACAAGCGGAGGCAGAACCTGCGCAAGAAGAAGGCGGCCCGGGCCGAGCGGCGCCTGGACAAGGCCCGCAAGAAGGGCCGGATCCTGCCCCAGGACCTGGAGCGGGCCGGCCTGGCGTGAGGGCCTGCAGCCCGGGCGCCCAGACCTCGTCGCTGACCTGGAGCTGCACTCCCACCTCGTGTGACAGCGGCGGGAGCTCATTCTGTGCGGTCTAGGCTCCCGGCAAACGGGGCTCTGTGGGCTCACCCCACAGGCTGGGTGGGAGGGCTCAGCTCCCACATGAGAAAGAAAGGGAGAGATGTGGAGAATGGAGGCTTCGATCCTTCAGAGCCTGGAAAGGGCTGACAGGGTCTGGGTTCCAGTCTTCTTTTGGGAGGCCACGAAGCTCCCCAGAAGTTTGCAGGGTGAGGGAGGTGTGGCGGGTGTGAGAGTTCTGGGGGGCACTTCATTGGCTCCTTCTTCCCCTCCGCGCGAGCTGGGAAAGATTGGCCTTCGGGACTGTCCGTGTGAGTCCAAAACTCGCCTGGAAGGGAGGAAAGTTAGAACTGCTGTAGCCCAAGCCCAAGGTGGCATTGGCCTCAGGTGACTGCCAGAGGGCGGATCGGACAACATTGGGTGTGACTGGGAGGGAGTTCTGAGTTTATTTGTAAGAGGAGCAAAAATTAGAGCTTAAGGTAAACACGCATATGAAAAGTTAAGATTAAGATGCCCGCTGGGGACGCCTGGGTGGCTCAGTTGGTCACGCGCGCCTGACTCTTGTTTTGACTTAGGTCCTGATCTCAGGGTTCTCTGATTGAGCCCCACATCAGACTGCACCCTCAGCGTGGAGTCTGCTTGAAATTCTCTCTTCCTCTCCCTCTGCTCTTGCTCGTGCTGTTTCTCTAAAATAAATAAGTCTTTAGTGAAGAAAAAAAGATGCTGGTTGGAAGCATGCGCTGTGCTGGGAGGAAGGGGAGATGGGGTGGACTGGAGGATGTCAGTCCAGAAGGAGGCGGGAGACAGGGCTAGAAGCTAGGCGTTGCCGAGGCGACGGAAGATGCCCAGGGAGGCGGTGGAATTGCATGCATGTCTGCAGACGGGCAGAACCGCTGCAGACACACGAGACGGGGGGATTTCATGGCTCATGAATAATATTTCAGTAAAGCCGTTAATAACTGTCTTGACTGAGCTCCAGTTAAGAAACAGGCTGTAAGGGAAAGGCTGGTGTGGCCGTACTGGGCAGAGTGGACTTGAGGGTGAACAGCACCGTGGAGGATAAGGTATGTCAGGGCGGGATCGAGAGGCTGCGTACAGCATTGTGGGAGAAAACTTCCAAGGGCTGAATGTCAGAAACATTTCCAGAACCAAATGGTGGTGGTCCTCAGTTTCAAAGATACCCCGTTCCTCGGGCAGAGGCAAGTGGATGAAGATTGCCCTAACCAGAACCCCTCCTGCACAGGAAATGGGGTTCTGACAGTCCCAAAGGTTGTGGTAATATGAAAAGTAATAAGGGGAAAGCTCACTAAAATGGAGTCAGAAGGCCAGAAAGAGGAGCTCTCGTGCACTATGCCACCCGGAGTCAGTTACAGGAAGAACTGTCATTAGGCACCCCGGCACAAGTGTCCTCCACAGGAGGGAATCATGACTACAGACCCAACAGGGAAGGACGGACGCTGCTTCTCCTGAGAGAAATCCACTACCCAGCAGCTCAGCCGGTGAGAAACCGCCCTCGCCCTGAACTCCTGCTTTTCTCCAGTGGACTTTGGTTCAGGACGGCCCCTTCTAACTTCCTCATAAAATAACACTCCTTTCTTTGTTGGACTTGCCCGTGGTTTTGCCATAACTTGCATGTCCTGAATTGCAACTCTCTGCTATTCCCGAAAGAACCGATTTTGCTGGTAAAGGACCTGGCGGTTTTACTTTTAAGGTCAGCGGTAGTCTCCTTTTGGCACTGGCTCTTTAGAAATTCAGTGAGGGGCTGTGACCAGTCAGCTCAAGTGAGGCTTCTGTTCGCCAGACCTGGGGGTGGGGGGCAGAAGGGGAGTGGTCTCCAGACCCCAGTGGGTCGCCTCATCCAGTTCACTGCACTGGCCTGGCAGACAGTCATGGGAACCTTGCATACATGGCCTGTGGAAATAAAACTTGGCTGCGTGTTCTCTGCTGTTGGGTCGTGACCCCTGCATTGCCCCTGGGACCTCAGTCATGGTCTCATACCAGCGTTCCAGCTTCAGAGAAGAGCCACCGTGCTCTTTGCCAAGCGGTCCGAGCTCTGCTTGTGGCAAAGGCGTGTCTTCCTGATCCTCCCCTGACCATCTGTTGGGGGGATGAGCCGGTAACATGGTAAGGCTCCTCCAACAAGCCTGCCTCTCCACTGGGGTTTCTTTTCTGTTATTCCAGGAGATTTCTGGAAGCTTCACTTACCTTATGTGGACCTCAGTGGACTCCAGGTTTTGTCTGGGCAACAGGAAATCCCTGAATCCTCCCTAGTTCCCTAGCTAGCCCGTTGAACCTTGATTCTAGATGCAAGCCGGTCAGATTGCCTCCCTCCTCCTGGCCAAGCACTTCCAGGATCAGTTCCCACGTATTTGCCTGATCTTTTCGGTATAAAGCAGCAAATGTTTCTGCTCACTTAGTGAGCTGAACCTTCCTACTTTGACCTTGTCATTGGATTCTTGGGGGTCCGATCTGCTTGTAGGTCTAGACACAGGAAGGTGAAATGGCCTTGGGGATGAGGCTACTGGCTCCTTGCAGTTTTGCTGAGAACCTGAGACTGCTGTGTTAAACTGGTAAAGTTTATCAGTTAAGACAGGCAGACGACACATTGGATCTGAAGGCTTTTGTCTGCAGGCGCCACGTGTTCTCACGTGGCTGCGCCTAACTTCAGTGGGCGCAGAAACGCAGCCTACTCGGTGTCCGGAGGAGGGGCCGGGATGTTTTGAAGAGGCTGATGCCTCCTGAGCAGGGCCTGCCTGCTAACCACTCTTGGCACGAATTCTGTGTCAATCAGGGCTCCTAGCTACAAGCTCTAAGTGACAACTCTGTTGATCTAAGCAGAAGGGGGATTAAGATATTATGGCACACCCAACTTGAAGACGTCAGCATAAAGCTGGTATTTCTTCTTTCAGAAAGCACCAAAGCCAACTAGGAAAATAGAAACAAAACAAGACTATCTTAGTTGTAAGTAGGAGGCATTGAGGTTCCCCCCCATACAACAGGTGACGGTGCGGAAGCCAGTAGGGGTTGAATGGGAGCAAAATGAAGTGAGATGGGGCTGTCCTTGGTTGTAGATCCCCGGGAGGATTGATCAGTCCCTTTCTCCACGATGCAAATACATAGCCTGTGCTAACTCCAAGAATGTGAGAGGAAGTCTGGCAGCCGGAGGCCGTGTGGGAGTTGGGTTCTGGGAAGCAGAGTATGGCACGGGACAAAGACTCAATAAACCACCCTGGCTGGAACACCTCTGTTGGGGGTTGGGGTGACAGAGAACGTTGCTTTGAGGATATTCCTACAACTTCCTTTTCTCTCTGACTCAGGGATAGAAAAACTGAAGTTTGCACATCCAGCCCTGGGTTATAAGGAAAATCCTGTTGCTCTGAATGATAATTTAGGTTTCATCCTGCTTCAGTGACGCTGGTGCAAATATCTATGCCAGGAGGAGCCTTATTCTGTGAGTTTCAAAATGGGAATTTGCATGAGATGTGTATAGTAATACCACACGATACAAAGAAGGAAAGAGCCAGTAACAGGTGCACTCGAAGAACCTAACCAGAACGCTTTTTGCCAATGAATTCTCTCAAATATTTCTTCAGGAATAAAGAAAAAAAACAAAAGCCAATCACCTTTATAAAGAAAGCCCAAAGTAGAAAAATGACCTTGTGGAGTCTCGAGATAGTGAGTCAAGAGAATGATTGAAAAATGTCAGACAAGGGGCACCTGGCTGGTTCAGTAGGTGGACAATGTGACTCCTGATCACAGAGTCATGAGTTTGAGCCCCACATCGGGCATAGAGGTTACTTAAAAATAAAATCATTAAAAAATGTATATTAGGGGCGCCTGGGTGGCCCAATCGGTTAAGCATCTGCCTTCGGCTCAGGTCATGATCCCAGGGTCCTGGGATGGAGCCCACATCGGGCTCCCTGCTTTGTGGGGAGCCTGCTTCTCCCTCTCCCTCTGCCTGCTACTCCCACTGCTTGTGCTCTCTGTCAAATAAATAAAAATCTTTTAAAAAAATAAAGCTTTAATATATATATATATATATATATCAATCAGACAAACTAAGAAAGAGTGGAAGAAAAATATGGCATCAGAAATAAATGAAGCAGCACACTGAGAGGCATAGACAAACACACAGGAAGTAAAAATAGATTAAGAAAGTGCAAAGAGAAATTCCAAAGTATTGAAAAACACACCAAACAACACCAACGAAAGAAAAAGTTCCTTCAAAGCTATAAAAAGCAAAACAAACAGGAGGAACACCATGGACTAAGAGTAAACATCGCAGCCATAACTGATAATCCATTCTGTTCCCTTCTCAAAGGGAAGGAATTTCCACCTGGACCACAGAGCAAACTTGAACTCAGTAACTGTAGAAGGAACATACTTTACAAAGATGTGATGCAGATGGGCTCACAACCAAAAGGTTCCCAAGGAAACTGTATGAATGCAGTGATGGGAGTGGGTTTGTCAAACCAGCAGAGGGGGGAGAAGGTTTTGAGGGAAGTAACTGTAACGTGACTGAGCTGTTAAGCATTTGTAACCATTGTGAAGGGCTCCTTGCCAGCTGTGCATGGGCCACATCACACGTGTTTTTCCTCAGTTCCTGTTGGATCTGGCTTTGCCCCACCTGTGTGCCCTGCACTGGGGACTTTAGCCCAATCCGAGTGGTTAACATTTATGGAGTTCTGTTGCTCCTCCTGGCCTGGACGACTGTTCCTTCAGCCTCGTAGTGCCACTTGGTGGTCCTCAGACCCCGACCTCGGGCCAGAACACCAGGGGCCCTCGCCCAGGTCGCCCAGGCCTGTATCAGTGTCCAGCCACTGCTGATACTCATGCAGCCTCCCCATCGGACGTCCAGCCCTCTCAGGCTCAGCATGGAGCGAGGACCCACCTTCTCCCTCAGCCCCTGACACGTCAAAGGCCAATGCTCCCCCAGGGCGAGGGGAGCCCAACCAGAATGGGGAGACCCGGTGACTGGGGTGGCGGGGAAAAGACAACGTCATTTTGGTTCATCATGAGCCAAAGATAGAAAATACAACACAGTTGATGTTTAAAAAATTATTAGGACAGGGGCATCTGGGTGACTCGGTTAAGCGTCTTCCTTCAGCTCAGGTCATGATCTCAGGGTCCTGGGATCAAGTCCTGCATCGGGCTCCCTCTCAGTGGGGAGCCTGCTTCTCCCGCTCCCTCTTCCCCTCCCTCTATCTGTGCTCTCTCTTGCTTGTTCTCTTAAATAAATACAGTCTTTAAAAAAAATACATAAAAACTGTTAGGGTGAAATTCATAAAACTGAACGTTTTAAAGCGCATGATTCAGTAGCTTCTAGTATATTCACACTGTTGTGCAGCCACCATCATTCTCTTGTTCAGAACGTTCTCGTCACCCCCAAAAAAGACCGTGAGCCCATTAAGCAGTCACTCCCCATTCCCTCCTCCCTCCCACCCTAGCACCCACCAACCTGCATTCCTCTCCACAGAGTTACCTACTCTGGACATTTCATAGAAGTGGAATTACAGAATATTGGCCTTTGGTCTCATTTCTTTCACTGAGCACAGTTTTTTTGAGATTCCTTCACTGTAGCGTCTATCAGGACTTCATTTCTTTTTATGGCTGAATTGCATTCCATTGTGTGGCCAGACCACGTTAGTTTGTTTGTTGGTGGGCTTTTGGGCTGCTTCCACCTGTTGGCCATTGAGAACCGGCTGCTGCGAATGTGTGTGCACCTGAGCTTGCTTCAGGATCTGTTCTCAGTCCCTTTGGGTCTGTGCCCAGGAGTGGAATTGCTGGGTCTGGCATTAATTCTGTGTTGCCGTTTTGGGAGAACCACCAAATAATTTTCCACAGTAGTTGCACCATTTTACATTCCCACCAGCAAAGTACAAGGCTCCGATGTCTGCAGTCCTCACCAACATTTCTGATTTTCCCTATTTTTGCTTATAGCTCTTCCAGTGGGTGTGAAGGGTTAGCTCATGGTGCTGCTGACTTGCATTTGCTTGATGACTGATGGCGTTGAGCGGCTTTGCCTGCGCATATTGGCTTTCATGGTCTTCTGAGAGATGTCTGTTGAAGTCCTTTTCCATTTTTCAATTGGATGTCTTTTGTTGAAATGTAAGAGTTTTTTACACGTTCTGAATATTAAACCCTTATCAGATGTGGTTTGCAAGTGTTTTAAAAATATGTGTTATATTTTATAAATATTAAAACAATTTTTTTATTGTTTAAGCTCATATTTAGGCCACTTATCCATTTTGAGTCCAGTTTTGTGTATGGAGTGAAGCAGGTGTGACAGCTGATTTATCATTCAGCTTCTCTTGCTGCCATGTCACCCTGACAAGGGGCCTCTGTGGGTGCAGTTCTGCCTCTCTGACCTCAGCTGGACACAGGCCAGCCTGCACCTTTGGGATGGCTGGTGGACAGGCCCTCTCTTCCATCCCCAGTGGCTGGCACTGAGCAGTGGGGCCAGGCTGGTTGGGAGCAGTGGTGTGGTGTCTCTGTCCTGTCCCAACTGGTTCCTTCATCCCTCCCTCTGGGCCAGGTGGGAGCCTGCACAGAAAGTCTTAGCAGGAGGATAGGGCCAGAGAGAGGGCTGTCCTCTTCCTCTCCCAGGCTCCGCGGTGTGCCGTGTTTAATCCGTAAGTGGTACCCCACACCCTGGAGTCCCTGCACCCGAGGGACAGCCTCTCCTAGGCCTTCGCTGAAGCTCATCTTTATTCCAGTGTGTCAGAAATCTCTGGGACCTCCCCTCTAGAGAAAATATGAGACCCAGAAAGCGTCCGAGACCACTGTGCTGTTTGGAGATAAGGTAGATGATGTGCCAGGTGAATAAAGCAGCTCCCCGTGCTGGAGACACAAATGAGGAAAGGTGGAGAGGTCGGGGAGGGGAGTGGGAGTGGGACGGGGATGAGCCTAAGCTGGAGAGGTGAGCAGGGGCCAAATCTCCCAGGGCTTGGTGGCCGTAATGCAGGCAGGCTTGGCCCTGAGAGCGGGGGAAATCACCAGCTGGGAACTTCTGTGATCTGAGGTAGGAGGTATTACTGCACCTGTGCCAGTTGGGCTGCTGGCCACGGGCATCTAGCTGAAAAGTCTGGTTTTTGTCGTAGGACTGACCTAGCTGCTTCTCCCTGCCAGATCTGGGCAAACCGGAAACCTGTTGAGTTCCTCCCACCTAGAAGGGACAGGTGGGGTTGGGCCCAGGCAGGAGCCAGGACTTGGTTAGTCGGGTTGGTCTGGCTCTGAGCCTAAGGTCTGTGCTGTGCTTAGCTTCTGCCAGGGAGCCTTCCACCTCCTATACCAGCCTCTGCCTCCAGGGCACCTGGCCTGTGGGTCCTCAGAGGAGCTATGGACCCCAGAGGTGAGTGGGGAGGAACCAGGGCTCCAGAATAGGGTGATGGTTACCTCTATGGGCCTCTGACCATCTGGTCAGGGCTTCCCAGCTGCATAGAGCCAGAGGTCCAGAACTAGCCTTGGTGGGGACAGCTGGGTGCTGTGGGAGCAGGGAGGGTCTGGGAGCTACATTTTCTTCTGTGTGTAGGAGTGGGTGTGGTCTTGGGCAGGGATGATGGTGGTGCCCAGAGAAGGGCCACAGACAGAATGTGGCCACAGCAGTGTTAGTGGTGGGGGCAGGCCCTTGGGGGGAATGTCTTGATTTGACATGCAAAACTCCCTGCCCAGCACTCCTGCCCAGGCCTCCTGTCCCCATCCCCTTTCCTGGGCTCTCTTCTCTCTACTTGTCTGGGCCGAAAGTAGGCTGAGGGGACAGGAGTCTCCTGTGGGTGCAGGTTGGCTCCCTGATGTCAGTAATAACAGACTGGAGCTGGTCCAAGGTCACCCTGTGAGGCTGAGATCTAAGGACAGAGGGGAGGGAAGGAGGGAGAGTGGAGGGGAAGGGACTGGAAAGCCAGGAGGAAGTTCCCCTCCTGCCCCTCCCCTCTCCTCCGGATCTGGCCAGGACAGTGGGGTCTGCTGCACTTTTCCGCAGAGGGTGGTCTCTGCCTCTCTGGCTGAGAAATGGAGGCTTCTGTCTTGCCCTTGGTGCTCTCTCCCTGCCCGGCCCTCTCTCCCTGCTATCTCTGCTGCTACCTGGACACAGATCAGCCCAACAACCCAGGTTCTTGTCAGCAGGACCGGTAGGCCCCGGACCCAGCCCCTGCGGCTGTAGATGGGGCAGCCCTGGTGGAGTGCTGGACATCTGGGGCCCCCCACCCCCGGGAACAGTAGTGCACCTGCTCAGAGCTCCTGCCCAGGGCCATCCTGTGCCCAGCTGCCTTTCCTCAGTGGCCAGGAGGGGAAGGATCTGACCTTTGTGTGTATCTAGGACACCCAGGACCTGGCACTGTTTATTCATCCTCTCATCCATGGCCCTTTGCAGGGGCCTGGCAGGCAGTGTGGTCTCAATGAAACTTCCAGAACAGCAGTCCAAAGCCCAGTCTAATGGACATGAAACAGGCTACGTGGGTCCAGATGTCCCAGGTGCCCACCATAGCTGGGGTTGAACCCCGGGCCCTGGAGTCACCCCTTCTTTGACCAGAGGAGAAAGAAGGGTTCCGGGGGGCCTCTAGGAAGGCTCCCGTGCTCTGCTCAGCCCTCTCCCCTGACAGCAGGAAGAAGTGGCCTTGGAGAGAGGCTGGGAGAGTCCAGAGAGACAAGGACGGAGACCTGGAATCCTCCCTCCATTCCCTCCTGCCGGGCTGGGTGGGGGCCTTGCCAGAGCCTGGGAGGAGGTGCAGGGTGGGAAGGGGCTTCTTCGGCCCCTTGGGGAGTCAGAGCCCAGCCCGGGCAGGAGAGCACACGTCTTCCCAGAAGAGAAAACCAAAGACAACAGCCACTGCTTTTCCTGATTTTTAGTCATCAAAATTCTTTTGTTGATAGGAGACAGGCAGACATGGCCTGGCTTGGGCTGGGCCTGGAGCAGGGCTCCCTGAAGAAACCCTGTCCCGGACTGGCTGGGAGGGACACAGTGGCCATTGCTGTTTACTTTTGTCCTCATTCTAAAGTGTATTTGCTCTTCATGACCAAAGCAGAGACGGTGTGGTGGTGGGAAGGGCAACTCCTAGAGCCAGCCGAGTCCCATGGCCCAGATGGCACAAGCACCTGGGCAGAGTCCAAGTGTTCCCTGGTTCCCTGGAAGGTGGTGACCACAGCTCTGGGGACGGTCATGCCCTGGTGGGGTCCAGTAGGGGTAGGCGCTGGCTCTGATGCTAAGCATCTCAAGGAGAGGGGCTAGCAGCCCCAGACTTGGCCGTCCAGCCTCCCAGAGATACCTGTCTGTTAGAGTCCCACAAACAGGGACAACTCTGGTCTGAAAGTCAGGGACCTGGTAGGGTGCCCAATTCAGCCCAGTTTGCTTAGACCTGCCCTGGTTTTAGCACTCCAGACCACCGCCCCCCACCCTGGGGTCTGGCCTTCCAGCTTCCAGTCCCTCTGGGGTTGGCTTCTGTTCCACCCAAACCCCCAGGTCCTTGGACACAAGGTACTTTTCTGCTGCTGGAGCTTCCTGGTCCCTTCTCTTGATCTTGCCCACCTGCTGCACCCTCCTGCCTTTCCTTCTTGTGTTCTCTGTGTCTGGCCTGCTAGCCCCACCGGGCCAGGCGCCTCAGTGCCCCTTCTTTTTTGTCCAAAGTGTGCATGCCGTGTGTACTTTGCATCCGGGGTCACAGGGGAGCTCCCTGCATATGGCCAACCCAACCCGTGAGCTGGTGGGACCTTCAGCTTCACGTGGGCCAACCTGCTCTGTGCCAGAACGGGGTACTCAGAAAGTCCACTGGAAAGTGCCAGGACTCCACCCGGCCCCCAGCCCTGAACTATGGGCAGCTTTGCTGTAGAAAGTGTGGGCTGGAGGTATTCCATCCACAGCTGACTGTTGAGCTCCTACTGTGTGCCGGCACTGTCTAGAGAGGGGGACGAGTGTCAGAGCACACGGCACCAGTGTCCCTGGGCAGGGCGGACACCTTGCAGGACATTGGGGGAAACTTGCAAACAGAAAGGGTGGAGTGGTCCCATTGGCTCCCAAGCGCCCAACTCTGGCATCCCGTGGGGTAGGTCAGGGGCAGGCGGACTGCGGACACCCCTGTCCTCCGGCATGGTAGAGATGAGAACAGGGGGCCCCCCCACATCAGGAAGTTGCCTTGCTGGATAGGGGCCGCCTTCAGCCATTCCCCCATCAGCCAGCGCAGGGGCTGGAAGAGCCTCTGGGCCAATCCCATTTGCTTGTCTGCCCTTTCCAAAAATTCATTATTGTGATAAAATATACATAAGAAGGAATTGACCATTTTAACCAGTTTCAAGTACACAGCCACCGATCATCTACAGAACTCTCCCATCTTCCCAAGCTGAAACTCTGTCCCCATTAGACACTGACCATCCCCCACCTGGCCCCCGGCACCCACCATCCACTTCTGTGCCCAAGTCCCTCAAGTAAGTGGAATCCTGCAAGATTTTTCCCTCTGAGACTGCCTTGTTTCACTCAGCTTAATGTCCTTGAGGCCTGTTCATGTTGGAGCCTGGGACAAGATTTCCCTCCTTTCTAAGGCTGAGAGATTTTCCGTGGTGGGGATGGACCATGCATCCTTGACTCCTTCATTCATCGTTGGACTCTGGGATTGCTTCCCCTTTTTGTGAATAATGCTGCCTTGAATGTGCAGAGACCCAGCAGTGGAATTGCCGGATTATATGGTAATCCTATGTTTAACTTTTGAGGACTTGCCATACTTTCTCCCCCAGCAGCTACACCCCCAGCAGCTGTACCCACACTTTGAAGGTGTGGCAGCACGGTGTGCTGGTGGGTTGAGTTTGGGGTGGTAAGGAAAGGAAGGTGGAAAGATGCCTCTGAGCTTTCAGTGGGTTTTGGTGCCTGGCCATGAGATGGGAATAGTGCCCCACGGGGGGCATGGGTGACAGGGACCCACAGTCCTGTTTGGCCATGAAAGGGCTGATGTGCCTTCCGTGGGGAGGGCCCGTGAGTGGTTAGGTCTCCAAGTCCAGAGGTCCACAGGCAGGTAAAGGCTGGAGAATGGTGGGAGGGGGACAGCAGCACAAATGTGGTAGTTAATGCTCTGGTGCACTGTGGGGACAGAAGAAAGGCTGGGGCCAAGCCTGGAGCCTCCAACGTTTGTGCTCCTGGAGGAGGGGGTGCAGAGGCGGCTGCAGGGCGGGTGTAGCCAGAGAGTAGACCAAAGGAAGCAGAGTTCAGTGGCATTGATGATCAAGCTGGCCGAGGGCAGAAGAGAGAGCAAGGGGTTCGGACTGCAGGCGTCCTGGAACCAGCCAGTCGTAGAGGAGCCCCAGTGGGTGGTTGGCATGACAGGCAGGTTAGGGAGGGTGAGGAGATGATGCGAGGAGGATGTAGGGCCTGAGAATGGCGTTTCAAGCTGTTCTCTACAGGGAGCGGGGAGAACTGGGACGGCCCTGCGGAGGGAAGGTCAGGAGAGAAGCATGAATGATGCACAGACATGGCACTGGGCTGCATCCCTCTCATTCATGCCCTGCTCTGATCATGGCTGGGTCTCCCAGCTCACCTGGTTCGGCACGCACTTTACCTGGGCTGGCTGGCCAGCGCCCCGTGCACACCCGATGGGGGACATTTGGACTCTCAGGACAATCTCTATTGTGTTGCTGTCACCGTGGTGAGGTTGAATGCCTTTAATGTGAGTTGTCGCCCCATATCGTTTGACCTTTACAACAGTTCATGGGGTCTCTAGCTGGCTCAGTGGGTGGAGCATCGTGCCCTTGATCTCAGGGTTGAAGTTCAAGCCTTGGGTGTAGAGATGACTTAAAGATAAAATCTTAAAAAAAACCAAAACACTCACCAGTTGCTCTTATTTATTAAGTCATAAGAGCTATTATTATAAAGGCTTGGGGCCTTTGTGATGTGAGTTCCACCTTTTTAAAAATTTGTGTTTCTTGATTTTGTTTGTGTTTTTTTTTTAACCACGTGCCAAATTTTAATTTTCGTTGGTTCATATTTATTTGTCTTCGTTTAGGGCTATTAGAAAAATCTTAGGCCACACTTAGAAAGGGTCTTCCCCTCTCCAAGACGGAAATTTAGTATCTCTCTTTTATTGTGGTTTATTTATGTGTTTATCTGGGTCTGATGGAGAAGTGTCACCCCCACCTGGCAGGTGCTGGTGCCTCTGCCGGCTCCCTGCTCCCTGTAGCTAACTATTTTTAGCTATTCCTTGTCCGGCTGTTCCGGACTTTGCATTCTACCCACCACACCTGTGCTAAGAGCGCCCCTGTTCTTAGAGCCGCACAGCATCGCCTTGGTGGCTGCCCGCAGGTGGCCCTAGTGAAGAACACCAGCTGGTTTCTAGGCTTCTGCTCTCACAAACACAGCCGTTGTGAACAATATCGTTTTTCACGTGGGCAAGTGTCTCCCCAGTGTAGATCCCCACAAGTGGGTTTGCTGGGTCAGATGCAGAGTGAATCTGACTCTGGTTAAACACTACCAGATGTCCCTACCTGTGGAGACCAGTTTCTGTCCACCCCCTACTGCGGTGTTTCTGAGCCTCACCGCTCCTGGGTGATGGCACTGTAAGGAGGATAATAAAATTGAATTTAAATTGCCCCTAAAGAGAGAGGCACCTGCCTGGCTCAGTGGGCAGGGCATGGGACTCTTGATCTTGGGGTCATGAGTTCAAGCCCTATGTTGGGTATAGAGCCTACTGAAAAAAAAATTGTCCCTAAATAGAAAAATACTTAAGAGTAAGATTTTGCTGGGTTAAGGTAAGCTTTGGGAGGCCACAAGTCATTAATGTCTAAGAGGTTTTTTTTGTATCCCCAAGAACCAATTTTCACCTTCTCAGGGGTGGCATCCTGAATTCCTTGCTCCCTACTCCTCCCCCTGCCCGGAGGGGCGAGGCTCAGAAATGCAATATGGCTTTCTTCCAACGTGCACCTTTCCTCAAGTGTTTTCCCTGCAGTGGGCTCTGTGGCCATGGTGTGTGTGACTCTGGCGAGAGCTCCCACTGCGTTAGGGCTGGGAGGTGCCCGTGGAGTCTGGAATCCCCTCAGTGGAGCTGGGTTGGTGCACCCTTGTGTGTCACAACTCTCATGTGTCTTGTCATCCACACTTCGCCAGTTGCATTATTGCTGAGCCCCACCTCAGCCCCATCCTTTGGACTATGAAGAATGGGCCCAGGGGCACCTAGGTGGCTGTCAGTTGAGCGTCTGCCTTCAACTCGGGTCATGATCCTGGGGTCCTGGGATGGAGCCCAGCGTTGGGCTCCCTGCTCAACGGGGAGTCTGCTTCTCACTCTGCCCCTCCTCCCTGCTCCTGCACTTTTGTCATTCACTCTCTCTCAAATAAATAAAATAAAATCTTTAAAATAAAAAATAAGAGTGCACCCATTCCCTGGGGGCTTGTCAACAAGGAGAGGCACCAGGGCAGGTGCCTGGTCCTGCAGGGCAGGGCTCAGTGCCTCCAGGAGAGGTTAACCCGGCTTTCCTGTGAGTACGGAAAGAGGAGAGTGCTTCCAGCTGTGAGCCCATCCCTGGCCAGGGCCCAATTTTGGCCTCAACAAGGTGCTTTAGGTAATCCCGCCCTGAATAACTGAGGCCTCCTCTCCACAGGCTTCCGGGGAAAGAGCGCCAACTTCTGGCTGTGTGGGTTCCTGTTCTTCGCTGCTGTCCTGGGCTTCTGCAGGTAAGGAGGGCGGGAGCGCTGGGGTCCGATGGCAGGTTGGGATTTCTTATGGCATATTTGACTGTAGTTCATGCAACCAGTTAGGGTTGGCCCACAATGACCAGAAGGTGTGACCAGCACTGTCGCCCTCCTTTTGCAGAGAAGGGAAGCCTCAGGTCCCACCACTTCACGGGGGCATGGACTCGCAGCCAGGGCTCTGCTCTGCTCCCTGATGATTTATGGGCATGGGTAGGTGCCAGGGGTGCAGAGGGCTTCTGAAGGCAGTGTTTGACAGCCTGTGAGAAACACCAGTTATATCAGCTCACGGAACTCACATCATGCTTTAGATACGTTTGGGGAAAACAGGTAACACTTTTTTTTTCTTTTTTAACCGCATTTCATTAGTTTAAAAGAAACAGTGAAGTTTATGTTTTAAAACAAACTTAGTAAAATTGCATCCCCTTAAAAAAATAGAATCTAGTGGATACTTTTTCAGTTCACCCGTTCTTACCCCACAAGATAAAATTGCCCCTAGCCTCCACTTTGCCCTGGATGCTGAATGTTTGAATATATAGTTCAGATCACAAGCAGGCATTTGCATTTAGTGGTTAAGCTTTAGAACTATACACGTTTTCACTGATGACTTTTGTGAAGAAATCTGTAAGTGGGGCACCTAAGTAGCACTGTCGGTTAAGGGTCCAATTCTTCGTTTCAGCTCAGGTCGTGATCTCAGGGTCATGAGATCGAGCCTCACATTGGGATCCGTGCTTAGCAGGGAGTCTGCTTGAGATTCTCTCTCTCCCTCTCCCACTGCCCCTCCCCGCACCATTTGCACTTTCTTTTTCTCTCTAAAAAAGAAGAAATATTGGATTTTTATTTTGTGCTAGGGCCTGAGCAAAATGCTGGTGGACATTCTTGTACCTTCTCTGAACAACCTATAAGATATGCATTACTATGCCCATTGTACACCTGAGAAACTAAGGCTCCGGAGGTTCAGGTGACACCCAGGTTCCAAGGCAAGAAGTGGCCAGGCCAAGATGCAGACTGTCCTTGCTGCTGGCCTCCCAGGCTACTGAGGGGGAGTCAATCTGGGCCAGCATCTCATCTCAGGGCTGACGGTCCAGCCAGTGTCTGATTTGGAAAACGATGCTCTTGGGCTGTTGGACACATCAATGCATTCACCTAGGCAGGTGTTTACTGAGCCTGGTGTGCTCTGGGGGACGTGGGGGGCACCAATATGTCACTGTCAGTGGGACAGCTCCCTGTCCTGAACAGTGTCAGGTCTGGTAGGGGAAGTAGACAGGGCTAGGCTGGCACGAGAGAGGATACAGGGTTTCCTGGATCTCCTGGAGGAAGACACCCCTTGACCTGCCAGAGCTGGACACTTGGCAGGGCTTCATAGAGCGTCTGGTCTAAGCAACAAGCAGCCACTTACGTATGGAACAGAGACGGGGGCTGGGGGGGGCGGCATGACATTCCAGGCGGTCTCTGCCCACTACATGGGGGCTGCCGACCCGCAGAGGGACCCCCTGAGCTGCCGTGCTGTCCTTCCAGGCCTGGCCCCCACTTCAGAGCTTGATCGTGGCATGCTGCGGGTCCGGGGCCGAGCTGGCTCCACGGCCCGACCCGCCAGGGATCCAGCCTCCACCCGTACTGTGTGCAGCAGGAGAACTCCGTGCTCAGAAAGCAGCCTGTCCCAAAGTCTGAGTCTTAGAACGTGTCCTCCCATGGCATGAAAATACTCTTCCTTGGAACATGAGGACCCCAGGGAGCGCCGAGAGCCCGTGGCACCTTCCTGTCATGCCTTCGAGTATTTGGAGCCACCTGTCACCGTGCCCTGCAGCTTCCCGCTGTGACCCAGTTCTGAAACCCCTCACCCCGTCTGGCCTGGCTGCTGCCTGCAGTGTCTGTTACAGCCAGGTGCCCAGAGTGGCGGCCCGACGGGTCTGGGGTCGGGGGCCTGCGGTCTCATGTTGGGGGTTGGGGTCGGGGGTCAGGGGTTGGGGTCTGGGCTCAGGCGTTAGGGGTCTGGTGTCGGGGGTCAGGGGTCGGGAGTCTGGCCTCTATTCTCCATCTAGGTGCCAAGGTTCTTTTGACTTACTCAACCAGCACCCTCTTCCTCTGCATTGTTCTGTGTTCACATCTCATTTTATCTTCTTTCCCCCTCATTTTGACATACCTTGGATTGCCTTTTTAATTTTTTTAGATTGATTAATGTTTAGAACCCAGAAGATACATCAGATTATTTTCTTCTTGAAAAAAGTTTTCTTTTAGAGCAGATTTTTTTCCGCCTTGGACTTTGCCTCCCCATGTGCTACTTTCATAAATTTTTTGTGGATGTAGAATTTTTACGTGTTTTGTTTGAGTGTAACTTAAAAATCCCATCTGATGTGACTAAGCCTACATGAGCACTTTCTGGCACTTTTCAAAAGCTCACAATAAAAGCTCTTTCTTCAAATGAACATTTAAATTTTAAAAGGTGACCTCAATGTGCAAAGACTGATTTAAAAATCTTTTGCTGCCTTTTTTTTTTTAATTCACACAAACCAGGATAAATCCTAGGACAGAATTCTTTGATGGGCAAAATTATCTTCTAATTTGGCAAAAGGAAAGAGTCCCACACAGATGGACCCCCAGACTTAGCCACGTCGTTTCTGGCTCCCCGGGGTTCTGCCGCCAGGCTCCCAGGGCTGTCGTAACCTCTTCCGTCTGGTCTGTGCCCATCGGAGCCTCACCTTCCTCTCCAGGGCGTGGTGGAGAGTGGTGTCACCAGGAGAGGTGGTACATAAGGGGGTCAAGTCGGGCACGGGGCAGGACGTGAATTGTGTTTTGGACGATTTGAGTTTGAGGACCTGCGGACCTCCAGGGAGCGGTCTGTGTGGAGAGAGTGTGAGGTATCCACACAGATGGGTTGCTGCAGTCTGAGAGCTGATGAGA
>NW_024424119.1:56789391-56825038 GCF_017311325.1 Ursus maritimus | reverse complement strand
TCCCCCAGAGGCCTCTCTGATCAGCCCTTGTACAAGCAGGGAAACTGAGGCTCAGAGAAGTGAAGGTACTTGCCTGAGGCCCTGCAACTGGGGAGGGACCGGTCGGGATCCAAGCCCAGGCCATACGACCTCCCTGCCAGGAGAGCTAGAAATGCGCGCTGTCCTTTCTGAAACCAGTACCCACATCTCCTTGAAGTTCTAGAGCAACCAGCCACGTGAGGCCACGGGCTCTTGACACGTGACCATTCTGGAGTGGGACGTGCTGTCAGCGGGAAACACACTGGATTTGAAGCACTTAGTACCCCCAAATCCTCTCTGATCAGCCCTTGTACAAGCAGGGAAACTGAGGCTCAGAGAAGTGAAGGTACTTGCCTGAGGCCCTGCAACTGGGGAGGGACCGGTCGGGATCCAAGCCCAGGCCATACGGCCTCCCGGCCAGGAGAGCTAGAAATGCACGCTGTCCTTTCTGAAAGCAGTACCCACATCTCCTTGAAGTTCTAGAGCAACCAGCCACGTGAGGCCACGGGCTCTTGACACGTGACCATTCTGGAGTGGGACGTGCTGTCAGCGGGAAACACACTGGATTTGAAGCACTTAGTACCCCCAAATTTAAAATATCCTGCCAAGTGTCCAATATCCTATTTGCTGGGAAAGGGGCTTAGTTCTTGCCTCACTGAGACACAGCTCCTCCCGGGAAACAGGGTTGGTGGCCTCCTGGAAGGAATGTCCCATGGGACCCAGCACCCAGCTGGTGCGTCGGAGACACTCCAAGCAAGGGCAGTGAGGGAATGGGAATGTCAGGGCTCAGGACTGGAGGTCTGGAATCCTGCCTGCTTCTCGCTCGGCTGCTCCCAGACTGTGAACCTTGGACAAATCCTTCCCTTCCACGGCCCAGATGTCCACGCCCTGCTCTAACACAGTGTGACTCGTTTCCCGCAGGAGGGCCGACGTGCTGGTCATGACCCCCTGGTTTGCTCCCATCATCTGGGACGGGGTCTTTGACTCCGCCATTCTGGACGCACAGTTCGAAAGCACCACCATTGGGCTGACAGTGTTTGCCATCAAAAAGTAAGTAAGGTCTGGGCAGCTGCGCTGCAGGAAGCCCGCCGCGGTGCCAGGGGAATGGGGGACGCTCGTCACTAGGGGTCACTCTTCTCCAGGATGAGGTGCTCTCGGGTCGTGGGGAGGCCTGGGTGGCTTGATGCGCAGATGAACTTGGTGGGATTTGCAGGGGCCACTAGGCACAACCCCCGCTCAAAGTAGCAGCCCCACACCTGAGAGTCAGCGCTCCAGAGGTCCGCGCATGGACCTTTGAGAGCCGTGCAGCCCCCACTGACCTCTCACAGGGGCCAGCTGCAGGGCCAGGAGCCCAGCCCCCGCACAGCCCCCAAGCAGGTGCTCTGTGGCCCCGATCCATTCCCAGAGACGCGGACTGAGGCTTCGTTTCCTAGTCTGCCAGAGCGGGTTCACCGTGTGGCAGAGCCGGATCTGAAACCTGCAAGTTGCATCGATGGCTTCGGGGTTTGCTTGTTTGGGTGGAAAACTGGCTTGTGTCTTAGGTAGCACGTCTTCATCTTTGCACTCTGACGCCCGTGGACCTTCCTCGTTCTTTTGAGGGGCTGCCGCTCTTCCAGTCCAGAGGCTCTTCATTCCCTGCTTGGGCTGTTTTACAGAGTTGCCTACGCGGCACCCTTGCGAATAACATTTTTACAGTGAACGTGTGCATGCCCACCACCTACATCCCACCACTGACGTCGTTCCCCCCCTCCCCGTTCTCCCTAGTGTCGTTGGCATATAGCCGACACGGAACACCGCGTGACAGAGTGTATAAGAGATGGTGTGACGGGTGTGCGCACAGTGTGTTAACGCCACTCACCGCGCTGCCCGTCTCCTTCCCAGAACTTACTTACCTTCCAGCTGGAAGTTTGTACTTTGCCCCCCTTCGCCCATTGCCCCAGACCTGCACGTCTTGCCTCCCGTTAACCACTCACCTGCTCTCTGTTGCTGCGGATTCAGGTTTTCTACGATTCCACATGTCAGTGAGATCATACCGTATTCATCTGTCTCCGGCTGACCTGACTCACGTGGCGTAATGGCCTCAGCTTTCAACCGCGTGGCTGCAAACGGCAGGGTTCCTTTCTTTTTCAGGGCTGAGTGGTACAGGTCTCACGCTTTGTTTATCCGGGCATGTTGATGGACACTTAGGTTGGTTCTCGGTCTCGGCTATTGTAAATAATGCTGCAGTGAACGTGGGAGTGCAGTTATCTCTTCAAGAGTCTGATTTAATTTTCTGTCCCTCTCCCCGTCTCTATCATCTATCTCTTTCCATGCCGCCAGAAGTCAGATTGCTGGATCATAGGGTAGTTCTATTTTTTTTTAAGATCTTATTTACTTTTTTGAGAGAGAGAGAGAGAGAGAGAGAGAGAGAGAATGTGAGCAGGGGAGGGGCAGAGGGAGAGGGAGAGAGAATCCCAAGCAGGATCCCTGCTGAGCACAGAGCCCAACGTGGGGCTCAGTCTCACCACCCCGAGACCATGACCTGAGCCCAAACCAAGAGTCAGATGCTTAATCACCCAAGCCACCCAGGTGCCCCAGGGCAGTTCTGTTTTTAACTTTGGAGGGGCCTCTGTCCTGTCGTCCATGGTGGCTGCACCAGTTTGCATTCCCTCCCAACAGTGCACAGATGTTCCCTTTTTTCCACGTGCTCACCGACACTTGTTATCTCTTGTCTGACTCTAGCCTCTTAACAGGTGTGAGGTGGTAACTCATTACAGTTTTGATTTGCATTTCTCTGATGATGAGGGATGTCGAGCACCTCTCCACGGACCTGTTGGCCATTTGAATATTTTCTTTGGTATGATTTCAACTTCTTGAGTTTTCTAAGATTTGTGTAGTGGCCTAACATATGTTCTACCCTGGAAAATGTTCCATGTGCCCTTGAGAAGAACATGTGTTCTGCTGCTGTTGGATGGAATGTTCTAGGTATGTGTGTTAGGCCTGTTTGGTCTGTAGTATTGTTCAAATATGCTGTTTCCTTACCGATTCTCTGTCTGGATGATCTATCCATTTTTAAGAGTGAGTTATTAACGTCCCCAATCAATATTGTATCGCTACTTATTTCTCCTTTTAGTTTTGTTAGTATTTGCTTTATGGATTTAGGTGCTCTGATGTTGGGTGCCTAAATATTTACAGTTGTTATTTCTTCTTAATGGATCGAGCCCTTTATCATTATATAATAACTTTTGTCTCTTTTGATCATTTTTAGCTTAAAGCCTACTGTGATATAAGTATAGGTACCCCCCTTTTCCAGGCATTGTTTCCTTGAAATATCTTTTTCTTTTTCTTTGCTTTTGGTCTGTGTCTCTAAAGCTAGAGTGAGTCTCTTCCAGACAGAATATTGTTGGACCTTTGAAAAAAAATCTATCCATTTAACCATTCAATGCCTCTCGACTGGAGAATCCTTTTATGTTTAAAAACATCTAAAGTGGGGCGCCTGGGTGGCTCAGTCATTAAGCGTCTGCCTTCGGCTCAGGTCATGATCCCAGTGTTCTGGGATCGAGCCCTGCATAGGCTCCCTGCTCAGCAGGAGGCCTGCTTCTCCCTCTCCCACTCCCCCTGCTTGTGTTCCCTCTCTCACTGCCTCTCTCTCTGTCAAATAAATAAATAAAATCTTAAAAAAAACCCCAAACATCTAAAAGTAATTATTGCCAAGTAAGGACTTACTATCGCCATTTTGCTCACTGTTTTCTACCTGTGGGCCTTTGTTACTCACTTCTTATCTTTAGCTTTGACACTTTTATCATAATCTTTTCTGTATCAATTACAGGCTTTCCCTCTGTAGTCACTAAGGCTTACATACACTATCTTCTATGAAAAACCACCCTGTGAAGCTGATGCCAACCTGACTTCAATAGCTTACGTAAACCTGTTTCTCATCCTCTCTCCCGCACATGTTAGGCGATTGATGCTACGACATGTATTTTTTTTTTAAAGATTTTATTTATTTATTTATTCGACAGAGATAGAGACAGCCAGCGAGAGAGGGAACACAAGCAGGGGGAGTGGGAGAGGAAGAAGCAGGCTCATAGCGGAGGAGCCTGATGTGGGGCTCGATCCCAGAACGCCGGGATCATGCCCTGAGCCGAAGGCAGACGCTCAACCGCTGTGCCACCCAGGCGCCCCTACAACATGTATTTTTAAATATTGTGTTTACACGAACAAATTATTATAGTTTGGTTAGCTTTTATATGTTTTTTAACCTTCGAACTGGAGTTGGGACGTATGCACTGCCGTTACAACATTAGAGAATCTGACTTTGACTATGTGTTTGCCATCACCAGTGAATTGTATAAATGTATTAATATGCTCTTACGATGTTAGTTGGAACCGTTTCCTTTTTGCTGGAAGACTGGGATGCCCTGTAGCATTTCTTGTAAGGCATGTCTGGTGGTGACAAACCTCCTCAGCTTTTGTTTGGGAAAGGCTTTATCTCTCTGTTTCTGAAAATCAGCTTTGCTGGGGTAGTATTCTTTCAATATTTTTGTTTTTGTTTTTTAGAGAGCGAGAGAGCATGCGAGTGGGAAGGGAAGGGCAGAGGGTGAGGGAGAGAGGGAATCTTAAGCAAGCTCCATGCCCAGCACGGAGCCTGACCTGGGGCTTGATCCCACCACCCTGAGATCTTGACCTGAGCTGAAATCAAGAGTCAGACGCCCAACCGACTGAGCCACCGGGTGTCCCAGTATTTTGAATATACCATCTCACTGTCTCCTGGCCTGCAAAGTTTTGTTGAGAAATCTTCCCATAGTCTTATGAGGGGGTTACCTTATACATGATGACTTGCTTTTCTCTTGCTACTTTGAAAATTTTCTCCTTGTCTTTGACTTTTTTAAGTTTATTTATTTTTTTAGTAATCTCGACACCCAGCATGGGGCTCAAACTCACGACAACAAGATCAAGAGTCCCACACTCTTCCGACTGAGCCAGCTAGGCACCCTTCCTGTCTTTGACTTTTGACAATTTAATTATAATGTATCTCTCTGTAGCCCTTTTTAGATTCAAACTACTTGGGGTTCTTTGAGCCTCATGAATCTTGATGTCCATGTCTCTCATTTGGGAAGTTTTCAGCCATTATTGCTTTAAACATATTTTCTGTCCCTTTCTCGTTCTCTTCTCCTTTGGGATTCCCATAATGCATACAGTATTTCTTTTCGTGGTTTCCCATAAGTCCATAAGCTTCACGATTGAACATTTTATGATACTGGCATGATTACTAATCTACCCATCTGGTGGTCCTTCTGTCTCAGTCCATATTGCTTTTGATAGACATGAAGGTAAATCTGGGACGTCAGCACACCATCATCAACCAGAGTTCAAGATGTGGTTATGGTTTTTCTTCTTCCCGGGTGAAATGTACATACAAATGTTTGCTGAGTTTTGGCAAATGCGTATAGTGTGTAACCAGAATCCTTTTCTCTCTCATGCCCCTTCCCAGCCAACGCCCCCCCTTCCTCTTCCACATCACTGTTCTGATTTTTTTCCACTCTAAGATTAATTTGCCTACTGGAATTGTAAATTACATACTGTTTTGTGTTGTCTTTTCTCACTAAGAAGCATCACTTGGAGATTTATCCGTGCTTTTGCACGCATCAGCAGCTCTTTTTTGTTGCTCAGCATTCCGTCAGATGGGCATACTATAGTTGTTAATCCATTTTCCTTTTGACGGACACCTGTTTCCGGGTTTTGGATATTGTGAGTAAATATGAGTTTTGTTGGACAGATCTTTTGTGGATGTGCATTGTGTCTTTTCTTGATTAAACATCCAGGAGTGGAATTGCTCAGTCTTAGGTTAGAGTCATCTTTAGTTTTGTAATAAATTCTTGACATTTTCGCAAACGGGTTGTAGCCTTTTACACCTGCACCCACAACATGTGGAAGTTCTGGTAGCTCCACACGCTCCGGGCATTTTGTGATGTGAGTCGCCTGTAAACCTTTATACTTAGGTCTTTGTACACACGTACGAGGAGCTCTGCGGGGTGGAGTCCTGGGAGCGGAACTGGGGGAAGAATACACACATTTAAAGTTTTGATGTATTGGTGGCTCTCAGTCAGTAGAGTGTCCACCTCTCGATTGCGGGTCATGATCTCAGGATTGCGGGGCAGAGCCCATGTCGGGCTCTGTGCTCATCGGGGAGTCTGCTCCTCTCCCCGTCACTCTCTCTCTCAAATAAATAAATAAATAAATAAAATCTTTAAAGTTTTTATGTATTTTCTCATATGCCCTATGGAAGGATTATAATAATTGATGTTTTCATTACAGGCATACGAGACTGCCTGCCTTGCCTTACCCTCAACCACACACCAAAGTATTCACTTGCTCATTTGTTACAAAGTTCTTTACTGAACACTTAACTGTGTGTGGGCTACAGGGATAAGGCAGTTACCTGAACAGGTGAAGGCCCCATTTTCATGGAGCTTTATTCTAGTGGGAAAAGACAGAAGAACAAGAAAACACAAATTCAAAATATGTCGGATGGTGATTTGGGCTCCAGAAAAATAGCTAAGGCTGGGTCAGGGGGTAGAGAGTGATTTGTTTTCATATTTATTTGTGTATTTATTTGCTCCTTTTTACGGAGTTCTAATCTCCACCTAGAAAAATACAGCCGTCAAGGGCACACCCTGCTGCTTACATCGGTGTGTATCTGCGCAGGTGCCCGCAGAAGGAGCTGTAGGGCACGGGTGGGTCTGGGCATTAGTCAAAGGACGGAAGCTATTGTAGGGGTGAGCATTGCAGGGAAAGGATCCCAGCCTGAGGGAAAAGGAAGTGCGGAGGCCCAGAGGGGCATGCCTGGCATGTGTCAGGAACATCAAAGAGACGCCTGCCCAGACAAAAAGATGGAGGAGAGAGGGGAAGGAGATGAGGTCAGAGGCAGGTCTTGTGGGATCTAGGAGACCACTGTAGGAGCTTGATTTTCTTTTTTCTTTTCTCTTTTTTTTTAAGGAGAAGCCACTGGGGGGGTCAGGAGTTGGGAGAGATTGATCATTAGATATTATCCATCATCTGCATGTTTGCCAACCTCATGGATTAAGAAAATACCTTATGACTGGGGCTGCGTGCTCAGTACAAGCGATCTGCGGGCCTCCTCTTACTATACAGTTCATACACTGTCTTTAGCTAGTAGATTGGCTCTGGTTTTTATTTTTTTGTTTTGATTTTTCTTTGTAGTAAAATGCACATAACATTTACCATCTCAACTATTTTTAAATGCAGTGTTACCAGTTCGCATCGTTGTGCCACCATAGGGCCGCCCATCTTCAAGGCGTTTTCCTCTTGCAAAACTGAAGCTGTGTGCCCAATAAGCACTAGCCCCCCAGGGCCCGTCTCCCAGCCTCTGGCACCCACCCTTCTGCTGTCTATTTCTATGAATTTGCCCATTCTAGATACCCCCCCACTTTAAGTGGAATCAGACAGTGCTTGACTTTTGCCATTGGCTAATTTCACTTAGCATGCTGTCCTCAAGGGGTGACTATGGTATTATAAGCTGTTTTTGCCCAAGTCTGTGCTTCTGCTGCTGTTTGATTCTGTTTAACACCCGCCCTCTCTTTCCTGGGGTGCTTGTCGTTGGTCTTAGGTACGTGGTCTTCCTGGAGCTGTTCCTGCAGACGGCGGAGAAGCACTTCATGGTGGGACACAGGGTCACCTACTATGTCTTCACCGACCGGCCGGCCGATGTGCCCAGCGTGCCGCTCGCGGAAGGGAGGCAGGTGGTGGTCCTCGAGGTCCGAAACTATGCGCGCTGGCAGGATGTGTCCATGCACCGCATGGAGATGATCAGCAACTTCTCGCAGGAACGCTTCCTGCGCGAGGTGGACTACCTGGTGTGCGTGGACGTGGACATGAAGTTCAGCGACCACGTGGGCGTGGAGATCCTGTCCCCCCTCTTCGGCACCCTGCACCCCGGTTTCTACAGGGCGGCCCGCAACGACTTCACCTACGAGCGCCGGCCGCGGTCCCAGGCCTACATTCCGAGAGACGAGGGTGACTTTTACTACGCAGGAGGATTTTTTGGGGGGTCGGTGGTCGAGGTTCTCCAGCTGACCACGGCCTGTCACCAGGCGATGGTGGTCGACCAGGCCAACGGGATCGAGGCCGTGTGGCACGACGAGAGCCACCTGAACAGGTACCTTCTCTACCACAAGCCCACCAAGGTGCTGTCCCCGGAGTACCTGTGGGATGAGCGGATGCTGCAGAGGCCACCTTTCCTCAGGAGACTGCGCTACGTGGCGGTACCCAAGAATCACGCAGAAATCCGGCACTGAAGAGCCCGGGGCCCCGGGGGCTCTCCATACGAGGATGCAGCCTTAGCAGGTCTTCCCCCGGGCAAGGGATCAACCAAAGATTTGGTGCTGTGAATGAGTCCCTAGGCCTCGGTCTCCTCTTCTGGAGAAGCTCCCACCACTCATCTTGTATTTAAACTGGGCTCATCCTTCATGGTGCCACAAGGTCACCTTCCCCAGGAAGGTTTCTTTGATTGTCTCTTCGCTCTGTATCTCTATAAAGAACTTACTGTGTTCCTTTGGCTACATCTGCTGCCATTCTGCTCACGTTTCCCATTGGTCCAGCTCATTACAATGTGAGCTCCGCAGGGCGGAGGCTAAGACTTCTTTTCATAGATCAGTACCTACCGCAGTGCCTGATGCCCAGAGACTCTCAAAACGTGACCCATAAAAACCTGGTGTACCCTGGACCCAGACAGTGGGAGAGGCCCAGCCTGAAAGCACTTTTCTGGGTTTGGTTTGTGTGTATTGGTAGCTTGTTGCTTTGGGTTGTTTCTTTTTCTTATGGATTTGTGGGAGTTTGTTATGTGTTTTGGGTGTTAGTACTTGTCTCAGACACGTGCTAAAAATCTCTTCTTCTACCTCAACTCTTTAAATGTAGGTAAATTGAGGAACTCATCCCCGGCTCTGAAGTCATGAAGATAGTGTCTGATGTTCGAAGATAGTGTCCAAAAGCTTTATGTTTTTGCCTCACACTTAGGTCTTTAATCTACTGATATTGACTTGCTTTTAATGTAAGGATTCGATTTAGTTTTCCTTTCTCTGGATAACCATTATCTGAGCACCACTTATCAAAAACATGTTTGAAATCTTCTGGGAAAGTTCTTTTCCCTGACTTTCAATATCATTGACTTCCTATTGTCAACTGTCCCCATGTGCCTGGGTCTGTCTATTGGTCTGTACTTGTGGCGATAACACACCATCCTAGTTACTCTAGGCCCATCTTGCCATCTTGTCCTGCAAGTCCTCCCACCTAATTCTTGAAGAGTATTTTGATTGCTCTTGGCCTGTTGCATTTCCATCTGACTTTTAAATCTTTTGTCAAATTGTAGAAGGGAGCCTGCTGGAGTTTTTAATTTATTTAATTTGTTTTATGTTTTTTAAACAGAGAGAGAGCACGCAGGCAAGAGGTGGGGTGGGACAGAGGGAGAGAATCTTACGCAGGCTCCATGCCCAGTGTGGAGCCCTACTGGGGGCTTGATCTCGTGACCCTGAGATCATGACCTGAGCCAAAATCAAGAGTCAGACGCTTAATGGACTGAGCCAGCCAGGTGCCCCTGGCTGGAATTTTCATCAGAATTGTGCCCAGCTGAGTAGTGCTGCCCAGTGGCTGTTGGAGATGGCCACATGAGTGCCCCTCCAGTCCACCTGAAGGCTCACAAGCCAGGGCTCAGTCCTTTTGAGGCTGGAAGGGAGACTGCCGCTTCCTCTCCCCCAGTGTCTGGGGGCTTGCTGGTGGCCATGGGTGCTCCTCGAGTGCTGGTACGCCACCCCCACATCTGCCCCCATCTCTGCAGGCCATCCTCCCCGTGTGCCCGTCTGCCCCTTCCTGAGCAGGCCAGAGTTCACAGAACACAATGCACGAGATCCTTCTGTTGCAGGAATTCTCTGTCTTTAGTGCCTGCAGTTCTTGGTCCCACTGCTTCAAAGAATGAAGAGGTAGGCCAGGTGAAGAGTGGTGGGCAGCAAAGCAAAGTATTGAGCGAGAGTGTAAAGCTCCCAGAGAGGGAGGGGGGCCCGAGTGGAAGGGGAGCCTGAGAGGGTTTCCCTGGAGTTTCTAACTTTAGGGGTTTTTATGAGCTCTTTTGGGAAACTATCTTAAGCACTCAGGGAATGCTGAGTTGTGCCAATCAGGGCTTTGGCCACCTATCTGTCTACCTATTAGGTTAATGTCAGTGTGTTCATGGTCTTTTTTTGCTGGCATCTGGGGCTTATGTCTTAACTGCCCCTTACCCGTGATAGGGACAAACGCCTCGTGGTTAGTTGCCTTATTTTAGGACATTTTGCAGAAGTTGTTTCTGCAAAGGTGCAAAGCAGAATTCAGTGCGGTCCTGTCTAAGCTGTAAAACAGGATGTCAGTGCTGTTTGACCTTCGCTGTCCTGACTCCGTATTTTCTCATTGGGGACCCCGGCCCTGACCACCTGACTGTCCCACTAACTCAAAAATCACTTGATGAGCAAATCAGCTCTTGAGATTGAAAAACAATCTGAGCTTCCCCGTTTCTTTCATTTTCGGTTCAGTTTCTCTGTCTCTCTTCTTGTCCATCGGGTTCATGCCTTGGAGCACGCTGCCCTGAGCACCCCCGTCCTCTGGTGTGGTTTAGACTCCCTCAGACTTAAATGAAATGACGATCCAAGACTAGCTCCCCAGACTGTGACCAGCCAGAGTCACCCACAGACAGCGCCCCAGGGTGGGGCTTTGTGGCTGGCCCAGGGTGTCCCTGCTGCCTTTCTTACTTGAAATGCAGTGTCGCAGGGGACACAGCGCAGGAAACTGTGCCTGCGGTGGCTGCCCGATCCCCTCCCTTGTTACGTTGAGAATGTTTCTCTTGATTCTTGCTTAGTGAGAACTGTAGTTTTTTCCCTTAAATCAGGAGTGGATTTTGAGTTGGGTCAAGTCTTTTTGTAGTCTACTGTGAGAATCATAGAATTTCTCTCTTACTGTTAATATAAGTGACCTGTAAATGCGAAGTCCTCATTTCTGGGCTTCATTACCCTCGCAAATCTGGAACTGACCCTACTTGGTCATGGCGTATTACTCTGCCTGTTGGTTTCTTCTTTCTTTTGTCCCTAGTCACCAGGAAGACCCATCTATGGTGGTGGTTTGGGATCTTCTCGGGAGACTTTGCCATCGAGGTCCAGATAGTCTGGGAGATTGAATTCAGAACTCTTACTTTCTATGCTCTATGACATGTGAATCATCTCGAGGTTTGTTCTTGCTCAAAAAGCCTGTGGGACCTACTGTCATTTATGGCACTAAACACCTGCTGGGCTCTTCTTCCTTCTGTGGCACATGCAGCTCCTTCTAGAGTCACGTTCAAGTTTCTACTTCTTGAGTCAATTTGGATGATTTACATTCTCTTGGAAAACTTTCCACTTCACGTTGCTTTTCAAATTTGTTGGCAAAAAGAACAGGATTTTAGCTTTACAATAACTTCCAGTCTCTACAATCTAAAATCGTACCGTCTTCTCTCTAATGTTGTTTATTTGTGCTTTCTTTCTCCTTTCCGATCTTCTTACATGAGTATTGAAGATTATCTTCTTTATTTTATTTGTTGAAAGAAGGATCTAGCTATTGTTGGTTTGTTTATTAAATGGTAGTTTCTGCTTTATGCTTATTAGGTTTATTCCTTTAATTTTAGTTTGGTCTATTTTTTCTAGCATTCTTGAATGGAATGCTTAGTTAACAGGATCGTTTGTTTGGAATGCTTCTTGTTTCTAAGAAAAGCACGTGGCTTTGACTTTCCCTCTGAGTGCAGCGCTGGTAAGCTCTGGCCCCGGGCGTTTCCAGCCAGTGTCCACATTGTCACTCCTTTCTAAATACTCTGCTTTTATTTCCTCTTTAACTCAACATTATTTAGAAGAAATCTTAAAACTTCCAGTAGTTGGGTGTGATTCCTGTTGCTATTCTTTAGTTGTGTGTTTCTGGATGTATAGTTTCGTCGCAAGAATAAAGCAAGTGCACAATTTCAACTCTGGGGAGTTTATAGAACTTCTTTCATGATTTACTGATGGGTCATTCAAAACGTTGTTCTGAGAGGTTGCAAAGAATGTACGCAAAATGGTACAAACACTTTGGAGAATGTCTGGCAATCTCTTGGAAAGTTAATATGCACCTACCTGTAAACCCCCAGTTCCACTCCCCGGTATTTGCCCAAGAGAACTGAAAACACACGTCCACTGAAACACTTGGACAGGAATGTATCTATCAGCGTTCTTGGTAACACCCCAAACTGGAAACAATTGAGATGTCTGCCAAGAGAAGAGCAGACAAGCAAAGCAGAACATTCGCACGGTGCACAACTCCTCAGCACAGAGAAGAAATGGACTGTAGATGCATGAGGAACGCGGATTAATCTCCAGAACACCACGCTGAGCCAGATTCGAGACCCAAGAGCACACAGGCTGTGGGATTCCATGTGTCCGCTCCAAGCAGGGCCAATACGCCTGCATGGTGACCGATCCCAGACCGCAGCTGCCACGGAGGGAGTTGGCGGTAGTTGTCTGGACAACGGGCAGGAGGGGACTTTTCGGAGGTGATGGACATGTTTTTCCTCCTCATCACCTGAGGCAGTTCCAGGTGATGAAGGGTGTATTGCAGTTGCCGGACATGTTTGGTGTGTTTACTGGCTGTAGATGGGACACCCGTTAAGAGGCCCAAGACCCCCCCTGTGTCAGTCACAGCATTCTAAACCCTGGGGTTTGGTTAGTGCCCGAGGAGTCGTAACCAAGTACCAGAAGGCGTGTGGCTGGAAACAACGGAAATTTGTTCTCTCCCAGTCCTGAAGGCTGGAAGTCTGAGATGCAGGTGTCAGCAGGACTGTGCTCCTTCTGAGATTCTGGGTGGAAGAAGCCTCCCTGAGTCTTCCAGAGCCCAGTGGTGGCCACCCACCCTTGCCCTTGGCTTGCAGCTTCCCCGCCCCACCTCTGCCTCGCACAGGCTTGTCCCTCCTCTCTGTCTCCTCCGGGGCAGCCGTCCTCTGTGCCTCTCTCCTCCGCTTATGAGCCCATCAGTCACACTGCGTTAAGAGTCCGCTCCACTCCGCTATGACCTTACTTTAATTTGTGTCTTTATTGCACCTGCAAAGACCCTATTCCACACCAAGTCGAGTTCACGGGTGCCAGGGGTGAGGACTCAACCCATATTTTGGGAGGACACAGTTCTACTAGTAACATGGATTAAATCAGCCTTTCTGTTCAAATGCTCTGTGCGTCTGCTGCCTTTTTTGTTTTAATAGGTTTTGTTTTTTCAGAGCAGTCTGAGGCACACAGAAGAACTGAGCGAACAGTGCAGAGTCTCCGGGGCCCCCCTTCTCCTCTGCACCAGGTCCCCTGTGCTGACATCCTGTCTTCGTGTGGGACATTTGTTATGGTTAACATGTAAGACCATATTGGAACATTCTCGTTAAGTGAAGTCTGGAGCTGACATTAGGGGTCACTCCTTGTGTGGTACATTCCATGGGTTTGGGAAAATATAGAATGACAAGCACCTGCCATGACAGCATCGGACAGAGAAGTTTCACTGCCTCAAAATCCCCTCTGCCTGTGCATCCCTCCCCCCCACCCAGCCTGAGATGAGCACTGACCTGTTCAAGTCTCCATAGCTATGCCTTTTCCAGAATGCCACGGAGTTGAAATCATACAGGAGGTAGGCTTTTTTTTTAAAGGATGTTATTTATGTATTTGGGGGGTTGGGGCAGAGGGAGAGAGAGAGAATCTCAAGCAGACTCCCCGCTGAGTGGGGAGCCCCATTGGAGCTCGATCTCAGGGCCCCGAGATCATGACCTGAGCGGAAATCAAGAGTCGGTCGCTGAACAGACTGGGCCACCAGGTGCCCCACACACCTGCTTTTCTTGATCGACATTCTCCTATAATATTTTGGCTCCTTGCTAATGTTTTTCAAGCTGTCATGTAGTTATTTTTCTTTTAAAAGCACATCAGACAATCTGTGCATCTTTATCTTTTACCAGGGGAGTTCAACCTCTTCACACGGGATCAACAGCACATTCGGGCTTATGCTTGCCATCCTGTATCCTGTTTTCTGTTTAGTGTTAACTGTTGAGCTTTCTGGTTCAGTCATACTAATTATTCTGCTGTGACCTTTTGCACCCTCGCCTGAACTCACTGCGACTCTTTCTTTCCCCTGCATCCCTAATTGAATCATTGGTCCCCAACCCTTCTGCTTCCTGCTTTTTCTCATTGTGTATTCGTCGTGCAATGAGACTGTGGGGTCTTCGTTTCCAGGTCTAGGGTGACCCTTTGGTGGTGTTTGGGTATTTCAGCTCGTCTGTTTGCCGCAGTAGCCTCCGGAGGAGCAGCGACCCTCTCCGCCCGTGTCTGAGTCGTGTTGGTGTCCCAGTTTTCCTCGTGAGCCACAGCTGGGGGCTGCTGGCTTGTATGTCCCTCCTTGCCTGGTAGCTGGGGAAGGAGGGGGGCTGAGGACGCAGCGCAGATCAGCTGAGGCTGTGTGCAGGTGTCTCTAGGGAATGTGAGAGCTTTAGCAATGTGCCACTTGCTAAGGTCAGCTGGGCCAAAGCCGGGGGACATGTCACCATCTGCCTGGAGACAGGGAAGGGGTGAGGGGCTGATGCAGGAACCTAGGAGTGAGAAAGAGGAGCATCAGGCCCAGGACACTGGACTTCGGGGGGACACCGCTCCCTGGTAGAGCAAAGGGGGAAGTGGCGTTCTGATAGGAAAGAATCTGGCTGAACTGAGGAGAGCCCAGGGAGTAAGGAGTGGGAATTCCAGGACTGAGTGAGGTGGGAGAGCAGAGGGTCCAGGCTCAGGTGTGCCTCCCCCGCCCAGCCTCAGCTTCCTCACCTGTAAAAGGAGGGGCGCCTGGGTGGCACATGGGGCGCCTGGGTGGCACAGCGGTTAAGTGTCTGCCTTCAGCTCAGGGCGTGATCCTGGCGTTATGGGATCGAGCCCCACATCAGGCTCCTCTGCTATGAGCCTGCTTCTTCCTCTCCCACTCCCCCTGCTTGTGTTCCCTCTCTCGCTGGCTGTCTCTATCTCTGTCGAATAAATAAATAAAATCTTAAAAAAAAAAAAAAAAGGAGGGTCACTATGGCTCCTATCACAGGTGCCCGGCTGCCTAGAAAGAAGCCTCTGGAACAGTGCCTGGCAGGTACTAGCTGGAGAGGAGTGGGCTATCGTGCTTATCCCGCCCGCCCTCATAAAGTCCCTTCCAGCCCCCCTGGCGGGGACACCGTGTCACGGCCCAGCCTTCCTGGGGCGCAGCCGCGGAGGCACCTAGGGGCACTCAGCCGCAAAGGCGCCCCAGGGCCTGGAAGTTGGGGGACTCGACGTTGGGCGGGATCGCGGGGGGCTGCCGGGATCGCGCTCTGCGGGGCAGGGGGTGCGGCTCTGCCCAGGCCGGGTTCCTCCGTGACGGCGGGCGGGCGGAGCAGCGGACCGGGCGGGGGCACCGGACTGGGGACCTAGCCTGCGACCCTAGCCGGGGGCTCACGGGCGGGGCTGGGGGCGAGGTCGAGCCCAGGGGGCGGGGCCAGGAGGGGCGTGGTGGGGCCCGTCTTGCAGGTGTGGGTCCGGGAAAGCCCGCCTCTCCACGGGGTGGGGTCGTCCGCGACCCGGAGATTTCCTCGCTAGCTCTTGCTCGGTCGGGCACTGGGTGTCGGCCCGCGGGAGCCGCCCCAGTCCACCTCCGGGAAGCCGAGGCGAAAGGTCGCAGAGGGGCTGGAGCCCTGGCAGCGCCGAGAGGACGCGAGGAGGTCGCCGTGGGACAGGGGGCCGTGGGACACGGGGCCATGGCAAGGCTGCTGCGGACGCAGACCGGTGAGCGGCGGTCTCCCCCAGCCGCAGGCCGCGACGGGAGGTCGGGAGCTTCCTGGGACCCCGCTGCTGGGAGCCCGCAAGCCGGGCGGGCGCGGCCGCCCCCGGGGTCGACGGTCCGGGTCCCGCGGAGGTCGGGGGCCCTGCGGAAGCCCGGGCGGCCTCGGGGACGGCGCCCGCCCCCTTGCGCCTGCTGCGGCCGCTCCCTGCACTGGGGTGCTCCGGCCTGGGCGAGGGGCAGTGCAGCCAGGGCTGGGGTGCGCAGCCGGCGAGGGGGCGCAGTGGGGGTCGCCCCCCAGCGCCGAGGCCTGGGGCGCAGAACGCGGGAGCCGGAGGGTGCCGGTGGGGGCAGCCGGCCCGTGGCCCTGGTCCGGTTCCACACGGCTACACTGTACTCTACCTTCCAGGACTGCGTGTGTCCCCATCTTGGGGCCAACAAGTGTTTGGGGAGAGGAGGCGTCAAAGGGGAGCGTGAAGTAGGGCAGAGGCGTCACCGAGGTTGGGGAGGAAGGCGCGGCTGGGAGGTGAGCGGGGAGAGTGGAGATTCTCTGGAAAGAGCTGTTGTGGGGGGTGGTGCTCAGGCCCGCTGCCCCCCAAAATACTCCCAATTTGTTCGTGTTTACTGTAAGCCAGGACTCTCCCCTGTCACTGACCCTCAGGAAAGCCGGGTAGTGAGGGTGCTTCTCATTTTACCAGTGGAAAACTGGTTTAGGGAGATCTGGGTCCGGGCCCCCGGGTCACAAGGCAGGAAGGGCCAGAATGGGGTCGGATCCAGGTCTCTTGAGCCGCAGCTCGTGCTTCCTGGTTCCGCTCTCAGCCTCCTTTATGCTCGTGCTTCCTGGTTTCGCTCTCAGCCTCCTTTATAGCAGTTTGTTCCTTTTCTCCTGGGAAAATACATTCACAGCATTGATACAAAAAAACCACACGTGGAGTGCAGAGCTTACTAAATTGTGAGCCATGCAGACGCCTGCGGGGTGAGCGCTGCAGTCAAGGCAAGAACTCCCGTGCTCCCCATGGGCTGTCCCTCAAGACCCGGGTACTTGCTACTTGCTGTGGAAAACAAAGGCAGAAGAAATAGAGAAAAGAAATCAAACTTTCTTCGAACTTACAGTCCGTTGACAAGTCCTTGAGATGGGCAGAGTGACCTTCCTCTGGGAGCTTAGCTGTCCCAATGTTCACATTTGCTAGAGCAGAGGGCAGCCTTAGTTTGCCACTAGCCCGACCCCCAGGATCCTGTAAAAATCCCCTTAGAAACTTCCTTTATCTCCATCCCGCCATGATGTGTGTTAGCGATCATCCCCCGCGCATATGACCCGCTGATAGACATCTATGAAGGGTCTCGCGACTAAGGTTTTACTAGACAGCAGTAAGTGGCCTTTTCCTAACGGCACCTAGCCGGCCCCTCAAGGTCCTGGAAACCTTGCTTCCGAATTCCTTAGAGACTTAGGCTATCCCTAAGGCCCCCCAACTTGAGAGTATGGAATCAGTCACTCCTCATGACCCCAGTGCAGCTCTTTCTGCCATCGGGTCCTACGCCCATGCTTTAAGACCTCTCAAGAAGTCTTTCTTGACCGTTTGCTCCCGAACCCCATTTCACAGCGTAGTGTGCTGTCTTGGTTGACCTCAGGCACAAGGACCAGTGTCCTACCTGCTGTGGGACTCTTGAGGACCAGGGCCTCTGCCGCTGGTCTCCATACCCCTGTGGTTCCAGCGACATCTGGCCCGTGACTGACCCCATGCAAACCTGAAGATTGACTTCAGGTCTTCTGAGAAACCTGGCAAACAGTCCCCGTTCTCAGATTCCCTGCACCCCTTCATCTGTTCATGTATTCATTCAACCAGTATTTTTAAAGATTTGGTGGGCGCCTGGGTGGCTCAGCCATTAAGCGTCTGCCTTCGGCTCAGGGCGTGATCCCGGCGGTGCTGGGAGCCTGCTTCTTCCTCTCCCACTCCTCCTGCTTGTGTTCCCTCCCTCGCTGGCTGTCTCTCTCTGTCAAATAAATAAATAAAATCTTTAAAAAAAATAATAAATAAAGATTTTTAAGTACCAGGAGGCCTGGTGCTGGGAAGAACACCTGCCACAGTGAGCCAGGTGAGGACGTGACCTTGGAGACACGAATGGGGAGCCCCCCAGTGTGTGAAATTCTGGGGGACAGGCATGCCAGGAGAGGACCCAGCTTGGGGGAAGGCACCCCACATTCTCAGCTGGGCATGTTAGGGGTTAGAGGGAGGGCAGAGGGCTGAGGAAAGGAGCCAGTCTGAGAGGCAGGCGGGAAGGTGACCTGGGGGGCCTTGGAGAGGGCCGTCAAGGTGGCAGGTGGTCAGCTGGGTGTGGGGTGACCAGGCTGCTCTGTGGGTGGCTCCCACGAGGTGCTTGACTCCTTCACCTCAGAGCTTGCACCTGGAGGACTGACAGAACCATGTCCGGGAGTTCTGGAAAGTGGCATGGCTCCAGGCTCTGGCTCTCCTCTCCCTCCGGCACGTCTCACGGGAGCACACATGTCACTCAGAATTACAAGCCTAATCTCCACTCAGTCTGGACTGAGCCTGGCTGTGAACACACCTAGTGTTTCTCTTCCTTGAGCTTAGAGGCTGGTGTTCTCCTAATGATGGCTCTTACTAATTTTTTTAAGATTTATCTATTTGAGGGTGGGAGGGCAGAATGAGAGGGAGAGAGAGTCCTCCGGCAGACTCCCTGCTGTGCGCATGGCCTGAGCTGACATCAAGAGTCAGATGCTTAACCTACTGAGTCACCCAGGCGCCCTGTTTGATGACGCTTATTTTTAACAGCTTTATTCGAGTAGCATTTACTTCCCATGACATTCACCTGTGTAACTGCACCCCTCGATCATTTCTAGTCAGTTTACAGAGTTGCATCATAGATCTTGGAATGTTCCCCAGAATTCCCCAGTGCCCATCTGCAGTCCCTTCCTGTTCCAACCCACGCGGGGCAACCACTTACTGTCCCTGTAGCTTTACTTTTTCTGGACTTTTCCTATCAGTGGAGTCTTAGAATATGTGATCTCTTACATCTGACTCCTTTGTCTTTGAATAAATGTTTTCAAGGTTCACCCATGTTGGAGCGTGTTATCCATGTTTATTTCACATTTTCAGAAACTACCCAGCTCTCTCCCAACGTGGCTTTGCCATTTGACGCCCCCACCCGCAGTGTAAGAGGGTTTCCGTTTCTCCACATCCCCCCAACACTTGTTCTAGCCGTGCTTGTGGCTAGAAAGTGGTGTCTCCCCGAGGTTTCGGTTTGCTTCACCCAGTGACTAATGACGCTGAGCACCTTTCCATGGGCTTATTACCCCTGTGAATGTCTTTGGTGGGAGGTCGGTAGAAAATGTTTGCCTTTTAAGAAATTGGAGTATTTGTTTTCTTTGTTGAGTATCAAGAGTTCCTTAATTTGGGACACCTGGTCCTGTTAGACGCACGATTTGCAAATATAGTTTCCTCATTTAGGGCTTGTTGTTGGACTTTCTTCATGATGTTTCTGAAGGCAAAAGTTTTCATTTTGATGAACTGTACGGATTGTTTGTGCTTTTGGTGTCATGTGTGAGAAATCTTTGCTTGTCCTAATGTCACAAAGTTGTAGTCCTGTGTTTTCTCGTAAAAGTTTTCCAGGGGTGCCTGGGCTCTGACTTTGGCTCAGGTCGTGATCTTGGGGTCCTGGGATCAAGCCCCAGGTCGGGCTCCCCGCCCAGCAGGGAGTCTGCTTCTCCCTCTCCCTTCCTCCCACTCATGTGCTCTCTCTCTCTCTCAAATAAATGAATAAATAAAATCTTTTTTAAAAATTTAAAGAAAAATCAAAGTTTTCCAGTTTGTGTTTTTCAAGGCTGCCTGAATCTTACCCAAGCTGTCTCAGTGTTTGGCAAGCAGTTGTTAATAGTGTCCCCTTAAAGTGCTTTTAGTCTCTGTAATATTGGGGTGTTGGTGCCTCCTCTTCCATTCCTGATTTTATAGTCCTTTGTGTCTCCCCCCTCCCCTCTCTCTGTCTCCCCCTCCCATCTCCCCCCTCCTCCCTCTGTCTCCTCCATCTCCCCTCTCTCTGTCTCCCCCTCCCCTCTCTCTGTCTCCCCCCTCCCCTCTCTCTGTCTCCCCCTCCCCTGTCTCCCCCCTCCTCTCTCTGTCTCCTCCATCTCCCCTCTCTGTCTCCCCCTTCCCTCTCTGTCTCCCCCTCCCCTCTGTCTCCCCCTCCCCTCCCTGCTCCCTCTCGTTCTGTGCCCCCCCCATCTAAATTTGGTCAGTCAGCTACAGCTTTGTCAATTTGATTGCTCTTTGTAAAGAACTAGCATTCGGTTTCACTGTTTTTTTCCCATTTCTGTTTTCTTGTAGTTTCTTAGGGTCAAAACTGAAGCACGGAGCTGAGATGTTTTTATTCTAATCCAGGCGTTTACAGCTCTAAGTTTCCCTCCAAACGCGGCTTTGGCTCCGTCCATTAAGTGTTGGCATGTGGTGCTTTCCTTTTCATTCTGCTCAGAAAATACCCCGATGTTCTTCTTTGACCCATCGGTTGTTTGGAGGCATGCCGTTTCGTTGCACGTGGTCGTGGGGTTCCCGAAGTGCCTTGTCGTGGCCCTTCTCATCTGGCTCCCCTGCGGTCAGAGCGCGTGCTTCGTGCGACAGCCTTCAATGCATCGCGGCTTGTTTTGTGACCCAGCACTTGCTGCATCTGGCAGAATGTTTCTGCGCCCCCGAGGAGAGCGTGCATTTTGCTGTTGCCGCGCCGAGTGGGTGCGGGGCTGTCAGACGGTCTAATCGGTTTGTGGTGTTGTCAAGCCTTCCGCTGATGGTGTAATTGTCCCATCCATTATCTGCAGCAAAGTAGGATGTTGAAATCTCCAACTCTAACTGCTGAACTTCTCCCCGCAGTCGTGTCCGTGTTTGCCTCGTGTATTTGGGGGCTAGGCTGCTAGGTGTGTGCACGTCTGCGTTTGTCCTATCTTCTGTGCGGTCCTCTAGTGCTCACTTCAGATTGCAAGGAAAGGGGGTACTCGGTGGAAAGAGGCCCTAGGGAGGCCTGCCTCACTGTGGGATCCGAGGGAACCCCCGGGCAATGTGCTGGGAAGGAGGAACCACCTGCCCTCCTCTCTGTGAGTGGGAGAGAAGCCAGCCTCGGATCAGGTCGTCCAGATGCTGGCGGAATGCTCACACCATCTGCCCGCGGGAGGCAGCCTCCGTCCGAGGGGGGTGATCTGAGTCACACGCAAGGGAAGCAGGCAGGTTGGGAGGAGCAGAGTGGAGTGATCGGGTCCCACTGCTGTTTTCCAGGAAAAACCAAATGCTGTTCTCTTCACACTGTGGCCTTCCTCCTAATAATTCTCGTCTTGGTCCTCTTTGGGTAAGAAACGTGTGCCACCATCTAGCCCTTCCAAGCAGCAACAGCAGCCAGCAGAGCTGTCCCCCACCCCAGCACCCCCACAGTCATGACAGGACTGAGGAGCTGTCCCTCCACACACACTCTCCCATTGAACCCCACCATGTGAGTGAGCTGCTGTCTTCCCCACTTCACAAATGGGGAACCATGTGGCTGGGGAGTGGGGAAGGCTAGCGGGGGAGCTGTGCTGTTAGCTTTCAGAGAGAGAAGATTCTAGAACTCTGGAGTACACACCCGTGGTTGCTCTCCTGGGGGTTGGGGACACTGCCAGGGTTTGCTCCCTGTGGCCATCCCGGCTGTGATGTCCTCGCACGGGGTCCCATCTGGCTGCTGCAGGAACTTAGATGGAAGGACTGTCCTCGTCTCCACAGATGGAATGTGTCACCTGTGCTTTGGGGACAATGGCTCCGGGCCCCACCCAAGCCCCTACAGCTGCGCCAGGGAGCTCTGGCCTCCCCATCGGGGTCTCCGTCTCCTGCTTTTCACGGGGATGGCTGGAGAGCCCTCCCAGGTCCACCCTCCTCAACAGTGACCTTCAGTACGTCTTTCCCCAGCACTGGTTTCCCGAGCCTGAGGAGCGTGATGCAGGGGATCAGGAAAGCAGGGGCAGAGTAAGTAGGGTGGGGGCAGGGTCACAATGCCTGACAGCCTCGGGGACTGGCTGTGTGCTGGGGGCAGAGGGCGCTGCTCAGGGGCTCATGCCGCACCTGGGCGGGTGCGTCGGTCATCTGGGGCCTCATTCTCTGCAAATTCCCATCACGCTGTGTTTTTTCCAGGCTGCTTTACCCCCAGCCCAAGGTGCTAACACCCTCGTGAGTAAATTTACTGACATTTTCCCCTTCCCCCTCTCCCCTCCGTTCCCTTTCCTTCCCCCCCTTCCCCTCCCTTGGCCCAACTAAGGGGAATTTGACTAGACACTGAAGGGCAGGTTCATTGCAAACTCAGCGAGCACAGGTTTTGCCAGATTCTTTTCCTCTCTCTGTTTCTGAGATCTGGATTTGGAGCCCACAGATTATTCTCTGTCCTTCTCTCCCTCTGTGTCTTGCATTTCCTCCTTTCTGTCCCTTGCCCACCAAAGAATGTGTGAGGACCCCTCGTCCAGCTGGGGAATCCCAGCTCCCACTCCGAGCAAGGTCCAGCAAGGTCCAGGTTTGCTTAGAGCTGGAAGTGATTTGCACAAGTTTGAGTCTGGATTTGCATCTCATTGGTTTCTCGCAAGTGTGAAGTCCCTCTGGAAGGAGGGTGCGCCCTGTGGATCACTGAAGGGGTGGAGGCAGGGGAGGGGGAGGTCCCGGGTGGGGGTGGTGAGCACCAGGGCCCTTGGTGTGTTCACCCTCCTGCCAGCTCACATGTCGCCGTGTGGCTCTCTTGCGGTGCAGTAGGAACGATGTCCTTGTCCTGACCCCTTGGCTAGCCCCCATCGTCTGGGAAGGGACCTTCAACACTGACATCCTGAACGAGCAGTTCCGGCTCCGGAACACCACCATCGGACTAACAGTGTTTGCTATCAGAAAGTAAGTAGATAAGAGGACGGAGGGTGGGGACCGGGAGGCAGGAGAGACAGAGGACATCAAGGGGCGTGTGTGTGTGTCTGTGCTCAGCACAGAGTGGGTGGGGACCCCCGTCCTGGGGATTACTGTGAAAGTGCATGCATCCCGCAGTCTTACTGGGCTCTCGTGGGTGCAGTGAGGGGGACACCACCGGGCTCCCTCCCAGGAGGCTGCATGTCACTGAGGATGACAGCTCCCGCCTGCTGCCACTCCCCTCGGGCAGACACAGCCCTGATCCCAGGCTGCTCTCCTGCTAAGTCAAGGGGCAGAGCACCCCAGCATACAGGCTACCGGGGAGCCCTCCTCCAACCAGAGAAGTGGAAGGGGGCGGACACGTGTGCGGTGCGTACTGGTAGCCAGGCAGTGCCTGCAGGGCTGGCTCCTCCTGTGTGTCCCTGATAGGATGAGGCTCCTGAGGGGGACAGCCAGGTCAGGCACAGCTCTCCGTGCCAGACCCCAGACCCCTGACAGGGAGCTGACCAGTGAGGCCTGGGACAGGGTGACCCATGAGCGTGCTGGGCACAGCTGCAGGCAAGTGGCCCGGCCCCTCAGAGCCTCTGGCAGGTGGGGCTGGTGACAGCACTGGCTCTCAGGACTGCCATGGGGGGGGATGGGGGGATGAAAGCCTGGGGGTGCAGGGCCTGCGGCAGGCGAATCCTATTCCTCCACGAGCGCCCCGAGGCTGCCACCCGGATCGCCGAGGCTCGTGAGCCTTTTCTCAGGCCACACCGAGAGAGGACACCTCGGCCCTGTCGGGACTAAAAAGGCCATTGGGTCATCTCAGCCCTCCTCCAGCCTCCGGACACAAGGAACTGAAGTTCACCTACAGGACGCTCACGGCTCCAGGGTCCAAGGCCAGCGCTAGGTGTTTGTGTCACAACACTCCCACTGCTGCGTGAGTGCGGGCTGTCCTCGTGTCTCCCCTCTGGGCTCAGCGAGCCTGGTGCCTGGCGCAGGGCAGGTGCTGAGCTTCATGAAGGAGCCCCGGCCCGTGGCATCCTCGGAGGGCAGACTCAGAGTCCAGCTGGGCTCCACTCACTGGCTGGGCCTGGACTTGCCCTGCTGGGAGCCTGGCTCGGAGCCTCGCGGGTGTGTGGCACTGTCCCCCTATTTCAAGGCAGTGCCCGCCTTCCCCGTGTGGGCCATTGACTAACCTGCCAGGGAGGGGGCAGGTGGGGGGTAGCCTCAATGCCTGCGAGAAAAGCCAGTCTCAGAGGGGCTCACCACACTTACTGACGACAGGGCCCAGCAATGTCAGGGGGTTGGACAGGACTTCCCACTTCTTGGGACCAGGGAGATGTAGACCTGGACCCCGAAGCTTACCCCCTTGGATTCACGGCTGAGGCCTGAGCAAACACCCTCTTCTTCCAGGGGTCCTCATGCCCCTTCCCTGCCCCCGGGCTGGACCTGATTCCTGAGCTGGGGGAGTTCAAGGTGACCCCTCCGAGGAATACCTCTGAGGTTGACTGAGGACCTTGTTGGCAAGAGGCCCAGTAGCCTTTGAAGGGGGACCCTCCCGGAGGGGGGGGGAGACAGCTGTGTGGGGACCAGCGACAGCCCACTCAAAGCAAGTGGAGCAGGCGGCCAGCCCTGCTGCTTCTACCCAGTCTGTAGGGCATAGAAACAAGGGTTCTGCCCCAAGGTGCTGTGCTGCTGGCAGGTGGGGACAGGACCTGCAGGGGGGCTGCCAGGGGAGGGCACCCACAGGGTTTGCCCAGAAGCTCAGCACAGGGGCAGTGTTCCTGGCCCCAGCATGCTGACTGTGGGGCTGCCAGGGTTTCCAGCCTCCGAAGCCTCAGGCTCGCCGATGGTCGATGGGGTGCCGACGGCCCCCATCTCTGGGAGCAGAAGGGAGGGAGGGCCCTCCGCTGACTCGCTCAGGGTAGGCCAGGAGGGTGGCTGTGGCTTAAAGCAGCCCAGGGCCTGCCCCCGAGAAGAAGGTGCACCCGTCCACAGCTCCCAGCTCTGGGGTCCTGCCGCCAGCCCTGGCAGTGACCCTCCTCCCACCCTGTCCCGTCCCTGTAGGTACGTGGTCTTCCTGGAGCTGTTCCTGCAGACGGCGGAGAAGCACTTCATGGTGGGACACAGGGTCACCTACTACGTCTTCACCGACCGGCCGGCTGCGGTGCCCCGCGTACCGCTGGGCGAGGGCCGGAGGGTGGTGGTCCTCGAGGTCCTGGGCGGCCCCCGCTGGCAGGACGTGTCCATGCAGCGCATGGTGGTGATCAGCCGCTTCTGCAAGCAGCGCTTCCTGCGCGAGGTGGACTACCTCGTGTGCGCCGACGTGGACATGAAGTTCCGCGACCACGTGGGCGTGGAGATCCTGTCCCCCCTCTTCGGCACCCTGCACCCCAGTTTCTATGGGGCGGCCCGCAAGGACTTCACCTACGAGCGCCGGCCGCGGTCCCAGGCGCACATCCCCAGGGACCAGGGCGACTTTTACTATATGGGGGCCCTTTTTGGGGGGTCGGTGGCAGAGGTTCACCGACTGACCTCAGCCTGTCACCAGGCGATGGCGATCGACCAGGCCAACGGGATCGAGGCCGTGTGGCACGACGAGAGCCACCTGAACAGGTACCTGCTGGACCACAAGCCCACCAAGGTGCTGTCCCCGGAGTACCTGTGGGACCAGCAGCTGCTGGGCTGGCCCCGGGTCATGAAGAAGTTGAGATTTGTGGCTGTGCCCAAGAATCACCAGGACATCCGGGCCACATGAGGGGCCGCCCCACTCCATCAGGGGTGCCGCCCTAAGCGGAGTCCTGGGAGCAGGTTCCTTCTTCTTCTGTCCCCTGGAGGGAGACTGTGGAGCCCATCACTGCCGGCGCAGCCACGTCCAAGGCCCCACCCCCTCCGTGCACAGGAAGCCTGCCTGGGGCCCCACGTTCCTCTCTCTGTGGTCGGTGCTCCTTGATCACTTCTGGGTCGTTTGCAGCTGCGACCGGTTCCAGTCTCTGGTTTTACGTCAGATGTTTTTCTGTGCCAATGCTGAGCAAACATTTTTATTATTAATTTTTTTAAGATTGATTTACTTACTTGACAGAGAGAGAGAGAGCACAAGCAGGGGTTCGGGAGAGGGAGAAGCAGGCTCCCCGCTGAGCAGGGAGCCGGAGGTGGGACTTAATCCCAGGACCCTGGGATCACGACCTCAGTGGAAGGCAGGCGCTTCACCGACCGAGCCCCCCAGGTGCCCCTGCCTTGCTTTTAAATGGCTGTTTCTGTGCTGGGGTTTGTGAGATGTGGACACTCGCTCACCTGGATGAGTGTCCTGTTGGGGTCCCTCAGTGCCCACCGGTGGGTTTGAACCTGTGCCCTCTGTCTGAACATCTGCCTGCACCACGTCTGAGCAAACATTCACCGAGTGCCTGCCGTGAGCTCAGTCTCCCAGCGAGGGGCAGAGCGTGAGAGCCAGAACTAAGACACACAGTCCCTGTTCCCGGCCCTCCTGGGACTCGCGATGGCCCCGTCCTCCTGACTCACTACCTTCCTTGTTGTTGCAAGGAAACAGACATGCAATGGATAGTGTTCAACACGTTGACGTGTGCGGTTCAGTGGCAGTAAGTACATCACTGCTCTGCACCTGCCGCCTCCGTCCGTCGCTTCTTCATCCTCCCACACTGAACCTCCGCCCACGAGACACTAACCCCCATTCCCCCTCCCCAGCCCCAACACCCACCAGCTCCTTCCACCTCTAAGAGTCAGAGTGCTCTCGGTCCCACAAGTGGGGTCCTCCAGTATCGGTCCTTTAGGGACTGGCTTACTTTCGTAGCACGGTGGCCTCAAGGCCCCATGAGCCTGGGCCTGACCCACTTTTCCCCCAAAGGAGTGGCTCAGCCCACCCTCTCCTGTGTAAGCCGAGCCTCCTCAGTCCCCTCTGCACCCCTCATCTTCCTCCTCAGCCTGAAGGGCCCCTGGGCCCTGTCCCTAGGGCCTCATTGACCCTAGCCAATCTTCAGCTTTAAATACCTGTTCAGGGGCACCTGGGTGGCTCAGTCGTTGAGCGTCTGAGGGCATGATCCCAGAGTCCTGGGATTGAGCCCCACATCGGGCTCCCTGCTCCGCTGTGAGCCTGCTTCTTCCTCTCCCACTCCCCCTGCTTGTGTTCCCTCTCTCGCTGGCTGTCTCTTTCTCTGCCAAATGAATGGGTGGAATCTTTAAAATAAATAAATAAATAAAGAAATAAATAAATAAATAAATAAATAACTGTTCGATCCAGGTGTTGACACACCCCCGGGGCCTCGGGCCTCACCTATCCCATCTGTCCGCGTCAGGTGCCTGCTCTCCCCGCCAGCTGGCCACATGCTCCCCCCACAGGTGTCCCCATCTCAGGAGAGGGAAACACCAAGTCCAGACCTTTGGAGTCCTCTGTGACTTCTTGCTTTCCCCAAGCTCTCCCGGTAGTGAGGTGGCTGCCGGAGGGCATTCGGTGTCCCAAACATTTAAGGGCACATGTGAGTCTCTGCTGCCCAGAGCGATAGATAACAGTTGGGGCAAGTAGAAGCCAAGCAGAATCCCTAGAATTAGGGCTGAGGGATGAGGAGCGTCAGGGAAGAAGGGCCTGGAAGCTCTGACCTATTCCGGAGCTTGCACGGGCTGGGTGCAGGCTCAGGGCCCACCTGAGAGGGCCCTAGGCTCTCCCCTCGGGTGATTGTCAGAGTCTGCGGGTAGGAAGTGAAGGCCAAGGCAGAGCCCTACCGGGCCTGGCTGGTGCCGAAGGCGGATCGTGACCCACGCGCACCCAGAGCCCTCCCCCCATCTGCAAAGCTGGAAGTCGTTTTCTTCGGGGGTGGTTTCCGGATGTTGAAGGAAATCTCACCCAATCGACAGATTGTATCCCCAGAGCAGGCACTTCCGGGGCCACGACAAGGAATACAGATTTGACAGAATGAGTTCCGAAAAGTCACTCGCCAACAGCAGAAGTGCAGTGAGAGGAGCAGCAGTGAGCCCTGGGGAGGGGAGAACTGGTGCTGGACTTGCTCCGTTACTCTGTTCACAGTGTCCCGAATCCAAGGCAGAGGGACTCGTGGCGGTGACACAGGAAGGGAATCTATTTCAGCGCGGCCGATGCGGGCACGCAGAGGCCTGGCATGATCTCCAGGTGCTGAAAACACAGCTGGGTTTTCATGTGCGGGAAATCTAGGACAAGGGTCGGGGGGTTGTTCCGGGGGGCAGTAAGGTTCCGGTCCCTCATTGTCTTGGGGTATTGCGTGAGGGGTCATTGCGTGAGGGGTCATTTAGGTGCCCGCTGGGTCTTTCACTTGAGCGAACAGAGGAGCCGGCAGGAAGGACGTCCTCAGTTAGGAAGTACAGACGGAGGTCAGAGCGGAGGCGGTTAAAGGCCTCTTCCACTCAGAGCGGGAGCTCCGAGCCTCTGCTACGCACCTCGCCCTGCTCCTCGCTTCCATCGGCCCCACCCTGATTTCTGTCCTTTTAATGACCCGGGGATCTAGTGAGAAACGTGTTCTGTGTCGCGGTGGCACAGCGTCGGGAATGTACTCCTTGCTCATGACGTGTTCAACTGAAAACGATTACTTTTATTTAAAATAAATAATAAACAGCATACAGAACATGGAAAGATAATATAACAGTTAAAATAAACCAGAGAGAAAGAACATAGGGGGAGGGGATGAAACATGGTGGGGCGTCAGGGGCCGGTGTTGGAACTAAGGGTGATTGTACAAGGAGCTCTCCCCGCAGGGCTGTGGGCTCTGGATGTGGCTCTGGGAGCAGGAGTAGGGGCAGGGGTGGGGCTAGGGGCAGGTACAGGAGCAGGGACAGATGCAAGAGCAGGGACAGGGGCAGGATCCAGGGCAGGAGCTGGGTCAGGGGCAAGAACAGGAGCACAGGCAGGGGAAGGGGCAGCAGCTCTGGCAGGGGCAGGGGAAGGGGCAGCGGCTCTGGCAGGGGCAGGGGCAAGAGCAGAGGCAAAGTGGGTCAGGAGCAGGCAGGCAGGATCCAAGGGGCAGGAGCAAGGGCAGGAGCTGGGTCAGGAGCAAGAACAGGACACGGGCAGGGGCGAAGGAGGTAGCAGGGGCAGGAACAGGAGCACAAGCAGGGGCAGGGGAAGGGGCAGTGGCTCTGGCAGGGGAAGGGGCAGTGCCTCTGGCAGGGGGAGGGGAAGGAGCAGGAGTAGGGTCAAGAGCAAGAACAGAAGCACAGGCAGGGGCAGGGGAAGGGGCAGTGGCTCTGGCAGGGCCAGGGGAAGGGGAAGGGGCAGCGTTCTGCAGGGAGGGGAAGGGGTAGGGGTAGGAGCAGGGGCATGAGTTGGGTCAGGAGCAAGATGACAAGGCACAGGGGCAGGGGCAGGGGAAGGGGCAGCAGCTCTGGCAGGGGCAGGGCAAGGGGCAGGAGCAAGGGCAGGAGCTGGGTCAGGAGCAAGAACAAAAGCACAGGCAGGGGCAGGGGAAGGGGCAGCAGCTCTGGCAGGGGAGGGGAAGGGGCAGGGCTCTGGCAGGGGCAGGGGAAGGGGCAGCGGCTCTGGCAGGGGCAGGGGCAAGAGCAGAGGCAGAAGTAGGGTCAGGAGCACAGGCAGGGGCAGGTCAAGGGGCAGGAGCAAGGGCGGAGCTGGGTCAGGAGCAGACAGGAACACGGCAGGCGAGAGGAGGGGGCAGGAACAGGGAGCACAAGCAGGGCGGGAAGGGGCACGGCTCTGGCAGAGGCGGCTCGGCAGGAGGAAGGATGGAGTAGGTCAAGAGCAGGGAACAAAGCACAGGAGGGCGGGGGAAGGGCAGCTCGGCAGGGGCAGGGGGAAAGGCAGAGAGGGCAGGAGCTGGGTCAGAGCAGGACAAGAGCACAAGCAGGGGCCGGAGTAGAGAGGCAGAGCAGTGCCGAGCGCAGGGGCAGGCTCTCCGTGGGCGGATTCTCCAGCAGGCTCCTCCTGGACGGCTTCAGGCTCTCCGTGGGCAGGTGCCAGGTCACCCGCTGGCTCCTGGTCTCCTGCTGAAGTCGCTGCAGGCACCACCCCTCCCTCTGCAGCTGCCCATGAATTTGGAGCCGGCTCTATTTCCTCAGATGGTGGAGCAGCTGTGAGAGAAAAGCTTACCCTCGTGCCTGCCTCTCCCTGTGCCTCTGCAGAGACAGAGCCCTGCCCAGGGACGCCCAGAGCAGCCGCAGCCAGGAAGGAACCCTCCCCAGGACGTCTCCCCGACTGCCGTCCACGCGCTGGGTGCTCTGAGCCCAGTCCTTGCTCCTGGCCCCACACCAGCCTCCTGGGGCTCCTCCCTGTGGGGCCAGCACTGACCCATCCCCGCACACCACACGCACCCAGCCCCAGCCTTCTCACCCTCGGGCTCATGGGCCACAGTCCAATGGAGGACCACCAGGGACAGTGGCCTGGGCGGGGTCAGTGGCCTTCCCTGGTGGTCCCCAACACCTGCACTGGAGAGCTTTCTGAACTGCTTCCTGAGAGGGAGATGGAGGGAGTGTCAACAACCTCTCAGTCTCATCCATGGTCTTCTGCAAAGACAGGGACCGTGCCTTGGCCCGGGGGGCATCACAGCCCTGCCCGGCCATTCCCACGTCCTCCTGCCCAGTCCCCCTGCTGCTCCCAGATCAGACGCAGACCTGTGTGTGCACAGCCCTGCACCCGGGACAGTGACCCATCCCTGCAGGGCTCGGGATAAACATTGGGGAGAAGGGCACAGCCCACCACACCCCAACCCACCCAGCCAGCCTTGACCTTGAGCATGACCCACCCACCAGGCATCTGACCCCTCATCAGCCTGCTCCTGTTTGGGGTGGCCCCACCTGCATGACCCCTCTTACACACACACACACACACACACACACACACACACACACACACACAGAGGGAGGGGACCTGGGGCTGCACAGTCGGATCAGAACATGTGGGGCTGGGCTGGACGGCTCTGGGCCTCCTGGTGTCACCTTTCGGTCCTTCCTGCCAAATGGCCAGAGGCGTCGGGGAGCCCTGACGCCACATCCCCAGCGAGAGGAAGTGTTTGCAGGGCGTGCTTTCCTCAGCCTGCAGCCTCGGCTTGGGGATGCAACACACAACATGTTCTTCGTTCAGGATCTCCAACGAAATGAGCTGGGCAGGGGCTGGCTCTAGAATGTGGGTGCCTGGTTGAGGTTCCAAATTCTGTTGGGCTCTGTTGTCAGGAAGTGAGGTCACCACCTCCTGGGGTCCCCTTACCCGACTTCCTCCTGACACAAGAGCCCCCCGAGGGCCCCCTCCCAGCTGCTCAATGCTCCTCCCCCATGGCCCGTCCATACAGTGACACCCACACAGCCCACCCACAGCCCCCACAAGGCCTGGGTGCAGCCGGTGTCCCCGCTGTGAGGGCGCAGAGCTGGGTTCAGACCGGGCTCCTGCTCATGCCAAGGCTGTGACCCTGGACAGACCTGTGCCTCTCAGGGCCTCCCAGGCTCCCCATCTGCACAGTGGGGTGTTCTGGCTTCTACTTCTAGGGACACCATCAGGGGTAGGACCTCTACATACATTCGTCCACTGCTATCACAGGAGGCTGGGCGCACACACTTGGCAATGCGAGGGGATGAGCCAGGGGCTGGGCGGGGCTTGGAACACAAGCTCCAGAGGCTGGGTCTGCTCTGGGGGTCCCAAACAAAGCCACCCTCTCCTGCCTGTGTCCCAGCCCCGTGGGAAGGTCGCAATGAACGGATTCTGACCTTGTCCTCTCACGACACAGACTTCAGGGGCTCCCATTAGATTTAGGCTCAGGTCCCACGGCCTCGTCTGCGCCCATGTGCTGGGCAGTCTCCACAGTGGTTCCCGGGCATTCCCGAATCCTGGTCACACATCCCTGGGGAGTCCCCTCCCTTCCGTGGGGACGGCCTGTGTGACTGGGCTCTCAGGAAGAGAATGGGGCAGAACGATGGGACGTCATTTCCAAGCAGCTGGAGGAAAGTCTGTGACTTCTCCTGGTTCCCTCTCTCCTGTGTTCATTCTCTGTCTCTGTCTCTGTGTTTCTGTCTGTCTGTGTGTCTGTCTTTGATCCCGTGCTTTGGAGAAGCAAGATGGGTGTGAAACTCTAGAGACTACAGTCAAAGAACCTACAGAGGGTCCAGGCTGACAGAAAAGTCCTGAGACCCCCATTCGGACCCGAATCCTGCCAATACCACGTGAATGGTCTTGGAACAGACCCTGCCCCAGTGGAGCCTGAGTGGAGGCTGAGGCCCCGGCCTCCTGGGTGACCTGGAGGCAGAGGCTCCGTACTGAGCTGGCCCAGGATTCTGGCACAGAACTGTGAGATGGTCCAAGGAAGGCCAGTGTGTCCCAGGGCCCAGATAGCTAGTAGCACAGCCTTCCAGGCTGGGGTCGGGCCCTGCCCCCCTCCCTTCAGAGCGCTCCCCAGCTCTCTCTCAGCTCCTCTCTGGCCACATGCTCTCTGCCTCCGAGTCTCTGCAGCTTGGCCCTGCCCTGCAGCCACTGCTAGCAGACGTGTGCAGGACTGGCTCCTGCTGTCCTTCTGCTCCCAGCATCGCGCTCACCCCGGAGGCCAGTGAGACCAAGAGGGCCAGCCAGGTGTGTCATGGCCAGGTGTGCCAGCGGATCTGCACACAGCATGTGTATCATGACTCCGTCCTGCGGCACCCACGCATGAGGCCCTGGCTCCTCACCTACCGGTCCCCCATGTTTCCACCCCCCCACCTCCAACTGCTCTGTGGCTCCAAAGTCTGCTGAGCCCACAACCATGCCCACCGCGGGTGGCAAGGCTTAGGGTGCAAGGCCAGGTGGGTTGGACATCTGGGGACGCAGAGGTCACTGAATACCCCCCCCACCCAGCTGGCCTGGAATGCAGACTCCCTCCCAGGGTCCAGCTAAGTGCATGGCTGGGCCAAGGGACCTGGAGGCAGCAATGGAGGCTGACTCAGGGCAGGGCGAAGATCGGTCCGCCCCTTCCCCCTCTCCTCTTCTCATTCTGCCTGTCTTCCTGGCAGGACCATGGACAGAGGTCCAGCCTGCCCCTGGCTGCAGCCCTGGCTGGAGTCGGAGGGGCGGGAAGGAGGCCAGAGAGGTGTCCACCACCGGAAAGCCCAAGTGTGAGGGTGTTGTTACTGTGATGAGGGACCCCTTGGGTATTCAGGGATTTCAGGCCTTTTTAGACACGAGCAGGGGCCCCAGGACTGAGCCCCTGCCCCATCCTGCCCCCCCAACAAGGCCCTGCATCCTCCCCAGCCCAGTCCTTGTCTGCAGCCAGTCCTCCCTCCAGCCCCAGGAAATCCAGCTGCTCGGGGGCTGCAAAATCATTACAAGCTGGAGCCCGAGCAGCCCTACGGGGCCTGGTTCCGGGTCCTAGAGCCTCACGGTGAGGAGAGGTGAGGCTGGGCAGGAGCGGGGAGAGGGCAGAGTGGACTCTCCCTGGGGGCCATGGCTCCCTGGGCAGCACAGACCCTGTTGTGTGCTGGCCCCTAGAGCACCCAGATTCCAGCACCCGGGCAGGCTCCGGGAGGGAGACCAGAGTGTGGCTCCTGCTAGCTCAGACGTGTCGCTCTGTCCTGTAGCCTGTCCCGCCAGCGGGACTCCCCCTCCTAGTCGGCCAGCAACACCCTGAGGGTCAAGAAAGGGCCATTATAAAGCTCAGGGGCCAGTGCGTGGCTGGGCAGGCAGGGGAGGGCTCGCTCTGGGCTCAGGGAGTCTCTGGCTGGGCTAGAGGGGGCTTGGAAGGGCTGGCCTTCCAGCTTCTCTGCCGAGCAGCACTGCGGCTGGAGCCATTTGCCTTCCCTCTCTGGGCCCCGCTCTCCTCCTCTGTGCAATGGGGTGATGCTGAATGATCGCTCCCATGACAGGAGCATGTGGGGTGCTGGTGATTGACCTATGCTGGGCACAGAGCCTGGATTGCAGAGCCCAGTGGGGGAGGGTGAGCGGTGTCACCAGTGAGCTCCCCCCCCAAGCCATTCAGGATTTCCACGCAGCCGCCAGGCCCCTGGTTGGGAGCCCAGGAGCAGTGGGAGGCGTCCTCACTTCACACAGTAAATCCGGACAGAGGAGCACATGGAAATTCTACTTCGGTTAGAACCTGAGCATTGGGGTTTGGTTCTTTCACTTGCTGGGCTGACGAGACACACATGCTCTCCAGGACTCCTCCTCGGATGAAGAGCTCTTACAGGGTCCCGAGGGTGCTGGATCTGGGGAGGAGAGAGGGGCCAGTCCTCTCCCTGGGTCCTGAAGGAGACCCGTCCTCTCAAGGGCAGGATGGTTTCCCATCGTGATCCTGGGCCAGGGCCAGAGACAGCCCCTCACTGCTCCCAACTCTAGGGCTGAGGGGGCCGTTCTCAGGCACAATGAGGCCCACTGAACACGGGGACTTAGAAAGGACACACACCTGGACCAGGTCCTGCCCCAGGACAACGGCTGCCTTCCCCAGCTCCGGAGGAAGAGGGACATCCTCAGCTTCTCTGGGCGGGGTCCTCTGTCCCACTAGCAGGTACCCGACGGTTTCTAGTCTGCCTCTGGAAATGCACCAGCACGGACTGGGCCAATCACTGTCCACACACGAACACGGACAACGTGCTACAGAAGTGCCGGAGGTGATCCTGTGCAAATGGCCTGCGGGCGGCGGGGCTGGCGGCTTCAGTGCCCTCCAGGAGCTGCAGGCCCCCCTTCCCTGGATGGGAATCCTCTCGTTTCAGGACCAAGGGAGAGACTGTGGTGTGGCTGGGAAGGCTCCGCCCTGGCCTCCTTCCTTCCGCACACATCCCTGCTCCCCAGGAAGCAGGGGCTGCTGCTCCCGCCTGCCCTGCGCAAGGCTCGTGTAAGACACACATTCCCTCCAAGGCCCAGCCGCTCTGGCTCCATCACATACACGGTGCCCATGGGTGCCTGGCTGGGCCATGAGTCCCAGGAGAGCTCTCCTTTCCCGGGATCAGAGTTCCTAATCCTGGCCAGAGAAAGATGCCCCATCTGTCCTCTGCTGGAGAAGGTGAATTCCCGGGCCCGGTGGCCTTCTGGTGCCTGAGGACGTGGAGGTCCCCGCAGGTCCCCTGGAGAGAAGGGTGTTGGGCACCCCTGTCTGGGAGAACAGTGAGCAGCATGCATCCCAGGCCGCAGGTGCACCCATCACCCAGCGTGCTCGACCCCGGACTCTCTCTCTCTCTCTCTCTCTCACACACACACACACACACACACACACACCCAGTCCAGGAACTCCGGGCCAGCTCGGGCAGCTGTGCGCATGCGTCAGTGTGGCTGACCGGCTTGTGCTCTTCCCAAACCTGCTTTCCCCCATTCCATCCTCTCCCTCCTTCCCAATCTCTGTGGCCCCACATCAGGATTTCCAAAGAGCCCCGGGCTCTGGAACAGGGCCATGTCCGAGCTGTCACTCCCACCCTGCTGAAGGGAACACCCGTGTCCATAAACCTCTCTTGATTGGCAACAGAATCCATAAAGTGGAGTTTCTGGGTCAACATTTATACAGCGTTTAAGGGACAAGCCTCGACTTCCAACATCCCAGGTCTCCTTGTCCACGTGGAGCCTTGTTTGGGAAGCGGGGCTGCGGACCCCTGGGCTGTGACCTCTGGGAGGGATGGGGAAGGGGGACTCTGAGTGGAGTGACCGAAGTACCTGGGGTGACCTGCCCAGGAAGGACCCTCCCGCCCCCAGCCGCACTCCTGACCTCCTGCACGATGGCGAGGGTGTGACGGTGGAGGCGCCGGCCCTCGGATGGCGAGTTCCACGGCGGGCGCCGGAGCTCTCGAGCTCAAACCCGGGCTCTGAGCCCTGAGCTGGCGGGAGAGCTGAAGCGGGAGCCGCCCCCGTCTCTGGAGCTGCGCGGCATCCGTGTGGGACCTGGCTCTAGCTCGGGGGCCGGTGCTGCAGCTGAATCCCCTCCCGAGACGACTAGACCTGGTTCTGCACTTGGACACAGCTCTCGAACCCAGGAGCGGCTTTCCTC
>NW_024424119.1:56785350-56788093 GCF_017311325.1 Ursus maritimus | reverse complement strand
ACCGCCAGGGCCACCGCCAGGGCCAGACTCCCCCTGTCCTCTCCGGGAAGGCGTTTCTGTTCTTTTGGCCTTTTTTTTCTTTTCATGTCCAGGTATGTTATGTTTCTAATTTAATATAAAGTGACTTCATCTTTTTCAACATTTCCAAGTGTGCAATTCACTGATAGTAACTACATTTCTCACGCCGTGCGCCATCACCACCGTCTAGTCCCGGCACATTTAGTGGCCCAGAGAGAAACCCCGCACCCGCTACCGGTCGGTCACTGGCCATTCCCCACTCCCTCTGCTCCCCGGCCACCACAAACCTGGCACCGGTCCCTACTCATTGACCTACGACGAATTTTTCACGCGCGTGGGATCACACAGTATGTGGTATTTTGCATCTGGTTTCTTCCACTGAGTGTCAAGTTTTCTAAGTTCACCCACGTGATAGCGAGTCTCTATCCTTCATTCCCGTCGTGGCTGGAGGAATTCCACTGTATTTCCCAGCATCCTCTCCAACACTCGTCGTTTCTGCTTATTCAGCGTCGCCCCTCCTGGGTGGGGAAGGTACGTCACGGCGGTGTTGGCTTGGGTCTCCCCACGCCATCATGATGACCACCTTCCCATGTGCCTACCGGGCCGTTGGACTCTTCTTTGGAGAAATGCCTATTATTTTTAACGGGGTAGTTTATGTTCTTAAGTTGTAGGAATTCTTTATGTATTCTAGATGCAAGACGCTTGTCAGATTTATGATTTGCAAATATTTCCTACCATTCTTTGGGTTTCTTTACATTCTCTTGAGTTTGTCCTTTCATTCAGAAAAGTATTTAGCAATAATGAAGTCCAATGTCTCTGTTTTTTCTGCTGCTGTTTGTGCTTGGGATGCCATATTAGAGACACCGCTGCCAAATCCAAGAGAATGAAGATTTGCCCCTAAGTGCTCTGAGTTTACTGCTGGAGTTTTGGCTCTTAAATTTAGTTCTTTGATCCATTTGGAGTTAACTTGTTTACATGGGGTGAGGTAATGCTCTGACTCTACTCTTTTGTATGCGGATATCTGGTCTCCTCACACCAGTTGCTGCAAACACTGGTTTTGCCTCAGTGAATGATCTTGGTTCCGTATTTGAAAACAACTGACCCTACGTGTATGTATTCCTTGATTCTCAATGGTGTTCCATTGATCCATACGTGTTGGTCTTCTCTGCGCATATCTTTTGGAAAATGTTCTAATCTCACATAGAAGGTTTTTTTTTTTATTCTTAGGAGTTATTGCATATAAGATTATGTCATATATAAATAAACTATTTCTTCTTCCCTTCCATTTCGGAGCTTCTAATTATTCATCTTGTATAATTTCTCTGACCAAGCTTCCATGATGATATTGAAATGAAGTGGTGGAAGTGGGCATCGTTGATTTATTTCGGATTTTAAGGAGAAATCGTTCAGTCTTTCACCACTGAGAATGATATACATATGAGCTTTTTTCATAAATGTCCTTTATCATAATTTTTAAAGACTATTTATTTGAGAGATAGGGAGAGAGAGTGCATGTGAGACCCAAGAGGGGGACAGGAAGAGAATCTCCAGCAGATTTCCTGTGTGTGTGGAGCCTGCCATGGGGCTCGATCTCACGACCCAGGAGATCATGACCTGAGCCCAAACTAAAAGTCAGGCACTCAACCCACTGAGCCACTCAGGTGCCTCTCCCTTATCACAATTTAATCTTCTATTTCTATTTTACTGTGAGCACTTATGAAAAGGTTTGGATTTTGTCAAAGCTTACCCTACGTCGAGACGTCATGTTTCCTGTGGACGTGGCATACGACGTTCAGTAGCTACGCCGAACAGCCTTTGCATTCCTGGCATAAATCACACCGGTCACGACGTATCGCCCAGTCAATGTGCTGCTAGATTCTGTCTGCTAGAACTCTGTTGAGGATTTTTGCATCTCTCTTCATGATGGATTTTGGCCTGCAGTTGTCTTTTCTTGTAAGTTCTTTGTCAGTCTTTGGAATTGGGACAATGCTGGCATTCTAGGGTGACGTGGGAAGTGTCCCCTCCTCTTGTAGTTTTTGAAGAGTTTCAGAAGCATTGGTGTTATGTCTTCTTTAAATGTGTGGGACAAATCACCAGGGAAAGCATCGGGTTCTGGACTTTTCATTGTTGGGAAGTTCTCATTACTACTTCAGTCTATGTACTTACTATAGGTCTACTCAGGGTTTCCATTTCTCCTGGAGTCACTTTTGGTAGTTTGTGTGCTTCTCAGAATTATCTGCTTCATCTCAGTGAGCCAATATTTTGGTATAGCATAGTTCCATTTTGGTCTCTTTTGTGAATTTGGTTAATCTCTAGAAGAGAAAACTGTTGTTTTCACTGATTTTCTTGCGTGTTCTTCTCTTCCATTGACCTCTGCTCTAATATTCATAATTATTTTGCTCTACTAACTTTAGGTTTACTCTGATCTTCTCCCTCTACTGAACCAGAGGAACGTTCTAATCGTTCCAGATGCCAGCCAGCTAGAGGGCCATTGTCCAAGTCTGGGTTGCTGGGCAGAGAAGCAATTACAGGCTCGAGTGGGTCAGGCTACCTGGGCAATTTCTGCCTCAACTGACATTCCAGGCCACCCCCAGACTGTCATTTCAGCCTTACCTCTCCTACTGCCAGACATGATGCCCAGCAACAGACTGAGCTGGCTTCCCATGAACCACTCACAGCATTAGTCGCCTTCTGTGCTGTGCAAACAAGAAGACTAGCTGAATAC
>NW_024424119.1:56781150-56784863 GCF_017311325.1 Ursus maritimus | reverse complement strand
AGCGTCTGTAGGGCCTTCCTCCCCCAGGGAGCCTGTCAAGAATTTGCTGCTCAGAGCCGCCTGCTGTCCCTCCCCTCCAGGATGGCCTCATCTCCAAGGCTGGGTTCAGAGGCTACTCCCTCGGGCTCCTCTGGAAGCTCAGGCTTTGGGTCAGATTGATCTGGGTTCAAACCCACAGCAGGGCCGTGTCACAGCCCTGTGACAGGCAGTCTCCTATGGTAACATTTGGGACCCCAGTCTTCTACTTTGAAGATGGGGTCAGTGACTCCCAGCTCAGGAGGATATGTTGGGGATTAAAGCAGGGAGGTGAAGGTGTTTGAAGTGCTGGACCTTGGGGGGAGGGGTGGGGATGCCGGGAAGACAGGGGGAGGGGATGTAGAGGAGGAAAAGGCGGCCCGACCTCCTCCCTGCTCAGACATGTCCACTTCCCCCTACCCCGACCCTGACCCAGCCATACACCGAGACGAACACTGGATGGGACCGTGGGGGCCAGGACGGCGGGATGGGGGGTATATTTCATTCCTCTTTAGTCCCCGGGTCTCCACGTCCGCTCAGTCCAGCCGCCCTGCCTGGCAGGAGTAGGGCTGCCCCCGCCCCGCCCACCGCGGTGGAGATAGGGACACGTGAACCAACCCCGTGGTGAGCACCTCGGTGTTGCGCATGCCTGCTGCGAGGTGGGGTCGCATGCGCACACTGTCTGCCGGTCCGTGCGCGCACCTGCGCAGGATGCACCCGCCTCCGCCCGACCGTTGGTGGGAGGACCTCGCCCACCCCCAGCGCTCCTGCGCCACACCCACCCAACAGGTGGGAGCCGACCAGCCACGCTGAGCCGCACTAATGAAGTTCCTCCAAACCCTCGTGGGACAGTTGGCCAACTGAGGGCAGGAGAGGCAGGGACTGGCCTGGGACCCGCCAGGTGAGCAGAGGCTAGGCCGCTTCTGCCCATTAGAGAACCAGGTGCAGGAGCAGAAAACAATGAGGCTTCCACGGGCTCTGCAAAGACAGGGACCGGTAGCCAGCTCCAGAGCCACTATATTCTGTCACTTCTCCGTCCTCACTGTCCTCCTCCGCGGTCCCCTGCGGCCTCACATCAGACAGACCTGTGCGTGCACAGTGCTGCACCTGACAGTGAGATACACCCAGGCTCGGGGTAAGCCTCAGGAGAAGGACGCTGCCCCCCTCGCACACCCCGGGCCCCACCCAGGAGCCTTGACCTGGGTGTGACCGTGATCCACCCACCGGGCACCGATTCCTCATCAGCCTGCCCAGCCTCTCAGGTGGGCCCACCGCATGACCTACACACACGCAGACACACACACACACACACACACACACACACACACACGGGAGGGGAGCTGGGCTGCACAGTTGGATCACAGCGGTGTCTGTTTGGCCTGGCTGGTTCTAGCTCCTGTGTTGGGCCTTGGGTCCCTCTGCCAGTGGCCAGAGGCGCTTGTGATGACCTGACCCAAAGTCTGCCGTGTGGGAGGGAATGGCTCTCACCGCAGGCTTTCCTGGGAGACCATATCGCCGGGATATCGGGATACAGCAGAAGAGTTTAAGCCTGGCTGGGGAATCTCCAGTCAAGTGAGCTGAGTAGAACGGGGCTGTTCTAGAATGCGGTGCCTGGATGCTTCCTTGGGCATCTTGGGGACCTGGCCATCAGCCTGGCATGTCCCCACCCCTATGCTATGGCCCCGGCATGTTCCCAAGAGACAATGCCCACACCCCACGGCCCAGCTGCTTCAACCCTTCCTTCTTTCCCCTTGTCACTCTCCCAGGTCCACTCCTTTGACTCCCACCTGGGGAGTGTGTGTGTGTGTGTGTGTGTGTGTGTGTACAGCCTTGTGTGTGTACCTGTGCCCACAGGAGGAAGCCTAGGGGAAAGGGCCCGCCCCACATGGGAGTGTGTGGGCGGGGTCCCCCAGAATCTCAGGGGCTCTCGCCCCAAAAGGAAACCCCATGGGAAGCTGAAGCCCTGGCCTAGGAAGTCAGGAACCCTCCCTGTTCCCAGCCTCTGCTCACCTGGCGGGTCCCAGGCCAGTCCCTGCTCTCCCGCTCCTCAGTTGGCCAACTGTCCCACGAGGGTTTGGAGGAACTTCATTAGTGCGTGTCAGCGTGGTTATCGGCTCCCACCTGCTGGGTGGGTGTGGCGCAGGAGCGCTGGGGGTGGGCGAGGTCCTCCCACCAACGGTCGTGGCGGAGGCGTGGTGCATCTGCGCAGGTAGCGCGCACGGACCGGGCACAGTGTGTGCGATGCGACCCCCACCTCGCAGCAGGCATGCGCAACACCAAGGTGCTCGGCCACGGGGTTGGTTCACGGTCTCCTATCTCCACCGCGGAGGGCGCGGGGCAGCCCTACCCGCCAGGCAGGCGGCTGGACTGAGCGACATGGAGACCCGGGACTAAAGAGGAATGAAATATACCCCCATCCCGTCCTGGCTCCCCACGGTCCCATCCAGTGTCTGCCTCGTGCATGGCTGGGCCAGTCGGGGTAGGGGAAGTGACATGTCTGAGCAGGGGAGGAGGTCGGGCCGCCTTTCTCCCTCTACATCCCCTCCCCTGTCTTCCTGGCATCCCCACCCCTCCCCAAGGTCCAGCACTTCAAACACCTTCACCTCCCTGCTTTAATCCCCCAACATCATATCCTCCTGAGCTGGAGTCACTGACCATCTTCAAAGTAGAAGACTGGGGTCCCAAATGTTACCATAGGAGACTGCCTGTCACAGGGCTGTGACACGGCCCTGCTGTGGGTTTGAACCCAGATCAATCTGACCCAAAGCCTGAGCTTCCAGAGGAGCCCGAGGGAGTAGCCTCTGAACCCAGCCTTGGAGATGAGGCCATCCTGGAGGGGAGGGACAGCAGGCGGCTCTGAGCAGCAAATTCTTGACAGGCTCCCTGGGGGAGTAGAAGGCCCTACAGACGCTAGAGTGGGGTGAGGGGCTGGCTAATCGGGAGGTGGCATCTACCAGATCACACAGGGCTCCTGGGATGTTGAAATAGGGGTCGGGGTCACTGCAGGTTGTGGGTCAGGAGGACACAATCCAGGCAGTCTTACCAGAGCCATGGCATCCTAGATTTGGAGGAAGCTTGGTGGGAGATGTTATGGCCCCCACTCAAGCATGGATATCCAAGCACCAGCCAGGGGTGAGGAGGCTGCCTCTTAGTTTCCTCCGTAAAGTGGGGCCGTGGTGACGCCCTGCCTCCTCCCTCGGCTGGGCATGCTGCCTGGAAGGTCCAGAGATGGCTTCTGTGAGAGTAGCTGTTCCGGGTGAGGTCCTGGGCATCAGGGAACTCTGGGACAAAGCCCATGTTGATTCCCTCCTCCACGTGGGCTGGAGGAGCTGGCTGAGTGCATGCAGAGAAGGGATGCTATTCTCCTGCATCAGAGCTGGTCACAGGATTCTGGAGTGAGGGCCTTGGTCTTGGGTGCTGTGTTGGGGGTCTGTGGTAGAATTGAAAGGCTGACTTGGCATTGACCAGACACCCTGGGTGAATGGGTGCCTCTTGGGGGTCCATGGGCACAGGTGTCAAAGTGACCCGCACATGAGAAGGTGTGAAGGAAGTGCACAGAAGACAGTGCCCTGGGCTATGCATGGTTTCCTGCCCATGAGCAGTGCTTCCTTGGCAGTATTCAGCTAGTCTTCTTGTTTGCACATACAGAAGGCTATCAATGCTGTGAGTGGTCTATGGGTGCCAGCTCAGTCTGTTGC
>NW_024424119.1:56749358-56781125 GCF_017311325.1 Ursus maritimus | reverse complement strand
ATTTGGGGGCATCTCCCTCCCTCCAGAGTTGCTGATGAAGGGATGGAGTGGCCTGCAGCTCAGACGCAGCTGTGGCAGGTGTCCCTCCAGCTTCAGGTGGTCTGGCCTTGGCCTCTGGAGGGGCACTGGCTTCCGCTCCTGCACCTGGATCCTCAGAATCTGCAAAAGGGGCAGTTGGAGGCGGCTCTGAGGGGTCAGAAGGGTTCACAGCTGTGAGAGGAGAAAAGCTCACCCACGCGCCTGCCTCTCCCTGTGCCTTTGCAGAGACAAAGCCCAGCCCAGGGGCGCCCAGAGCAGCCGCAGCCAGGAAGGAACCCTCACCGGGACGTCTCCCCGACTGTGGTCCACCTGCTGGGTGCTCTGAGCCCAGTCCTTGCTCCTGGACCCACACCAGCCTCTGGGGACTCCTCCCCGTGGGGCCAGCACTGACCCAACCCCACACACCACATACACTTACCCTCGGTCTTCTCACCCTCGGGCTCCGCCTCCTTAGGCTCCGGCTCGTGGACCACGATCCAGTGAAGAACAACCAGGGACAGTGTCCTGGGCAGTGTCAGAAGTCTTCCCAGACAGTCTCCAGCATCTGCTCCTGGAGAGCCCTTTGTAGTCACTCCCTCTCTCAGGGAGATGGGGCAGGTGTCTGTTAGCCTTCTCCCAATGTCATCTGTGGCCTTCTGCAAAGACAGGGACCGGTAGCCGGCCCGGGGGCATCACAGCCCTGCCCGGCCATCCTCACTGTCCTCCTGCCCAGTCCCCCTCCTGCCCCCAGATCAGACACAGACCTGTGCGTGCACAGCCCAGAGTCTCCCGCAGAAGCCGCAGCCAGGAAGGAACCGTCACCGGGACGTCTCCCCGACTGCCATCCACCAGCTGGGTGCTCTGAGTCCAATCTTTCTTCTAGCCCTACACCAGCCTCTGGGGCTCCTCCGTGTGGGGCCAGGACCGACCCTTCACCAGACACCCACATGCACCTACCCTTGGTTTTCTTAACCTTGGGCTCGGCCTCCGTGCGTCCAGGTCCTCGCCCCCAGATCAGACACAGACCTGTGCGTGCACAGCCCAGAGTCTCCCATGCAGTGACCCATCCCTGCAGGGCTCGGGATAAACCTCTGGGGGCTGACAGAAGTCCTCCGGGTAGTGGTCGAGCCAGGTGCCCAGAATGGAGGAGATGGCCCTGGAGGTAGGTGGACAGGCAGCAGAGTCAGTGCCTGGCCCTTCCTTGCACACGGCCCCCTGGGGCACCCCTGGGGATGCTCCGTCCAGAGGCTCAGGTGCCATCTCTCCCTGGACAAGGGTCAGGTCACCTGCTGGCTTCTGCTCCTGCACCTGGATCCTCAGAATCTGCAAAAGGGGCAGTTGGAGGCGGCTCTGAGGGGTCAGAAGGGTTCACAGCTGTGAGAGGAGAAAAGCTCACCCACGCGCCTGCCTCTCCCTGTGCCTTTGCAGAGACAAAGCCCAGCCCAGGGGCGCCCAGAGCAGCCGCAGCCAGGAAGGAACCCTCACCGGGACGTCTCCCCGACTGTGGTCCACCTGCTGGGTGCTCTGAGCCCAGTCCTTGCTCCTGGACCCACACCAGCCTCTGGGGACTCCTCCCCATGGGGCCAGCACTGACCCAACCCCACACACCACATACACTTACCCTCGGTCTTCTCACCCTCGGGCTCCGCCTCCTTAGGCTCCGGCTTGTGGACCACGATCCAGTGAAGAACAACCAGGGACAGTGTCCTGGTCAGTGTCAGAAGTCTTCCCAGACAGTCTCCAGCATCTGCTCCTGGAGAGCCCTTTGTAGTCACTCCCTCTCTCAGGGAGATGGGGCAGGTGTCTGTTAGCCTTCTCCCAATGTCATCTGTGGCCTTCTGCAAAGACAGGGACCGGTAGCCGGCCCGGGGGCATCACAGCCCCGCCCGGCCATCCTCACTGTCCTCCTGCCCAGTCCCCCTCCTGCCCCCAGATCAGACACAGACCTGTGCGTGCACAGCCCAGAGTCTCCCTCAGAAGCCGCAGCCAGGAAGGAACCGTCACCGGGATGTCTCCCCGACTGCCATCCACCAGCTGGGTGCTCTGAGTCCAATCTTTCTTCTAGCCCTACACCAGCCTCTGGGGCTCCTCCGTGTGGGGCCAGGACCGACCCTTCACCAGACACCCACATGCACCTACCCTTGGTTTTCTTAACCTTGGGCTCGGCCTCCGTGCGTCCAGGTCCTCCAGCAGAGTCCAGGGAAGGTGGGCATGGCGCTCCAGGTCGGAACCAGGCATGTTGAGCCGCACGTAGGCCACCAGCTGCTTCAGACAGGGAACGTCTGGGGGCTGACAGAAGTCCTCCGGGTAGTGGTCGAGCCAGGTGCCCAGAATGGAGGAGATGGCCCTGGAGGTAGGTGGACAGGCAGCAGAGTCAGTGCCTGGCCCTTCCTTGCACACGGCCCCCTGGGGCACCCCTGGGGATACTCCATCCAGAGGCCAGGCCCACCCAGGCCACCCCCACCGCCATCCAGGCAGGGGTAGGTCTGGCCAGCAGGTGCAGCTGGCAACTCCACGGGAAGGAGCCCTCCATCACTGCTGTGAGCACCTCTGCCTTCTTCAGGGGAGCCTGACCCACTGTCTGGGGTCCCTCCCTGCTGCAAAGTAATCTCCAGGAGGGTGGGGGGCCGCGCCCCTCTTCTCTCCTGGAGCTCACAGTACAGCTCCACTCCAGCAAAAGTCGAAAGGGCACACTTCAAAACCTTCCTTTGAGCTCCACTCACTGTGCAAAACACCTGCGACACTCAGTTCCCCTGTCTCCCCGGTCCCTGGTCCAAGAGGTTTCCTTCCTTTGCAAACACAACACTGCCCTCTCTCAACCCTTCACTCTCTCCCTTTTCTCTCCCCACTGAAAGGGCTCCCTTCCCACCACAGCAGGGCGGCTTTTCTCTCCCCCAATTCCCTTCCAGGCACCTCACGCTGGCCCCAGATCTCCCTCCAAAGGCAGAGATCCTTCTTCCTATCTTCACATCGATTTCCTGGGTGTTCCAAGTGCTCTGAACCTCAATACGGCTGTGTTTCAGGGACCAAGAAAGTCTTCACTCCTCCTTACAAGATTCCATTTAAGAAAAAGGCACAGACGCACTCCTAGGGACAAGCAGTGAGAGAGGGTGCTTCCGAGTAAATGCTCCAGGGTCAACTGGTTGCCATATGGGGAAAAAATTTGTCTTTACTCTTACCTCATACCAGGAAAAAAAACCAATACCAGGCGAATCTTAAATATAACTGTGGAAGTTTCAGGGAATAATCTTTGTAGAAGATACCTTAGGGATCTTGGGGCCAGCAAAGATTTATTAGAGCATGAAGTGTACTTAACAAAAACTGCATTAATTGGGAATCATTGAAATGAATGTCTATTTTTATGAAAAGACACCTTTAAGAGTAAACAAGGCAGGCCCAGAACGGGGATACATATTTGTCATCTTTTTACTGGACAAAATGATGTGGGAAACAAACGCAGAAGGAAACAGACATAAAGTCAAATGTCCTCCTAGCCTACAAGCCCGTGGGCAAGTACTTGAGGCGGGTAGAGTGTAAGATTCTTCCCCAGGAAAGTCCCAGTGGCTGAATGTTTTGCTAGAGGAAAAAACTTAAGCTTGACCATAGTCAGGCCTCCAATATCCTGTGAAGCTTCCTCAGCATATGAAAATCCTTCTGGAATTTCCCTTTGTCTTTACTTCCCCCAACCCCACAGTGTATAATCAGTTGCTCCTCACAATCCCTGGGCAGGAGCTCTTCCTGCCCAGGGGTCCTGTCCCCCTGATTTAATAAAACCACCTGCTTGTACCGAAGAGGTCTCAAGAATTCTTTCTCCGCTGTGGGCTCCAGAACCCAACACCACAACTCCAAACCACATCAAAAGGACTCCTATCAGGAATACGTTCCTACGATAAATTGATCAAAATACAAACCACCAGAAAGCGTGGGCATAAGATCTGACGAGGCATTTCCCAAGACAGCCAAATGGGAAGGAGTGTGTGCACCTCATTCCTTCTCAAGAATCTGCAAATGGCATCCACGGTGAGACCGCGCCACACGTAGACCCCATGGCTGAAAGACACACCCCACAGCACACCCAGCTGTGAGCGTGAACTTTGAAACCTCTTTGGTCCCACGTCCCCAGATGGACACCCTGACTCTCTGACTGCCTGTTCCACCTGCAGACGCACGCCCCACACAGATGCGCCCTGTGCGCGGACAGGGCTCGGAGCCATGTTCTCCTGCGCGTCTGCCCAGCTGACCGCCCGTTCCACCTGCAGACGCACGCCCCACACAGATGTACCCTGTGCGCAGACAGGGCTCGGAGCCGCGTTCTCCTGCCCGTCCGCACAGCTGACCGCCCGTTCCACCTGCAGACGCACGCCCCACACAGATGCGCCCTGTGCGCGGACAGGGCTCGGAGCCGCGTTCTCCTGCCCGTCTGCACAGCGGAAACAACCCCAGAGCGCCTCGGGAGCGGCGTGCGTACATGAAGTGACGTATGTTGTAGCGGAATGCTCTACCGAAATGAAATCAACTAGAGCCGCGTTGAAGAAGAGGCCTGACCCTCAGAAGCACCATGAACGAAGCCAGACTCGACAGAAGACGCTCTGATTCTCTTTCGTGAAGGTCAGAGACAAGAGAATGGATTTGGAAGTTCCAGTGTGGGGTCCCTTCGGGGGAGGGAGGAAAGGGAGGTGGGATGCGTGATCCGGGGGGTGTCCTGCGAGTCGCAGTGCGGGGTCCTGTGGGGTCTGTTTCCCGCCGCGCTCCCGGGGGACGGTTCGTGCAGCGCTGCGAGGATGAGCCCCGGACCGCTGGTGCGTGTGCTCTGCTCCAACCTGCAAACCCAGTCACACCACGATCAAGTGCTTCCCTGGGTAGTCCCAAGGCCAGATGGCATGGTCCTGGGCCCCAGACTCTGGCATCATGGGGCACAGATTCATACCCGGGATCTAACCTCTTCCTTTCTGGAGACCCCGGACACCTGATGAACTCTGGGATTCCGTTTGTCATGGGTCAGATTCGGTACCTCTGTCTTCCTTAGTGAGAGGATGAAGCCCTCATGGGTGCCCAGCAGGAACTCCATAAATACGGGTGTGTTTGTTCTTGCCTCCCACCCTCCGGGGCTGGGGAGGTGGTACACGGTGGCTTGTGACAGAGGGAGGAGCATGATGGGGATGGAGTCCACATGTCTACCAGGTGAGGGGCAGGGAGAAGAGCCGGGGGCCTGTGCCCACCCCCCTCCCCGTCTCAGCCTCCTCCCCATCTGTAAAGACATGGTGAACTAACCAGGTGATCTTTAGCTGGTTAGTCCCTCTAGCTACCACACTGGGGAGCCAGGAGGGCGATGGACATGCCCTGGAAAGCCAAGCACACTTTTCTCGGATTGATCCCAACTCAAATGCTCAGGACCGACCTGGGAGTAGGAGGGATGCGTATCAGTGGTGGGATAATGGGGGGTCTCTACACCCATCACTGTACGTTTTCCTAGTTTCTAACACCATGCGGTAAATACGCCGGGTAGTCGGCACAAAATATCCTACACCATCTCTCTGTAACAACCTCCTTCTATAGTTTCTCCAATGAGAAACCCTACAGTCAGAGACGTGGCAGCAGCTAGAGCCCGGCCAGCACCGTGGAAGGAGACAGTGTTTCCAATGCGCAGGGACCAGGGCCGCCAGGACTCCTGGCGGGTGCGGGGACGTTGGGGATGCTCGCCTCTCCTGGAAAGCTGCCATGTCAGTGTGTCTCTCTCCCCTCCCCGCAATGTCTACATTTTTATTATTCTACCTGAAACTGGCCCAATCTTTTGGCACAATACCTCACATTGCTGGGAAGAGCCGGGACAGACGAGGGAGCATGCAGGGTTTTCTGACTTAGTCCTTCTAACTTTCTGAAACCAGACAGGCTGGACCAATGGCTTGTCTGGGAGCCCGGCATCACAGGTGTGGTCAGCAGCAGAGCCAAAGGGTGCAAGTGGGCCCCTGGCACCTGTCTTCTCCCCGGGGGAAGGAAGACAAACTCAGGGTTCCCACTGGAGTTGTGACGGGCTCCAGGGCCCCACGGAGAACTCACCGACCCTCTTCCTGGGATTCAGTCTGTGCAGGTCACAAGCCTTCAGACTTGACATCCTCACAGGGATGTTGGGGATCCCAACCCCAGGATGCTTGACGATTGAGGCTTCGACCCATGGGCACAATCTCACAATTTTTACTCATGCGAATTTCTTTTAAAATTGAGGATTACACCTAAAAATCTGGAATTTGGATTTCTCTTTAAAATCAAGTCTGGCGGGACGCCTGAGGGGCTCCATCGGTGAAGCGTCTGCCTTCAGCTCAGTTCATGATCCCAGGGTCCTGGGATCGAGCCCCACGTCCAGCTCCCTGCTCACTGGGGAGCCTGCTTCTCCCTCTGCCTGCCCCTTCCCCCTTCTTGTGCTCTCTCTCTCTCAAATAAATAAAATCTTTAAAAAATAAATTAATTAAAATAAAATAAAATAAATCAAGTGTGGCAGTTGGGAGCCCGCCCTCCCAGGATGCACCGCTGGTGGGATCCGAGTAAGGACTAGTCTGCAAGCTCTTCACTGTCTCCACTTGGCCTTCAGCCCTCCTTCCTAGGACACATTGTGCACTTAGAATCCGGGACCCCTGCTCAGAAAGGATTCTCTTGTGCCAGTGCCCCCAGAGCATCCCAGGAAAGGTGCCCTTTGTAGGTGGTGACGATGGAGCTGAAGTTGCTCTGTGCCCTTGGCCATGTGGTTGCTCCTGGGAGCGTCTCTGCCCTGCTCGAGAAGAGTCTCTAGCTTGGCTCTGGGTCCTATGCTCCACCTGTCCCACCCAGACAGTGGGGAGAGACAAGGAATGGCGGGGCCGGGGACGCAGGTGCCCTGGCCCAGAAGGCCTCAGGCGATCTGCACTGAGAAGTGCCCTCAGCTCTCCCAGGGCCCCTGGGACAAAAGAGGGGCAGCTGCGGCTCTGTGGACCATGCACAGGAAATCCGAGGTGCGCTCAGCCATCTCTCGAGAGCACAACTGCACACACACGTGTGCTGGTGGCACACGCCTGGGGGTCACACTCCAAGCTCCCCGACTGCCAAGAAGAAACCAAGGCTGCCGCTCCTCTGGCTGCCCACACACTAGGGGGCTCCTCCTGGTTTTTCATGAAAAGGGGAGTGGAAACAGAACCCCAGACCCTTGAGCTTGTGATGTCTAGGGATGGCCCCAGCCCACTGGCCCCATGGCCATTTTGCAGACCCCCTGGCCATCAGCGTGGCAAGTCTCCCGCCTCATATTCTGGGCGCTGAGCATGTCGCAGGAGACCGGATGCCCCTGCCCCATGGCCAGCTGTCTCCAGCCTCTTTCTTCATTCCCCCCTGTCACCTCCCCCACATGCACTATACTTCTGATCCCCAGCTGGGCAGTCAGAGTGTGTGTGTGTGTGTGTGTGTGTGTGTGTGTGTGTGTGTGTGTGTTTTCTGGTTTTCCTGCTGGGGCTGCCATGCTGGTGATGACCACCAGGGGTCAGGCTGTGCCCATGCTGCTCCCTGAAGCCACCAGAGCAGGGGAGGGACACCCAGGGGTCATGCTGGGCGTCCCCTGCCTCCACCCCAACAGGCACCTCTGATTATTAGCCTCCATATACAAGTGAAACTATATGATAATTGTGTTTCTCTGATTTAATCACATGCATTCATATATTCTATGGCAATTTTATACATATGTTTCTCATCTCATCTGCTAGATGATAAATTCTCAGAAGGCAGTATGCTGGGAGCAGAAGGACAACAGGAGCCAGTGCCACACACGTCTGCTAGCAGTGGCTGCGGGGCAGGACCAAGCTGCAGAGATTCGGAGGCAGAGAGCATGTGGCCAGAGAGGAGCTGAGAGAGAGCTGGGGAGCGCTCTGAAGGGAGGGGGGCAGGGCCCGACCCCAGCCTGGAAGGCTGTGCTACTAGCTGTCTGGGCCCTGGGACACACTGGCCTTCCTTGGACCATCTCACAGTTCTGTGCCAGAATCCTGGGCCAGCTCAGTACGGAGCCTCTGCCTCCGTGTCCCCCAGGAGGCCGGGGCCTCAGCCTCCACTCAGGCTCCACTGGGGCAGGGTCTGTTCCAAGACCATTCACGTGGTATTGGCAGGATTCATCTGGGCAATGGGTGGGCACAGAGAGATATTCCAGAAGGAAGTATCCTGTGGTCAGGCTTGATTCAAGGCGGGGAGGCTGAAGATGAGGATGATAATTGGGGCCTGTATCTATTGTGTGCTCGTATGTGCTCCGTCCTCACTGCCCTGGGTCACCTCCTGAATTGCCATCAGGTTCCTGGGGCTCTGCCTGGAACACTGGCGTGGCTGCACTTGTCCAGGGTGGCCGAGTGGGGGTTGGGACTGCGGGAGGGGGTGTATTCAGTTTTTGTTGCCGCTGGAACAGATTTGGGTGGCTCAAAACAGAAGAAATGTATATTCCATCAGTTCTGAAGGCAGAAAGTCCAAAATCAGATGTCGGCGGTTCCATGCTCTCTCTGGAAGTTCTAGGACAGGGTCCTTCCTACCTCTTCCAACTTCTGGTCGTGCCAGCAACCCATAGCGTTTCTTGGCTCCATAGGTGCATTGCTCTGAGCTCTGCTTCGGTCTTCACATGGCCTCCTCTGCGTGTCTGTGTCGTTTTCCCCTTTTTCTAAGGACACCAGTCATTTGATTCGGGCCCACCCTCCTCCAGTGTGTCCTCCTCTTAACCTGATGACATCCGCAGAGACGCTATTTCCAAGTCAGGTTTATTCACAGGTGCTGGGGTAGGACGGCAACATAGCTTTTTGGGGACACAGTGCAACCCACAACAGGAGCACTGGAGTGATTCCCGCCCCGAAGCCCAGGTACCCACGTGCCCAGGAGGCTGGGGGGAGCAGTTGGGGTCTGGGGAGGTCTCAGGGACCCCTCAGGGGCAGAGGCCCCTGGCCCCGGGGTTGTGGCTTGAGTGCCCTCTGAGTGTTGCCCTTAGGAACAGCAGGTGGCGCTGTGACCCCCTTGCCGCATCCCCAGCCCCCCTTCAGCAGGGCTGGGGTAGACAAAGGTCTCGCATTCCAGTTACGAAGAGACAACACTCAACTGTAAACACAACAGGAGCCCTGTCATTTCAAGGGGGACACGCACCGCAGAGGAAGTCAAATAAGGTGGGGCCACAGGGTAGTGACGCGGCGGCTCCCTGGACGGGAGGCCCGGGAACCCAGCAGGGCCAGGCCTCCCCGGGTCGGGAGCTGGTGTTTCCTTCTTCACCTGCAAGCCGAGCCGGCCCTTCTCAGCTGTTTTCAAGGCCCAGGCTTCTCCCAGGGCAGCTCTGATTACCCTTTGTGGTTTCCTGGCAGCTCACCTGGTCCTGAGCAGGAGCAGGCTGATGAGAGGTCAGATGCCTGGTGGGCGGGTCGTGTTCAAGGTCAAGGCTGGCTGGGTGGGACGGGGCGTGGGGGGCTGCGCCCTTCTCCCCAGTGTTTATCCCGAGCCCTGCAGGGATGGGTCATTGTCCCGGGTGCAGGGCTGTGCACAAACAGGTCTGCGTCTGATCTGGGAGCAGCAGGGGGACTGGGCAGGAGGACGGTGGGAATGGCCGGGCAGGGCTGTGATGCCCCCGGGCTGGCTACCGGTCCCTGTCTTTGCAGAAGACCATGGATGAGACTGAGAGGAGGTTGTTAGACACGCCCTCCATCTCCCACTCGGAGGAAGTCAGTTCAGAAAGCTCTCCAGATGCAGGTGTTGGGGACCACCAGGAAAGGCCTCTGACCCCGCCCAGGCCACTGTCCCTGGTGGTCCTCCATTGGACTGTGGTCCATGAGCCCGAGGGTGAGGAGGCTGGGGCTGGGTGCATGTGGTGTGCGGGGATGGGTCAGTGCTGGCCCCACAGGGAGGAGCCCCAGGAGGCTGGTGTGGGGCCAGAAGCAAGGACTGGGCTCAGAGCACCTAGCGGGTGGACTGCAGTTGGGGAGACGTCCCGGGGAGGGTTCCTTCCTGGCTGCGGCTGCTCTGGGTACCCCTGGGCAGGGCTCTGTCTCTGCAAAGGCACAGGGAGAGGCAGGCACGAGGGTAAGCTTTTCTCCTCTCACAGCTGCTCTGCCATCTGAGGAACTAGAGCTGGCTCCAAGTTCATGGGCAGCTGCAGAGGGAGGGGTGGTGCCTGCAGCGACTTCAGCAGGAGACCAGGAGCCAGCGGGTGACCTGGCACCTGCCCACGGAGAGCCTGAAGCCGTCCAGGAGGAGCCTGCTGGAGAACCTGCCCACGGAGAGCCTGCCCCTGCGCTCGGCACTGCTCCTGCCCTCACCCCTGCTCCGGCCCCTGCTTGTGCTCTTGTCCTTGCTCCTGACCCAGCTCCTGCCCTTGCTCTGCCCTTTCCCCTGCCCCTGCCAGAGCCGCTGCCCCTTCCCCTGGCCCTGCCAGAGCCGCTGCCCCTTCCCCTGCCCCTGCCAGAGCCGCTGCCCCTTCCCCTGCCCCTGCCAGAGCCGCTGCCCCTTCCCCTGCCCCTGCCAGAGCCGCTGCCCCTTCCCCTGCCCCTGCCAGAGCCGCTGCCCCTTCCCCTGCCCCTGCCAGAGCCGCTGCCCCTTCCCCTGCCCCTGCCAGAGCCGCTGCCCCTTCCCCTGCCCCTGCCAGAGCCGCTGCCCCTTCCCCTGCCCCTGCCAGAGCCGCTGCCCCTTCCCCTGCCCCTGCCAGAGCCGCTGCCCCTTCCCCTGCCCCTGCCAGAGCCGCTGCCCCTTCCCCTGCCCCTGCCAGAGCCGCTGCCCCTTCCCCTGCCCCTGCCAGAGCCGCTGCCCCTTCCCCTGCCCCTGCCAGAGCCGCTGCCCCTTCCCCTGCCCCTGCCAGAGCCGCTGCCCCTTCCCCTGCCCCTGCCAGAGCCGCTGCCCCTTCCCCTGCCCCTGCCAGAGCCGCTGCCCCTTGACCTGCACCTGCCAGAGCCGCTGCCCCTTCCCCTGCCCCTGCCCGAGCCGCTGCCCCTTCCCCTGCCCCTGCCAGAGCTGCTGCCCCTTCCCCTGCCCCTGCCAGAGCCGCTGCCCCTTCCCCTGCCCCTGCCAGAGCCGCTGCCCCTTCCCCTGCCCCTGCCTGTGCTCCTGTTCTTGCTCCTGACCCAACTCATGCCCTTATTCCACCCCTTCCCCTGATCCTGCCAGAGCCGCTGCCCCTTCCTCTGCCCCTGCCTGTGCTCCTGTTCTTGCCCCTGACCCAGCTCCTGCCCTGGATCTTGCCCCTGTCCCTGCTCTTGCATCTGTCCCTGCTCCTGTCCCTGCCCCTAGCCCCACCCCTATCCCCACTCCTGCTCCTGCAGGCCTCCCAGAGCCACATCCAGAGCCCACAGCCCTGCGGGGACAGCTCCTTGTTCAATCACCCTTAGTTCCTTCACCCGAACCCGATGCCCCCCCACAATGTTTCATCCCCTCCCCCTATGTTCTTTCTCTCTGGTATATTTTAACTGTTCTATTATCTTTCCATGTTCTTATGCGGTTTATTATTTATTTTAAATAAAATTAATCGTTTTTATTTGAACACGTCATGAGCAAGGAGTACATTCCCGACGCTGTGCCACTGCGGCACAGAACACGGCGGCAGAACATTCCTTCCCCAAAGGATACCCTGAACCGGGAGCCCTCCCTGCCCCTTTCTCCCCCAGCCCAGACCCTCGCAACCCCTCAGCGGCTTTCTTTCTCTGTTCCTTTACCTGTTCTGGATGTTTCCGTAAGTGGAATCACGAAATGCCCACCTATTTTCAAAGGGGACTCGTTTCTTTCTGTGTTTATTTGACATAGAATTTCCCTTATTCGATATTGAAATCCCCGGTGGATTACAGATCAGATGTAATCATAGAGGCCCCTTTAGTAAATATGGGCACAATCTCGGGGCCGATGCCCCTGTTCCTGCTGGGACACCACAGCCTGACCCCAGACAGGACACGGCTGGTTCCACCTGTGACCCACACAGACACCAGGGAAATGCAGAAAGCTGGAAGACACCACAAAGGGCAAAAGCCTTGCTCACGACCCAAGGCCAGAGAAAGGTTCCCCTGCCTCTGGTCCAAACCGTGCTCCAAGTCACTGGGTTCCCCAGGGACAGAGACCAAACACATTCAAGTCCAAGGGGGAGGATAGGCATGCGGGGAGTATGTGTCAGAGATGTGGGAGCTCCCAGGAAGGACTCTGGCAAGGGAAACCACATGGAGGCAGTCCCCAGTCTGGTCTGGGGACCAGCAGCCCTGGGAGAATGTGAGGATGCGGAGGTCTCCTGCAGATCCCCTGGAGAGAAGGGTGACGGGCACCCCTGTCCGGGAGAACAGTGAGCTGCACCCGTCCCAGGCTGCAGGTGCACCCATCACCTAGCATGCTTGTCCTCGGACTCACCCCTGGAAACTCTGGCTCGGTTTTTCACAGATGTATTTTCAGGAGCGTTCAGCACGGTGGTGGTGGAGAGAGCAGGGAATGGAACAACGCTAATGCCCAAGGAGATGGATGGCATCCAGGGTCCCACTCCTCGTGATAGCCCTGCAGCTACTGTCACAGTGTCATCTGGGGCACAGGATCCGGGAAGCCCCTACTGAGGCCCCTTCTGCCACCCTGCTCCTGGGAACACTCAGAATCGTTTGAGGAGGAGGTTGGAGAGAATCCAGGATGACAGCAGGGCCAAGGAGAAGGAAGGTCAGCACTGGGAGGACTGTTGGACGTGCCCTGAGCCACCATCCAGGGCACGGACTGCGATGCCCTCAGACCTCACCCCAAATAATGACTCCTGATGGATGGACCCGACTTCTGTGGTTTCACTCCCTCCCTCCCTACATCATTTATTCACTCCATCATTCATTCCCCAACTCCAACCCTATCATCCTCCCTCCCCTTCCTTCCTCTCTCCCAACCCTCCTCCCTCCCTCCCTCTCTCTCCCCCCTTCCTCCCTCCTTCAGCAGAGGATCTGGGGTCTCTTCTGTGAGCACTGGGGCTTCATCAGTGAGCACCCCCCAACCCACGTGGTCCCTGCCCACATGGCCCTCACGTCCACTGTGGGAAGTGAGAGGGGGCAGTCCTCAGGGTTAGCGGAGGTGATGAGCACCAGGAATCTGCTTCTGAAAACAGAGGCCAGTTGCACAAACAAAAGAATGGAGAGACCCGGGGCGCCTGGGGTGGTTCAGCTGGTTAAGCAACTGCCTTTGGCTGGGGTCATGATCCTGGAGTCCCAGGATGGACTCCCTGCTCTGCCCCCATCTCGTGTTCTCTCTCTCAAATAAATAAACAAAATATTTGAAAAAAAAAAATAATGTAAAGACCCACGCTCAGCACGTCCTCTAGAAAAATCCATCCTGAAAAGTGATGAGAAGTAAGTACATCCTCGACTTCACGCGATGTGAGTTCTCATGGCCCATGCGCACGGAACCCTGGAGGCAACAAAGAGTAAGTCATCCAGTGCTGAGTGGGGGTTTGTGACACAAATTTCCTGGCCAAATGACAGCATTTCCACCAACATCTCCAGGGCCTCTGAGTTTTCCCAAGGGCCTCTCTGATCCTCCGACCCTTATGTCGTCCTCCTTGGGAAGCTCTGTCCTGTTGTTTTCCTTGTCTCCTGCCTCTTCTGGGGCCCTTCAGGGGCCTCCCCGCCAGGGCTGCCCTCGTCAGGACTCCCCGCACCCCGCGGCCGGGCGCCCACATCTGGCACTGGGCCCCACGAGCATGGTGCTCTGTGCAAGGCCTGTGTGTTCCCTCTGCAGTCACGTGGCATCTCCCCTTGCAGCGGCCAGCATCTTCCCGCGCTGGGTCTCCTCTGAGTCTGTGAGGCCGGCCTGTGGCCGTATCACGGGCATAGAAGCCAGAGTCCAGAAGGTCCGGAGGACCTGCTCCCAGTCCCAGTGTGTGGAGCCTGGGCCAAGGGTGGTCCCCGAGCAGAGGAGGACTTGGGCCCAGGGAGCCTGAGGGAGGATGTAGCACAGTGAGCCTGCAGGAGGAGAGGGAGCACCGAGCACCGTAGCGGCCTGGTGCTCGGGCCTGCTGGGCGACCCTGTCCCACCCTCACGGGCTCTGTCCCCAGGGCTGGAGGTTGTCGGGGTACCCACCCTCCCATGCTGGCAGCGGCTGGCAGGGGGAGCCCTCAGGCAGGGAGGAGGGGGCCAGCACTCCCCCAGTGGCAGGTGCACTCGGGCGGGCTGAGGGATACCCGTGGGACAGCAGTGCGTTGCAGCCCGGATTTCCCAAATCCGAGGCCGAGACCCTCTCCAGCATTTGCCACGCCACCCTCTTGTCGCAGAGCGACAGACCCATTGTCTGTCTCTGGGCTGCTTGGCTCTGCTTGTACTTGATCTTCTGTCCTGCCTCGGAAGACGTGCTGCTGTGTATGTGATAAGATTCTCAAGAGGGAACAGAGAGGGTTAGGGGTACCCATAGAGTCGCTCAGCCGGTGAGTGACCCAGCATCCACCCAGCTCTGCTCCCCGGTGGTGCAGCCCAGAGTCGTGCCCGGGTGCTCTGTAAGTAGGAACCCCCAGCACTGTGAGTGCCACCCCCCCCTTCACCACACCGGGCTCTCCACACCTGTCCCCGTCTCCTGCCCGCCCCGCGTATCCTGTGCAGAGAACAAGGATGAAGACCCAGTCAGGATGGCACGGTAGGACCCCCAGCCCCCGCAGTGGATGAGGCCTAAGAGGAGGTGGCCGTCCCCAGCTGCGCTCCGTGAGCCAGGAGCCCAAGGGCAGACCCGGATTGCCCTGCGCAGGAACCTCTCAGGTGCGGACTGTGCTTCCCCCAGGCTCTGAGCAGGAAATGGAGGTGCCAAGATCCCCCCTGGGATGTAAGTACCAGCCAGGTACTCTCTCTGGCCCAAGGGCACAAGGCTCTTCCTTCCCTGCATGCCCTCCCTTTTGGCTGATTCACCTTCTCCTGAGCAGGGATGTCAGAGGCCCTGGAAGACCTCAGTCCCTTCCCCACACACACACCAGACACACCCTGGCTGGTGCCGGGTCTGGAACACAGTTCACATCTGACACGCGTACACACCCACCCACCCACCCACACACAGACGCAGACACACAGAGTCCATGAGACCCTTGAATCTTCCTGGGAAGACTGCTCTCTGACGTTCTCTATTTTAATTAAAAACCTCAGCCTATTCTTCTAAGGGGGCTCATGGCCCACTAAGCGGTGGAATCTGCAGGGACCCCAGATCCCCCCTCTGCACCCTGGTGGTGCTCCTGTGGGGCACAGACAGGCAGACAAGACCATGTGTGCACAGGACCCATCAGCAGGCATGTGTCTCCAGGACTTTCCTCTGGTTCCTCGAAGGAGACAAACTGAGTCAAAGGGGAGGGCATCTCCCACCAGGGGTCACAGGCCAGGAAGAGAGCAGACCCCCCCTGCGCTGGGGAGGGAGTGTCCACCCCCTCAGCCACCTCGAGGGCTTCAAGCATCAGGGTTTGGGGGGGAAACTGTGTGGGTGTGGGCTCCCTGCCCAGCCAGGCAGCTCCTGTCCTGGATGTGGGGGGGCTCAGATCCATGCTTGTGGGGTGCTCTCCTCTCCCTAGGTCTGCTCCAAGGGGCGTGCTGACCTCAGAAGAGCTTGGCAGATTTGCTCCCCATGACCAGGCTGGTGCCGGGAACAGGGGTGCAGCGGGTTCTGCCTGGGGCCAGGCCAGGCCTTAGCCAGTGCGGGATGATGGGACTTTGATTAAAGAATGACCCTCAGATTCAGCGGGCTTCCAGGTAGACCGAGCAACCAGACTTTAGGCCCACTTGCTCGCCCGAGCACATAGGACAGCAAGGAACAGGGGAGCAGGGTCCCTGAGGGTCAGGCCTGGCCCAGTGCTCACCAGCCCTGACATTTTTAAAACCCCACTTTTTGGGGGGGCTGGTGCATGTTGTTCTGATGATGCTGAATGCAGAAGCCCAGTGTCGCAAACGCAGGACAGAGCTGCTTGGGGTGACTGGACGTCCCCAGCCCCCATACACACCCCAGGGACCCATCCCCCCTCCCCCGGGGGCTCCTCAAGGTACAGCTTGACAAGCACGGAAGGAATCCATTGCCTCCTTTTATATCAGGAAAAACAGGTTCTGTGAGACTTGGGGTCCATCCTCGGGGACATGTCCCCTGTTGCTGCCCGCCCCCAGGTACCAAGGCCCAGCAGATGGGCCAACATGGAGGTCTGGGTCTAACCTGGGCTTTCGGCAACCTTCTGCTGGGCTCCCAGGAAAACCTGGGCCTTGCTCCGGACAGAAGTTTCTTCCTCAAGGTAGAAAAGGGAGGTCTGGGCCTTGGGCTAGAAGCCCTGCCTCCATCCCGTTCTGTAGACCCTCCGCACCTACCCTTGGAGATTAAGGTCTAGGCAGTCCTGCTATTCCTGGTCTAAGCCATGCCCCTTCTTCCTGGGAGACACTCTGAGGCACCCTCCAGGATCCCGGAGGTAGGTCACAGCAGGGGACCAAGGGTAAGGGTCTGTGGGTGGTTGGGAGTCTGAGGACCGGCTTCGGAGGCCAAGGGAAGGCCCAACCCAGCCTGGCCACTAACCAGAAGAGGAACCGTAACCATTCCTCTGGGATGTTGCCCACTCCCCTTGATGAATTCAAATGCAGCAGCCCCCTCCTGGAGTTACCAGTGGGGAGACAGACCAGGGGGAAGTTCTTCCGAATCTGTCTGGGAGGGTCAAGACCAACTTCATGGAGAAATCTAGGGATGGATTTCCTTACGCACCCATTTTACCGATGGGAAATCTGAGGGCGGCGAGGGGAATGGACACTTGGTTATCGAGGGTAGCACGGGCACAGCCCTCCACCGCAGGCCTTACTTGGATAGGTCCTAAGCTGCTGGACAAGCAGGCTGATCCCAGCAGCAAGACCGCACACCTGTGACCGGAATTCCTCATTTAACCCCAGCTCCGGTCAGCCACATGCGAGCAGGAGCGATGTCGGTTCATTGCTGTAAGCCTGAGCCCTCAGAACTGTGCCTGACCTATAGTAGACGCTTACATTTCCTTGAATAAATAGACGAATGAATCTGTGCAAAGTGCTGTTACGTTACAGGTGAGAAACCACTTGTGTATTTGTCCGTTTGTGGACGTCCCGTGGGCTCCCTGCCGTGTGCCGACGCCTGGTGCGGAAGAGTGAAGCCCAGACACCACCTGGCAGTCTCACCCACAGTCAGGAAGAGGGAGTGCAGCCCCCATGGGCCTCCTCATCCTACAAATATTTAATATTTAATAGAATTTTGCTTTAATCACATATATATGGGCAGAGTGAGCAGATGGGGGCAGCCGGTGACTGCGGCACACAGATTCCCCCCGCCGCTCCCTCTGCCCCTGTGTCTTCCCTGCTTTGGCTCTTGTTCTTTCAGATTCTCCTTCTGGCTCCCTTGAGCATTTCAGGTCTGTTTGGGTTCCTAGTTTAGCCGCTGATACTCTCCAATTAGGAAGATGTCCAAACGCCTGCCCTGTGCTGGGCACCTCTTCCTCTCCCATCATCCTCCTCCCTCCCAGTTTTTTTTTTTTTTTTTAAGATTTTATTTATTTATTCGACAGAGATAGAGACAGCCAGCGAGATAGGGAACACAAGCAGGGGGAGTGGGAGAGGAAGAAGCAGGCTCATAGCGGAAGAGCCTGATGTGGGGCTCGATCCCGTAACGCCGGGATCACGCCCTGAGCCGAAGGCAGACGCTTAACCGCTGTGCCACCCAGGCGCCCCTTCCCTCCCAGTTTTTAGTTGTCGTAGTTTTAAGTCATGAACATCCCTTCGGTCTTCCTTCACCTTTCCTTAGGCCCAGCTCCTCCCAGGCCAGCCCTGAGGCTGTCCTAGGTTGAATTTGTCTCCTCCTGGGAGTTGGGGGGGTAGGGCCATCGGACAGTGCTGGTTGGGTCAGGAGAGGGCCATGGCCGCTGGCAGAGTGCTGACACGTCTGCCAGGGCCACAGGACTGGGTGAGCCCTGTCTGGCTCACCTTTTTATTACCAGGGAGGAATCATTGTCCAGAAGGCACAGCAGGGAACTGGGCAAACATAAACTGAGTGCAGAAAACCACTCAGGTTTGGAAGGCTGCTTGTGCCTGGCTTCCCGGAGGCGTAGGCCTGTCCAGTCCCGACAGGTCACTCTGGTTCTATTAACCCTGATTCCTGAGCCTCAGCCTGGAGGCGCTTAGAGCATCTCTGGGCTACGTGCCTTGGTTATACAGTTGCAACCAGAGTCGGCAAAAAACAGTCAAGAGTCAGTGTAGGATGTGACTCTGGACCTCGGGGTCTTGAGTTCAAGGCCCACATTCAGGGTAAAGCTTACTTAAGAAAAAAATAAAGTCGGTGCCAGTCCCGGTCCTGGGGAACCAGTGCTTGCTGCTAAAAATGGAAGCAGGACCTTTCAGCCAGCACTCTCCAGCTCCCCCAGGACTGTGCCAGGCCCCTGCATACTCTGAGGACATGAGCCCTGCCTTACAGGACCCTGTGGTCCTCAAGGGAAACCCCAAGGACACAGTGACACCCCTGAAGGACGTGGGGGGTTGTGCCCAGGAGCCAGGAAGATCTGGGTCTACAACTTCAAGCTGCATCATTGTGACTTAGAGCAAACCTGCAACCTCTCCGAGCCTGGATCGTCCTTATTCTTTCCCATGCTATTTCTCTGTATCCGCTCCCCCTCCTCCTTGCTGCTCCCTAATTTACCCTTAGGGTACCTCCCTTTTTGTCCCTCTGTGTGCGCTCTCCCTCAACCGCCCCAAGCAAAGGCCTCTGCCTCTCAGGCCCTCTGGCCTTTGGTGAGATGTACGAGGGTCCCCCTGGACCCCAGGAGTCACTGGGGTGAACAAGGGTCAATATTACCCCAACTAGCCGTAGGAGTAAATTACCGCAACTCCTTTTCCAGGCGGAGAAATAAGCTCAGGGAGATTTCGGGAGGCCCTGAGCTAAACCACAAGGTAAGTGCAACGTTCAAATGTTTTCCTTCCTGTGATTGTTCGACGTTCTTCTAAAAACATGAAAGATTTTCTTATTTCTCAGGCCCTCACCCTCACCCTGAGTTCCCGGACCGGCTCTTCTCGCGGCCCGCTGCGTGAGAGGCTGCCGCCCAGATGGCCGGGAGAGAGCAGCGCCCGGGGAACACCCGCGCTAGGACCCCGGGGGCGGGTGCCGTGGCCGGCGGGCGGGGCGCGAGCTGCAGGTGGGCTGGGGCCCTGGGACCCGTGGGCCAGGCGCGCGGTGGGCGGGCCGTGCAGGAGGGTGGACGGGGCGGGGCGGGAGCGCGCGGGCGGTGGGCGGGGCGTGCGGCTCCTTTCCTCTCGCGGCCCTGCCCCCCACGCCGGAGACCGCGAGCCCTGAGGCGGGCCCTGCCCCAGGGTCAGCCCCGGGCGCGGCTGCAGGCGCGGCGCGGCCACCGGGTATCGCCGGGGCCCTGGCGAGCTGAGTCCCCGGTTTCCCAGCCGGGGTGCCCCCCTCCGTCCGTCCTAAACCCCGTCCGGTCGCAAGGGGTGAGTCTACAGCCCGCGGGGACAGTCGCCCTCCCCACATCCCGCGCCGCGGCGCAGTGGCGGGCGGAAGTCGGGTGCGCGTCTGGGCCCCAGGCCACCGGACCGCTTTGGCCGAGGAGGACACCGAGACTGGGGTGGACGGGTAGGGGAGTGACTTGCCCAAGGTTACCGAGCCCGGGAGAGCTGAAGCGCGTTCCCGCCGTCCCGTGGAGAGGCCAGGCACCGCCTCCCCGAGGAAGACGCGGCTGCCACCCCTGCCCCCCACCCTCACCCCACCCCCACCCCACGCAAGGGCATCACGGCTGCCCCTCAGCGCAGTCCCCGCCCGGGCCGGGTGTGTCACCGCTGGGCCGGCTCAGAGCTCTATTTCCGGTGTCCCTGCTGTTACCCCCAAAGATCCTCCAAGCCCCGCCCAGGCGGCCCGCCCTGCGTTGCTGCCTGAGTCCCCGGGCAGGCCGCCCTCTGCTCCCCGCGGAGGGCGGGGGTTGGGAGGGTGACCTGAGAGCCCAGGCAGTGGGGACGATCAGCCTCTCCAGAGGCATAGCTGCAGGATTCTGCTGAGCCCTGAGCCACTATCTCCCTGCCCACCTACCAGAGCTGTCATAGCTGGGGCCACCCAGGGGAAGGCAGGGCAGCAAGGATGGGGCCACTATCCCCTGGATATCGGGAACTTTCCTTTGCAGGTGTTCCTCGGACCTGGAGACACAGGCTCAGAACCTGACAGCCCTGGGAGAGGACTGACTCACCAAGCCTGCTCAGCCTTTCCAAGTGCCCAGGTTCAAAGGCTTCACAGCAATGCGCTGCCACAGACTGGCCCTGGGCCTAGGAATCTGCCTGCTGTTGGGCATTGCCCTCTGCTCTCTGTGGTGAGCATGTCCCCATGGAGCCCTCCCTTCACCCCAGACTCCTCCCTTTCTTGGCATCTCAACCCCCAAACCTTGACCCCTTTATGGATTCCTAGGTCCCACCCACCTCTCTTGGCACACCTGTCCCCCAACACCAACCCCAGTAAGACCAAACTAGTTTTGGTTTCTGGATTTTGCTTAGTAATGGCCCCTGGGCTTTACACTTACTCTTTCCTCTGCCTGGACCATTCTTCTAGCCATGTTAATGAAGAACTCTGTTCACACACCAAAATTCACCCCATGTGTTCCTTCTGTGAAGCCCTCCCACCACCACCACCACCCCTCACCACCACTTGCTCATGCATAGGGCCTGACATCAAGAACATTCCTATCCCAGGAATGAATGACTGCCTGGGTGAATAATGGCCATACTGCAGAAGACCAGGAGGCTTTGACCTTTGAGGTCAGCCAGACCCAAGGAGTGGTGGGGGATCCCCAGATGCACCCCGCTGGGGGCCTTCACTCCAATCAACGTGCACCAAATGGGTTTTCAGCCTCATGACAGCAGTCAACAGGTGTTTTTCCTTCCTAGGGTGTATGTGGAGAACTGGCTGCCCTTCTCCTATGTCCCCTATTACCTCCCCTGTCCAGAGATCTTGTAAGTATGGAGCGGGGAGAATTTGGGCCTTGAGGGTTGCCTGGATTGGGGCCACTGGGAGAGTTTTAGGGTCACTTTGCAGGTCATTAGGTCCCAAGCTCATGAACAGTTTGGTAAGTGTTGGGTAATTTATGGGCTATGGAGTGAAATTCCCATGTCTGTCCTCCAGCGTCCCTGCAGGGCCCCCTCTGTGCTTTGACCCTGAGCCGGCTGCAGGGCTCTGGGCCTCGCTTGCTTCATCTGTAAAATGGGATTATGGAAGTCCCCTCCCGGGCCACCTGGAACATGGAGTGTGATGATACCTGTAAACAGTCCGCTGTAGCACGCCCCACGTAGCAGGTGCTTGGGAGACAGTGCTCTTAGGACTTGACGTTTGTCCTAAATTTTGTGTGCAGTTTGGATTCACGGAATAAATTAACACGGGACCAGACTCCCCCCACATCACAAACCTGACTTTTTGACAGTCCAGAGTGAAAAAATGGGCTAGGACAGTCTCAAGGGCGGTATCTTCATGATAGCTAAAGGCAAGTGTAAAATCTGGATCGTAGACTGCTGACTAACCACAAGGCATGTTTCAGTGTTATAAACACACAGTATAGTCAGTTCGGAAGCTGGAAAGCAGGAAAGACAAAAGAAAAAAATACCCTCTTGTGTCCTACCAGTCTGAGCTATACTTTGCTTCTAAAGTTCACGGTCGACTTGTGGGTCGCTGCCCTTTCTAGTTGAACAGACTGTGCATCTTACTTGGTTCTAAAAGCAGAAAGGCTGCTTGCTATTGAAAATAGTCATGATCGTCATGTTTTTGTGATTTTTGTCTGTGTTCCCGGACCTGGCTCTGCTCTTGGGCATGTGTTCGTGCTGTCTGTGCTCACCATCCTTTTACCCCCCCTAGGAGCTGGGTCATAGTTCTTGAACTCCTCCCAGTTTCCCACCAAGGCGGGGGGGGGGGGGGGGATTTCAGTTGTTTCCAATTTCCCAGGATTCTTTGTTTTTTTTAAAGATTTTATTTATGTATTTGAGGGAGAGAGAGAGAGCACGCGTGTGCAGGAGCGGGGGGGGGGCAGAGGAAGCAGGCCCCCGCCCCCCAGCTGGAAGCCAGGAGCCCAACGTGGGGCTTGATCCCAGGACCCTGAGATCATAACCTGAGCCACCCAGGCGCCCCCTCCAATTCCCCGGGATTCTAAATAAGTTTGTAATGAGTAGCTTTAGATATAAAGCTTTTTCCATATTAAAAATCCTTTCATTTGATAGTTCCCTCCCTGGGCCAGAGGATATGGAGAGATTCCTGGTCCATTTCGTCAGGTTGCTTTCCAGAAGGAACCGTGGCACATCACACGCTCCCCTTCTCTCGTTCGCACGGACCCCACTCCCTGGCCAGTCCTGGAGGAAGCACTAGGTGTTGCGAAAAGCAAAAACCAAACCATCTCGCTAGTTCGAGAGATGCGAGGGTGGGCGGGGCTGTCTCCCGAGTTCCAATTTCATTTCCTTGATTTCCACCCAGGCTCTCATTTCTGCCCCCACTTCCCACGAACTGGCTTTCTCTTCCCCGACGCACCTGTCGCCCTGCCCTCTCTCCCTGGCCTGTGTGTGGGTGCTGGCACCACTTTGGGCCCAAGGTATTCGCTACATTTTTTTTTTCTTTCCAGTTTGTCTACCTTTGGGTTCCGCTTCGCTCTTTGTTTACTAGATGGAAGTTGGAGAAATTTTGTGTGCGTTAAATAGTCACATCTTCCTGTCTTTTCGTTCGGATGTCTTCCCTTTTGCTTTTAGTTTTCCTACCTACAAGCGTGAAAATGTGAAGTGGGTTTTTTGTTTTCTTTCGTTTTGGGTTTTTTTTTTTTTTTTTTTTTTGGCGCTAGCTCATCTGTGGCTTCGGTATTCTTATGACTGACAAGCTCTTTAATGAGGCTGCGGCGTGGCTGGGCTTGGGGGGAAGCGGGAGCCAACTGCCAGGCCTGTGGGCCCCCTTCCTCCTCGCTTCCTGCCTTCGCAGAGTGCCCTCACTTTCTGAGCAGGGACCTGAGTGCTTGTTTGGGTGAACTCGGGCAGACAGCCAATGTGGTGGCCTGACTTTCAAAAATCGTTGATTCAAGAGTTTAAACGAATCACAGAAGGACAAACACCTATTACAGGATTCCACGTATATGAGATCTCTAGAATACTCAGATTCATAGAAACAGAAGTAGAATAGTGGTGACCAGGGGCCGAGGGGAGTCAGTGTTTCATGGGGACAGAGTTTCAGTTTAGGAAGATGAGAAGGTTCTGGAGAGGCATGGTGGGGATGGCTGCACAACAGAGTGAATGTGATTCAGGCCCCTGCACTGTGCGCTTACAAATGGTTAAAACAGGGGCGCCTGGGGGGCTCAGTCGGGTGATCGTCTGACTCTTGGTTTCAGGTCAGGTCATGATCTCAGGGTCATGAGATCGAGCCCCATGTCGGGCCCTACATTCAGCAGGGAGTCTGCTTGAGATTCTCTCTCTCTCCCTCTACCCCCACCCTCTCTTCCTCTCCCTCTAAAATAAATAAACCTTTTTTAAAAAATGGTTAAAATAGTAAATCTTTGTTTTGTACATTCTACCACCAAAGACAGAGAGAGAGGGAGAGAAGCATGGACTAAAAATTGGTAGGAAAACTTAAGGACCCCATCAAAGATGCCATATTGAACATTCCTTCGTGAACGGCAGGCACGGTGTGCACAGGTGGTCTGGCCGCTTCCACAGCTGCTCCATTCCCTGGGGGGCCTCAGGCAGGCCTTTGCCTTCCCTGGGCCTCACTTCCACCCTCTGGGGAAGGACGTTATTGGGAGGACTTTTAAGCCAGAGGAGTCAAATGTCTGGCCCCACGTCCTTCCAGTCTGTTGGTGGCAGAGCCGGAGGCCCTATGCAACCTGCAGGGCCCTCCTTCTTCCTTCTCCACCCAGGCTGCCCTCGGTCGAAGCTCATGGAGGTGGCCACACAAGCTGCCTGCCAGGAGGGGACAAGGTGCCTGGTCTTAACAGGCGCATACCTTGGTTCTCAGGGCAGCTCTGAGGGTGAGGGATGGTTGCCCATTCTACAGATGAGGAAGAACGGGGGCATGAGTCAGGGTTCCACTACAGACACAGACCGGGGGCGGGAGGGAGCAAGGTAGATTGAATGATGGAGCTGAGCCAGTCTGGAGTCCGTGCAGCAGGCACCGGGAAGGCTGGAGCTCGGGCAGTGCTGACACCGACGGCATGTCTTCTCGGAACCCTCAGCTCTGCCCTTCAGGCCTTTCCGCCTGATTCTAGCAAGCCCACCCAGGCCCTGCAGGACCATCTTTACCTAAGGGCAGCTGGCATAGATGTTAATCACATCCACCAGATACCACCGAAGCAACGCCTCGATTCGTGTTTGTGTGACTGGGTCCTGCAAGTGACCATCCCCGTGGGCTCAGGTGACTCACCCCGGGTCCCCAGGCGAGAAAGCGGCAGAAGTGGGATCACTGGGTCTTTGCAGCTTCGCAGAACTTCTGCCCACTGCCAGGCCCCTACAGAATGACGTGTTTGAAAGAGCATCAGCTTTGGAGACAGATGACACAGGGTACCGATCACGGCCCTGCCGCTCAGCGACCCTGGACAGCCGGCTTCTGTGGGAGCCCAACCCCTGCACGGTGGGCGGAGCAGAGGGGAAGGTTCCAGAGAGTCTGCCTGGAACCTGGAAGGGTGCCTGCCCCATGGGGGTGTTTGCTTCTTCTCCACTCTGTCCTTCCCGCTCAGAGTAGCTCTGTCCCCAGCCCTGGCACTAACAGCTCTCTCTTGCCTCTGCCCCCAGCAACATGAAGCTGCAGTATAAGGGGGAGAGGCCATTCCAGCCCGTGACCCGGTAAGCAGACTGCCATTTCCCCTTTGGGGCCCCGGGGGCTGGGGGCTGCCCCCCCTCACCACTGACCCTTCTTGGTTACAGGTCACTCTACCCTCAGCCCAAGCTGCTGGAACAGAGGTAGGTGCTGAGTAGGGCCTGGGTGCAGAATGGAGAGATCTGGCAGGAGGAAGGGGGGACTGGGGGTGTCAGGTGGCCTTGGGGTCCAGCTACTGTGGGACCTGGGTTCCAGTCCCGTTCTGTCACTAGCTGTGTGACCTTGGGCAGGTTACCCAACTGCGCTGAGCTTTTTCTGTATGGGTGGATAAGAATACCCACCTCATAGCAGGTTGGATGGAGGACTAGATGAGATGGTGTTTGCAAAAGGCACAGCTCCAGGCGCCTGAGTGGCTCAGTTCGGTTGAGTGTCCAACTCTTGATCTCAGGGTCATGAGTTCAAGCCCCATGTTGGGCTCCACGCTGGACATGGAGCCTACTTAAAAAAAAATTAAAAGGGCACAGCTGCATAGTTAGGTGCTCAATCTGCGGTTCGTGCTAATATTGCTGCCCCTCAGGTATTAGGCCCTTAGACGCCTTAAGTGCCAGGCTCCCTTACACACCGGGTGTGCTTTCACTCCTGGTCCTCTCGACCACGGGGAGCAGCTATTATTATCCCCACTTCCCATAGGAGGCTACCGAGGCCCAGAGACAGGGAGGAAGCTGCCCCAGGTCACACAGCATGGGAGGCAGGGCCAGGATGAGGCTGCGGCTTTCCCAAGGCAAGGGCCTCAGCCCCCACGGCCTCCCCTGCTGCCAGGCCTACCGAGCTGCTGACGCTTACACCCTGGTTGGCGCCCATCGTCTCCGAGGGAACCTTCAACCCTGAGCTTCTGCAACACATCTACCAGCCTCTGAACCTGACCGTCGGGGTCACGGTGTTTGCCGTGGGGAAGTGAGTAGTGGGCTGGGTGGGGGGTGAGCACTGAGCCACAGGAACTTACAGTCTGGGAAGGGACAAGACCTGGACACGGGGGCCTGCCCGGAGACCGGGGAAGCCCTGAGCCACGCACGGTGCGTGTGGGAAGGTAGGGAGTAGAGGGTGATGACAGGAGGGCTTCCTGGAGGAGGGGATCTGGCCCTGGCACGGAAACAGGGAGGCGGCTCAGGTGAAGGAGCAGCAGGAGCCTTTGTGAGGACACCCCCCCTTTGCCTCCTCACCCCTCTCTGCTTCCCTGGAACAGTCCAGGCAGGCATGAAGGACTGGCAACACTGAAGACCACCTCTCATAACTGGGGGTCCGTGGTCAGGCCACAGGCAGGTCGCGCCCCGCTCTCGGGACCCTCTCCCCTCTCCCCACGCGGGCCCTGCCTACTGTCCGGGTACCTCCTGTTTTCCTCTCCTCCCCCTCGCCCTACCTGGCTTTAGGAACCACCGCCTGGCAGCCTCCCCCGGGTCTCCTGGGGCTCCTGCGGGAGAACCCACGACGGGGCCCCAGCCCCTCAAGTGCTGTCCAGATGACGGGTGTCCCGCCTGGGGTCAGGTGACCCCCTGGTTCCCTCGGCTTCAACCTGGGGGGTGCGGCCCGTAGTCTCCTCCAGCTGAGCCCTGCAGCCGCAGCCCCCGGCTCCACTCACCTCTCCTCGATGCAGCCGCTTAACCCGCTACGTGGTCACTTTCCTCTCTCTGAGCCTCAGTGTCTCTGCCTCTAAAATGGGGGTTATGGGGGGCGCCTGGCTGGCTCCGTGGAGCGTGCGCCTCTTGATCTTGGGGTCATGAGTTCGAGCCCCACGTTGGGTGTAGAGATCACTAAAAACAATCAATAAACTTTAAAACGGGGATTGTGGTGCCTGCCTTTAGGGAGTTTATGAGGCTCGAAGGAGCTAAGAGTCCCTTAAGACACTGCCTGGCACCTCGTAAGTCCTCACTACAAGTTAGCGCGGTTTGCGGATTTAAGAGTCCCTGTTAATGTCCTTCCTACGAAGGAAGAGGTTGGTACCGTGATGGCGGGGATGTGACAGGGAAGGACCCTGGGGTTTCAGACCTGAGTGGCAGCCCAAGGGCAGGAGCTGGGAGGCGGACCCCGGCCCGACTGAGGCCTGGCCCCAGGTCCTGCGTGGGGCGGCGCGGCGTGGGGCCCGGGCGTGGCTGACGGGCCCTTCCCACCAGGTACACCGGCTTCGTCCCGCAGTTCCTGGCGTCGGCCGAGCGGTTCTTCATGCGGGGCTATCGGGTGCGGTACTACCTCTTCACGGACGACCCTGCCGCCATCCCGCGGGTCCCGCTGGGCCCCGGCCGCCTGCTCAGCACCGTCCCCATCCAGAGGCAGGCCCGCTGGGAGGAGATCTCCACGCGCCGGATGGAGGCCATCAGCCGGCACATCGCCGAGAGGGCGCACCGGGAGGTGGATTACCTCTTCTGCCTCGACGTGGACATGGTGTTCCGGAACCCGTGGGGCCCCGAGACCCTGGGGGACCTGGTGGCGGCCATTCACCCGGGCTACTATGCCGTACCCCGCCAGCAGTTCCCCTATGAGCGCAGGCATATCTCCACTGCCTTTGTGGCGGATGGCGAGGGGGACTTCTATTACGGCGGGGCCGTCTTTGGGGGGCGGGTGGCCAGGGTGTACGAGTTCACCAGGGGCTGCCACATGGCCATCCTGGCGGACAAGGCCAACGGCATCATGGCAGCCTGGCAGGAGGAGAGTCACCTGAACCGACGCTTCATCTCGCACAAGCCCTCTAAAGTGCTGTCCCCTGAGTACCTCTGGGATGACAGGAAGCCCCAGCCGCCCAGCCTGAAGCTGATCCGCTTTTCGACGCTGGACAAGGCCACCAGCTGGCTGAGGAGCTGACGGCAGAGCCAGGGCTGCCGTGCGCGGGTTCCCCAGCCCCGCAGCCAGCTCACCCCAGTGCCTCCCTTCTCGGCCTCAGGTCACCCCAGTCCAGCCCTGCCTACCTCAGTCTGCTAGCAGAATTTGACAGGAAAACGGAGGCAGAAAGCCCTTTGTAAACTGTCAAGGGCTGCGCCCGCAAGAGGAGAACGCAACACTCACCCAGCCCGGGAACAGTCAGCCGGGAAGAGGGGAGGCAGAGGTGAAGTAGATGGGACCTGGCAGGCCTCACCCAGCAGATGTGCCTTTGGGGCAGGCTCTGGAGTCAGCCCTCCTCCGCCCCCCTTCCGTTTCCTGTTGCCCTTAAAGTTGCACTTCTAAGCCCCTGGTGTGAAAGGCATCCCAGACCCCTCTTCTCTGGCTGCCGAGGGTCCTGGGTCCTGTGATGTCCCCCAGTCACACAGAGCCCATCCCTCGTCGGCCCTGGAGGGAGCCTTCGCCGTGAAACAGGCCTGCCTCCCTCTGGTGTCCAGCCTAGCCTGTACCTCACGGAGGGCCACACTCTCTGGCTCCAGCCACCTCCTTTGTAAGAGGGTTTGGGCAGCTTTTAACAAAGGTGGCATGGTGGGGGGGCACCCAGGGGGCCCAGTCGGTTGAGCAGCCGACTCCTGGTTTCAGCTCAGGTCAGGATCTCAGGGTCCTGGGATCTAGACCCCCCCCCCCACTCCCACCCCAGGCTCCACACTCAGCAGGGAATCTGCTTGAGATTCTCTCTCTCTGCCCCTCCCCCGAGTCATGCGTGTGCACACATCCACGCTTTCTCTAAAATAAATAAATCTTAAAAAATAAAAATAAAAAAAGCTGGCGTGTGCTAAGCCCTAACCAGGGTATTTTCCCCTGCACATCTGAGGGTCTGTGCGGCCAGCCACTGGGGATCCAGGCAGCCTGGATTTCAAATACAGTCAGCTTGGGGGGGTGGAGGAGGGAGGGTCCAGTTATCCAGAAAATCTGGACTAAAGCTGACCCCCTGCAATAGACAGGATTTCGTTCTTGTCCTCCTAGGAGGGGGCGAAGCGAGCCGGCACTGCCAGACGTGCCATACTCCCAACAATCAAGGGGAGCAAAGGCTGTCAGCTGGCCACCAGGTGGCCTCTGGGGCCCTGAGCCCATAACGCAGGTGTCTGCTGGCTCACCTGAAACCAGGGTCTCCTGGGCCCTGTGAGGCCACCAGAGGGCGTGGGGCTCCAAGGCTGTGGTGCAGGCCCAGGACTAGAGGGCCTGGGAGGGCAGCCTCACCAGTGCGGTGGCCCCAGAGGGACTTCAGAGCACCCCCTACCCTGTGGTTGTGTCTGCCTGGCAGGACAGAGAGGGGGTGGGGGGTGGGTTCAGGGTTTGGTGGCCGAGCGTTCACTCCTCTACAGGCAACAGCTCCTTGGCCACGGAGGGTGCAGAGGGGTACACTCTGGCCACATCGGGAGGAAGAGGTGTGTACCCACTTGGTCACCCCTGGCAAAGCTGGGGGTCAGCCCAAAGCCCACTCCTCCTACAGCCTGTGGTCTGGCCAGCGAGCAAGGACAGATTGCCAGAGTGTGCGCAGACCGAGTGAGCAGAGGAGAGGGCTTGGGCTGGGGAGGACGAGTCAGGGAGAGGCCCCTTGGCGTGAAGACCAGAGAAGGCCTCGGGGGGAGGTGGCCCTGAGGCCCAGGCAGCAGCCACAGGCTTGCAAGGGAGAAGGGAGCCCCTGCCTCACTCCCAGCCCAGCCTCTCCTGGACCCAGCTGATGTCCCTTCTTAGCCTTGGGCCAAACCCCGAAGGACTATGGCTGACCCTGGTCCCTGTCGCAGGGCACAGCCCTCAGACAAGAGCTGAGGGAGTGACAGGACCCAACTCTTGGAACCAAACCAGGGTCCAAGCTACTTTCCAAAACAGAGCTGAGGGCTTGGGGCCAGAGCTGCTGCATGGGTGGGAAGAGGGAAGGAGCCTGGTGGGGGTTGGGAGGGTGGAGGGGGTGGGGCCTGACCCAGCAGCTGGAGGTGGGAGGGCCCAGAGACAGTCCCAGCAGCCCCGGCCCCTGTCTGACAGGATCAGCTCTGAGCCACAGGTACCACGGTTGACAGGGCCCATCAGCTCTGGGGGCTTCGAAGTTTTCTAAATCGCAAAGGTACTTCTTTAAGAAATAGACAAAATCACAAGTACAAAATGTCTGCGTGGAGGCCCCTGACACTTAAGCTTCCTGTCCCTTATGGCCCACACGTGACAGTCCATCATGGCTCAGTCCCCGGGCCTGGCCCGCACACCTCTACTCACACTGCCCACCAGTCAGGCCTGCTTGCCCTATCACCAGGCCGATTTCTGGGGACTCACACTTGACATCACCTCCAGGAAGCCGGCCTTGATTTGTGCCCCGCTCCAGAGTGCCTTTTGGTGTTCCCACGAACCCTCCTCATCCCTGTGCCATTTACAATGTCTGCCCATCTCCACCCCTTGCCCAGTTGGTAAACTCCAAGACGGGACAGACTGTGGCTGGCCCAGTTTCCCCTGGTACCTGAAACCCAGGAGGCACTCTGTCAATATTGAACGACTGTGTGAGGGGTGACAGCTGAGAGAACACAGGGCTGAGAGTCTGTCCTGGCACCTGTGGGATGTGGGACCGTTCATCTGAGGCCCTGGGGTGAGGATCAAGTGAGATTATGGCTGGAACACCTCTGGGTCCCAACTCCTCTTGGGCAGCTACTTTGGGACGTGGCTAGGTCTGGGCCCTCCAAGCAGCCTGCCCCACACCGGAAGGAGGCGGAGGACCGCCATAGCCCCCATTACACAGGAGTGAACAGACAGCCTGCTCGTTCCTCGTTGGTTTTGGGGTTCCCTGCTTGAGTGGGGGCAATAACATGCCCACAAGCTCCCTCCAAATCTAGGATGCTGTGGCTCTGGTAAGACTGCCCCGATTGTGTCCTCTGAGCCCCCAACCTGCAGTGACCCCCGACTCCTGGCCCAACATCCAGAGCCCTGCACCATGTGGTCCAGATGCCGGCCCCAGTGTGCGCCCCTCACCCCACTCCAGCCTCCCTAGGGCCTTCCCCCCTGAGGGAGCCCACCAAGCCTTTGCCCCTCAGAGCCCCCTGCAGCCACTGGCCCTCACATGGCCCCCCTTCAGGTCGGCCTCCCCTCCAACCCTGGGCTCAGAGGCCAGCCCCTCGAGCTCCTCGGGAAGCTCAGGCTTTGGGTCAGATTGAGCTGGGTTCAAACCCACAGCAGGGCCATGTCACAGCCCCGTGACTGGCAAGCTCGTTGGTGGGTGCTCTGAACCTCATTGAAAATAGGGTCTGTGACCCTGACCTCGTGAGGGTGAGCTGAGGGCACAGGTGGTTGCCTGGCTGGGGGAGCCCCAACCCAGGATAAGGCCTGTGATGGTCAGTGTGGGACTCAGTGAGGGTGAAGAGCAATGACCCTGAGTCCCCCGTTCATATTCACAGCTGGACTTGGTCACTCAGAGCTGAGTGACCTTGATCGCCGGGGCCATTGTTCATGTATAAAATGGGGTGAAATCACTGAGCACGCAGGGAGGTCCTGTGCAACACTACCCCTAAAGGCTGCGGCACCCCGGTGGTGGGCTCCCTCCTCCCTGGGCTCCTTCCCACCCCTCTGACTCCAACCAGGGCTGCAGCCAGGGACAGGCTGGACCTCGTGTCCAGCCTCCTGCCAGGAGAACTAGAAGAGGTGTAGAGGAGTAAGGGGCAGACTGACCTCCTTGCCTGTACTCCGCGTCCGCGGGGCCGCCTCCAGGTCCTCTGGCCCAGCCGTGAACCCAGCCGGCCCCTGCAGGTTACACGTGGGGACCAGGACAGGACAGCGCTGTATATTCGGAGACTCCCGTGTCTTCAGGTCTCCACCCCAACCCGGCCCAGCGCCCGACGGCCCTCACCCGCTTGGGTTTGGGGCGGCAGGAGGTCCCAGCGGGCGCGCGAGGCATAAAGCAGGCAGCGGGGCGGGAGACGCGTGGGACCCGCCGCGCCCTGGGCCCTCGGTGCGCTGCGGTGAGGCGCGGCTCTGATGCACGCGCTGTCCGCGGGCCCCACAAGCCCCGCGTGCACGCGATCGTGGACGCGAGGCCCGGCGGCCCCGGCAGGGTCCACCCACCGCCGCCCGCGGGAGGGAGGCCGGCGCGCCTCCCCCCCCCCCCACGA